>NC_052508.1:62239274-62596774 GCF_014356525.2 Nilaparvata lugens | reverse complement strand
ACTCTACTCAGTTCCAGGTCATAAAAATCTCTCGACACGAACAGGAATATTTTCCAATATTACTGGGATTTTTACTTGTAGGTTGTATATTTTTAATATGGTGGGAGGATTGATTGGTTAGGTTCAACTGGGTGATAGATTTATATTCTTCACTGAGATTGACAACATTGGAAACATCCATTTTTCGAATAGAGAATGCTTACAGTTTCCAATGAATAACAAAACGTCAGTGTTGGTCGAATGGGGAGCATTGATGTTTTTATATAGGGATTTCTGACAGTATCAAGTGAATCTCAGCATGACAGTATTAGTTGAATAAGGAGCATAAATGTTATTTTCATAGAATTAGAACCGTAAAGAGTTTTTAGTGAGTCTCAATACATTTGACAAATTGTGATCACATAAAACTACATGCTTTTCAATGAAATTTGATTCCTGGAATGAGGAATCATCTCATCCAAAGTATTCTCGATTGAAGATGTCAAAATTCTCATTAAAACAACAGCTGTTTATACGATTTCTAACTCCAATCTGTATTAAATTGATTCCTGAATGGAATTTGATTCCTGGAATGAGGAATCATCAGCTCATCCTCAATTCTTGGTTGAAGATGTCAAAACTCTCATGAAAAGAGCAGCTGTTTGTTTGATTTTCAACTCCAATCATTGTTCCTACGTGCTGTTTGATTTTCTTCATTTTTATCAAGGTTCGATGTTGTGGAAATCTTCGAATGTTGTGGAAATCTTAGAAATAGAAATGGATTTTGGATATGGAATGTGTCACAAGGGATTTCCTATTACATTTCGCAATATTAAGATTCTCCATTGAGAATATTGATTTGATATGAGGTGGGTGATGCCAAATTCTTTCCAGTTCAGTTTGTTAGTTAATTTATTCAGGTTGTTAATTTGTAGTCAGTTTTTTGAAGAACAATTTTGGAACTTCCTTGGGATTCGAGATGACTAATTTGATTAGTGGAAGAGAAAAAAGTGGAAATTAATTGGATGAGGGAGGAATGAATCATTGAATCATTGGAAACATTAAACTTCAAATGTTGTGGAAACCTTGAAAATAGAAATGGATTTTGGGTATGGAATGTGTTACAGGGGATTTCCTATTACATTTCGCAATCTTAAGATTCTCCATTGATTCCATTGGATACAGTATGTATGGCGAATATAAAATCTTTATTTCATTTAATTTATTGTATAGAGCACTATAATCATAATATATATTATAGAATATATAATTTATTATGACATTGGAGGAAAAGCTAGGCTGAGCCTGTACTATTTTTCTTCAAAAATTTTGATAGAATGTTAATGTTGTCCAAAAGTTAAGGTAATGTAATCACACACCGCTTCGTCACTTGATTTTTGGTCCAGGAAGAAGTATTTGAAAATTTTAAAGCTTGACGTAATACTCTAAATAAATCACAGAATGTATCACAATAAATTAAAAACTTGAGAAGTGTTGCACTTATTTAAAAAAATTGAAGGTCGGTTGTGAAATTGTTGTATTATATAAGTACACGAAATTATTCCAATTATACAAAAATATCAATGGAGTAGTGATAGAATTGTGGATTTTCCATCAGATATTTCAATATCATGATATGAAAACTATAATTTTCCTGTAGTTATAACTGAATTCCGGATGGAAGTATTCAGGGGTGGAGAATAAATTCTTCCAATTCTACTCTTGATCAAATAAATACTGCTACACGGATACAAATTGGTTCAACTATGAGCATAATTGCAACTTAGAGTGAATTAGTTCTCATTAAAACACTTTTCACTTGAATACTAACTATTTCACTCAATGGTCACATTTTTTACTAACTAATTACCATAGAGAAACGATAGCATAAGTAGATATCCCATGGTATAGGGCGTTTATGTTGCAAGTTTTACTGTTATCCCAAGCCGATAGTTCACATAGTTCTTTCCCATGCAGCTGTGTGACGCTGGTAGTCTCTCAAATTGTGCCGTTCATACACTATCACCCCAACAAAACAGTAAAAATTGACAATAATCGGCTTGAGATAACAGTAAAAGTTGCGACATAAATTCCCTATACCATGGGATATCTCTTATGCTATTGTTTCTCTATGAGGTATTACATACCTTCACACTGGATACCAGTAGTATTATTTCCATTTCCAAAGTTATTATTCTTGTTCATCCAGTTCATTGTATCAAAACTAATTGAGAAAAATGACTAATGAGCCATAGATTATCACAATATTGACCTTCCACAACAATATCTAACTCACAATTTCTTGTCAAACATAATAATATTAATTATCAATAAATATATAATTATTATTATATTATTATTATTATTATTATTAATAATAATTGGTGAATTACTGATTACTACACACATGGTATTCAGCTCGAAATACTGAGTAAGTTAACTACATTCTTACTAATTCATCCAGAGAACCTTATAATTTATACAACAGTTCTATAGCTCACCCTCAAATTTGTATGTAATATTAAAGTTATAATTCACGCCTTGAAGGCAAATCATTACTCTTGTAGGGCTCGAGTAAGATTGATTTTATACTGTCAGAATTTCTTTCGAATAATACCAACGCTTTCCATTTAATCGATGCTGACAGCTTGAAATGAATTTCACTATGGAGATGATTTGATACTTTCATGGGCAGTGTTATGATCTGTAAAGTATAGTATGTGGTATGTAGTATACTGCAGTATGTGGTTGGTACATAGTATGTGTGGTATGGGCTGGAATTTTATTTTCATTTTGTTGTGTTTTAATTTTGTAGCAGCAACAGTGGATGAAGAGTTAAAATTAGGTGGTGCGTTTTTGGAGGATTTTTAAAGGTTAAGTGCCTGCGGTCATAATTGAATTTGAACACTGGAAAACGGTTTGAGTTGCATGGAGCTGAGTTGTGTGGATCGGTGTGGTTTTGGGTTAATGTTCGGTGAAGATGGATAGAGAAGGAAAGTGAGTGGGAGTTGCGAGGAAGAGAGGAGAATGAGTTGAGAGAGGTGAGAGGAGAAAAGAAAGAGATGAGGAAGGAGATGAGAGGAGAAGAATAACAGAAAAGGGTGATAAGAAGGGGAATAGAGGGGGAAGGAGATAATAGATGAAAGATGACGATGAAGAGAAGAGATAGAGAAGGAAAGTGAGTGAGAGTTGTGAGGAAGAGAGGAGGATAAGACGAGAGAGGTGAGAGGAGAAAAGAAACAGATGAGGAAGGAGATGAGAGGAGAAGAATAACAGAAAAGGGCGATAAGAAGGGGAATAGAGGGGAAAGGAGATAATAGATGAAAGATGATGATGATGAAGAGAAGTGAGGGGATGAAGAATTGGAGAAAGAAAATGAAAATTAAGACATAGGAGATGTAGGAGAGAAACATGTGTATGAAGGGTAGAAACGTATGAAAGAGAATGTCGTAAAATGGAATGAAATTGGAGAAATGAATCCACAGAATGGTGATGAATGTGAAGTAGAAACAAAGTTGTAGATGAAAATAAGAGAAGATTGAAGCCTCAGTCTGTTTTGTGACATTAGTAGGAAAAGGATGTGGAATACGGAAAAAAAGACGAATGATAGGAAGAGGATGGAGAGGAGTACAGAGAAACAGATTAAAGTCGGAGGAAGGAGATGGAGTGTGAAGAATATAGAAAAAGAAGAAAATAAGACAATGTTGATGATGAATGTAGCAGAGAACAACAGAGAATTGAGATCTATGATGATGATAAAAATGAAGAAATGGAATGCAAGAAGAAAGAGAAGAATGAAGAGAAGCAAGAGGAGTTGAAGGAGGAGAAGGTTGAGGAGAATAAGGAGAAGATTGATTGATTGATTGATTGATTGATTGATTGATTGATTGAGTACTTTATTTATGTAGATTACAATATATACTGGCTTATACACTTATATACAATAGCTTACAATACAGCAAAATTATAGATGAATTTACATAATATAGACTAAGAAAATAATTATTGAACTGTATATGATATGAAAAAGCAGTTTGTAATATAATAACTATAGATAATAATCATATTGTTATGCATCTACATAAATTGGCGGAGCTTTGGACATATCAATGTCCATTCTTCGGAAAGAATATTAAAAATATCCTCCCCACTAACTCTCTACCAAATTAGATTAAAGTCGGAGGAAGGAGATGGAGTGTGAAGAATATAGAAAAAGAAGAAAATAAGACAATGTTGATGATGAATGTAGCAGAGAACAACAGAGAATTGAGATCTATGATGATGATAAAAATGAAGAAATGGAATGCAAGAAGAAAGAGAAGAATGAAGAGAAGCAAGAGGAGTTGAAGGAGGAGAAGGTTGAGGAGAATAAGGAGAAGAAGGAGAAGGAGGAGGAGGAACAGATGGAGGAGGGAATGATGAAGAAGGAGAGGAGTAGAAGGTGTTGGTGTAGGGAAAGGACGATGAGGTGGAACAGACAGATAAGGAGAAGAAGAAGAAGGAGGAGAAGAAGATGAAAAAGAAGAAGAAGAAGAAGAAGAAGAAGAAGAAGAAGAAGAAGAAGAAGAAGAAGAAGAAGAAGAAGAAGAAGTGAGTGAAATGAGTAGTGGTGTGGTATGTGAGGCGTAAAACAGCCCAGTCGTCAATTGGCCGTAAGCTAAGATCATTCTTATGACATTGAAATTAAGCCGAGAAAAGTCGTGTGTTGGGAATATGTTGTATTTATGCAAATCAGCCATCTCTCAACTCCAAACTTATGCGCTCTCACTCAGCGGGGTCTCCAACTTCTTGTTAATTAGTGGTCTCTACTCTCTCTTTTTCTCTCTTTTCTCATCAGTGTCTTTCTATCTCTCTTTTTCTTCTCAACCTTATTAGTCTCTCCTACCCTCCGTAAACTCTTTTTCTATATCATACTGTATCTTTTTCGGTATCGATTCCCCTCTCCACTCTCTGACTTTCTCTTTCTTTTTCTCTTTCTCTCTTACTCTTTCTATTCATTTCTTTCTCTCTCTTCATCTTCCACCCTCATTTGATCTCTCTCTTCTAATCCTTATACTTCTCTGCATTTCTGCCTCAACTCTTCTCCTCAATCATATTGTCTCTTTCTCTGTGTCTCTTCTACTTTTAATACCTCTCTTTTCTCTACTCCCTTTAATAATCAACCTCCTTCATCTCTCTCTTTTTCTTATTAGTTCAGTAAATCACTCATTTTCTCTCCTTCGATCTCTCTCTTCTAATCCTTATCCTTCTTTGCATTTCTGCCTCAAATCTTCTTCTCAATCATATTGTCTCTTCCTCTGTGTCTCTTCTACTTTCAATACCTCTCTTTTCTCTACTTCCTTCAATTATCAATCTTCTACATCTCTCTCTTTTTCTTATTAGTTCAGTAAATCACTCATTTTCTCTCCTTCGATCTCTCTCTTCTAATCCTTATCCTTCTCTGCATTTCTGCCTCAACTCTTCTTCTCAATCATATTGTCTCTTTCTCTGTGTCTCTTCTACTTTTAATACCTCTCTTTTCTCTACTCCCTTTAATAATCAATCTCCTCCATCTCTCTCTTTTTCTTATCAGTTCAGTAAATCAATCATTTTCACTCCTCCTTTTTATTAGTTCCCTATTTGAACTCTCTCTCACCATCTATCGCCAATTTATGTAGATGCATAACAATATGATTATTATCTATAGTTATTATATTACAAATTGCTTTTTCATATCATATACAGTTCAATAGTTATTTTCTTAGTCTATATTATGTAAATTCATCTATACCTTTGTTGTATTGTAAGCTATTGTATATAAGTGTATAAGCCAGTATATATTGTAATCTACATAAATAAAGTACTCAATCAATCAATCAATCAATCAATCTATCTTCCTTCTTTCTACTTCCTTGAAAGAATCAGTTAAATCTCCTGATTTTTTTCTTTCCCATTCACTCTCTCTTTCCCTCCCACTATAGCAACTCTAAAATAAAAAATGATTGTCCTTTCTTTTTCTCTATAAACTATCATTTTTTAACTTTTCCTCTATACCTTCCTCTTCTCAGCATCCACACCTTGATTCTCTTGCTTTATCCTTCCTCCCTCACGCATTTTTCGTTTCATTTTCTTCATCTCTCTTCCTCCTCATTCTCTCGCTCTCCCTTCACATATGCAATTAGTCAACTGTCAGTGATCCTATTACTCAGTTAGGTCGATGTTGTAGGTCATTTGTTGAGTATAACCTCCTTGTGGAGCCTTATTGTTGGTTCAAAGTGTGTCGAATTCTGTAACCAATAAACAAATTTTTAAATAGAATCATGATTTTATAATCAATAATGAATGAACAATAGTAGATGAATTAAAGTTGTGAATTTTACATAGGTGGAATGTATGATGGGCTGTCGGATAAGCATATTATCATAGAGAAACAATAGTGTAAGTAGATATCCCATGGTATAGGGAATTTGTGTCGCAACTTTTACTGTTATCTCAAGCCGATTACTGTCGATTATTGTCAATTTTTATTGTTTTGTTGGGGTGATAGTGTATGAACGGCACAATTTGAGAGACAACCAGCATCACACAGCTGCATAGGAAAGAACTACGTGAACTATTGGCTTGGAATAACAGTAAAAGTTGCGACATAAACGCCCTATACCATGGGATATCTACTTATGCTATCGTTTCTCTATGATATTATTTAAGCAATGGCATATTCATTGCCACATTGAAATACGGTATGAAATTAATGTGAAGATTTGAACATTACATTCTCAATGAATTTTCATTCTTAATTTCAGGAACTCTAATTATATTAATTTTGGGGCTTTTCTATTGAAATATTTTTTGATCGTATATTGATAATTGATGTAATGAAATCGATTGCTCATTTGACAGAAAATTATTGATTGGAGCTTGAAAAAAGAGTTGTTGGGCCAAAAGTCCACATTGTACAAATCCACTACCGGTACGCCAAGTTGCAATATCACAATTGATGGATTCTTGAAAAATGGAAATATTACATATATTATTTTGTGACAATAGATTACTTCATTGGAGCATCATGACTTACACTCATTTTCTGAATAATTTGAGGTACAGTACTGTCACAGAATAGGTACAGAATGGAAACTTGTAATCAAACGCCTATCTAACCAATGCTTTTTACGTGACGCAAATACTAGGCACGTCACGTGACCTTGGGAAGCTCCAATCCTGGTCTTCTGATTGGCTCGTGGCAGTGAACGAGATCAATTGATCCGGATCATTAAAGTGATCCGAACCTACCATCAATACAATGTGGCGCTTCCTAACAAGATGGCGGACTTTTGCGTCAGGGTACTAGCCAAGTTTCTATACTGTATGTATACTGTGGTACTGTAATACAAAGGACAAGTTCCATAACATGTCAAATCTTCGTAGTCTTGAAGTGAGTCTTGAAGCTTCATGATTCATGGAACTTTCCATTATAATCTCATTATTTCTCCAAGAAATCAATCATCGGAATTTCCTCCAGTTGACACAAAAAATCGCAAAAATATCATTTAAAATACATAAATCGATTCCACTCAATCCACAAAATTACTAACCAACGATTTCCGTTCCGTTATACTGCAGACTATACTAGTGATTTCGTAACAAATCTCATAAAAATGACACGTCTCAATTCTATGTAATGAAAGTCATTCAAATTCAACGTGACCTTCTTTACATTCGTTGTCAAGGTATTGATCATTATATGGTTCTATTTGCATAAGCTATTATAGACGCATTTATACTGTACTATTCTCTTCTAACACGCAGACGTTGATCAACTGATTGAAAATCACCACCCTATCGAGTAAATAAATTCGCAAAATGTCACATATCGACATATTAATATCATACATTAGTTGGATGCAGTTTCTTTTGCATGCGAGGGGTGAAAATATTATAATTTTAGACGTTTCGACGATGCAACAGTAGACTGGTTAGTAGAGAAAGAGTTCAAGAGAAAGAAGGCAGGCAGCAGGAGAAGTGGATCGAATGAAATGAGGAGAAAGGAGAAAAGAGAAAGAAGAGAAATAAGTAGATGGGAAAGGAAAAGGAGAAGAATATGTAGAATAATAATAATAATAATAATAATAATAATAATAATAATAATAAATAATAATAATAATAATAATAATAATAATAAGAAGAAGAAGAAGAAGAAGAAGAAGAAGAGAAGAAGAAGAAGAAGAAGAAGAAGAAGAAGAAGAAGAAGAAGAAGAAGAAGAAGAAGAAGAATAAGAAGAAGTATAAGAAGTAGAAGAAGAAGTGGAAGTAGAAGTGGAAGAAGTAGGAGTAGAATAATAATAATAATAATAATAATAATATAATAATAATAATAATAATAAGAAGAAAAAGAAGAAGAAGAAGAAGTATAAGTAGAAGAAGAAGTAGAAGTAGGAGTAGAAGAAGAAGAAGAAGAAGAAGAAGAAGAAAAGAAAATAATAACGAGTCCAGGGGCACTCATGTGAAAGAGATCATCATCCAGCTTTGATAGCAAGTCTAGAAAACTATCAAGGGGCGATTCTCTTTGTATAAATCTACAGGGTGTCGCGAAAGAAAGCTGTCGGCCAAAATCCTATTAGTGCAACCGTCACTTCACTACGAAAATCAGCATTTACTTTTCCTACAGACATATAACAATATACAATACACCAATCAACACCTTTAGACTGCTTGCAATAGGTCTGCTACTACAGTGAAATTCCCTTAAAACTGTCAGTATTCTCTATTAATATAACATCCATGCTTTCCATTCAACGTATTGTGACCGCTGAGCTCAAGTTGAATCTGACTATACCTGTGTCGCATTTGGAAATATGAAACATAGAAGGGTGGTGCAGGAAATTGAAAGGGTTTGTGAATGCATAAGGGAAGGAGAAACACAGAATGGGGTGCAGAAATTGAAGAAATATACATTGACAGTGTGTTGGGAATGGGCGGACTTGCTAAATATGAGTATGACTGTTTATGAGCTAGGAATCGTCTTTGAGATATCATGAATTTCTTTTACAGTATTACATTTATTATGTAAATCATTCTTATATATATTTTAAAAAGTTTCTATCCATTTTCAAGAGTGTTTATTATTGGTGCCGATGTTCCAATTGTGAAATTTGAAAGCTTTGAACGAAAGGCTGTAAATTTCTATCTACACTTCGACATTACAACTACAAAAATGTTTGATCTATCTATATAATTATATCTTCCTATAGATACTATTATCTATGAAACTCAGGAAGTTAAATTGCAAATGTCTAGTGAGAAAACATGAAGATCCGAATACATAACCTACAAACTTGAGTTTGTAGAATGAGGTGCAGAAATTGAAGAAATATACATTGACAGTGTGTTGGGAATGGGCGGACTTGCTAAATATGAGTATGACTGTTTATGAGCTAGGAATCGTCTTTGAGATATCATGAATTTCTTTTACAGTATTACATTTATTATGTAAATCATTCTTATATATATTTTAAAAAGTTTCTATCCATTTTCAAGAGTGTTTATTATTGGTGCCGATGTTCCAATTGTAAAGCTTTGAACGAAAGGCTGTAAATTTCTATCTACACTTCGACATTACAACTACAAAAATGTTTGATCTATCTATATAATTATATCTTCCTATAGATACTATTATCTATGAGACTCAGGAAGTTAAATTGCAAATGTCTAGTGAGAAAACATGAAGATCCGAATACATAACCTATAAACTTGAGTGTTGATAGGAAATGACATTGGGTAATACGGCAAAGCAGAACATCCGAAAAGATCTCTCTGCCGATAAAAGCCATAAGAATAAATAAATAAAAAATATTAGGGATGCTTTCTATATGGATAGGTTTTATATCACTAGATGCTTATTTTATTGATACTATCGCCATAAATTATCACATTATTGACCTTCCACAACAATAGCTAACTTACAATAGAATCAAACATAATAATTGGAGAATTACTAATTACTAGAAACATGGTATATTCAGCTTGAAATACTAACTAGATGGGTGTAGAATATTTATTTATTTATTTATTTATTTATTAGAACAGTCACAAACACAATATTTGGAAAGAGAAACAGGCAATTGCCCAAAACTTCTTCAATTCCTTGATTTTGGCACATAAATAGTCCAATGTGAGGTTAAGTTTAAAATTTCTGTTTTCACCAGAGATTAACACTCAGAGAATACGTATTCGAGATATGACTGATGAATTTTGAATTTCGAAGGGTTGATAAGAGCCGGAAATAACACTAAACAATCCGAAAGTTCCAATAATATTGAAATAAACTTGAAAATTTTTAATGTTTTGAATATTTTAAAAATAATCTAAGTATCTTCATTCATAATCACAATACTTTATTTATCTTCCAGAACTATATTGAGCTTACAATGGAATAATTGGGATTGAAAGAAAATTATCTTGAGAGGAATAATTTCAAATTTTAAAAGTAAACTGAATGTCATGTTTCAACCAATCTTCTATGTTTTGATGAATAATTTAGTCAATAATGTTCAGAATGTGAAAAGGACAATAAGATGAAGGTTTTTGAAAGAAAGATGGGATATGAATGGGGTAAATTGCAAAACCTTGAAGACGAAAGAGTTGAAGAAACATCTTCGAGGGGAGAAATTCTGAGAAAACAGTGAGGTGTGAAAAAAGTATTCAGGGCTTTATTAAGATACAACACAATTAGCGGTGTCTTTTAAGTAGGATTAACTTTCGTGAGTCGTTATCCGGGAGAGAAGAAGAATGGGGAAAGAGGGAGAAGAAAGAGAAAAACAAAATAAGAAAAAAGTGGAAGGCAAATGACGGAAGCCTAATCTCCGGAATTATCTTGGAAACACGCCGCTTCTTTGTGATTTTTGCAAATACAACCCCCAAAAAATCACCCTCATAACTACCGAACCCTCCAGAAAACAAAAAATGCACACACAAGTATGCAAATAACTTTTTCGGCTCCATATCGCCGTATGATTTCAGCATCCCTCTAATTAAAACCAAAGAAGGGGATGACGATGATAATAAGAAGGGAAGCGGTTGTTTCTGAAGAGAATCTTGAAGATTTTTCCTTGCTTTGCGATTTTTTCTTCACCCCTCCAGATTTACACTTGCAAAATCTCCCCGGCTGTCCATTCTTTTTCTTCATCTTCTTATTCTATCTTTCGTCTCACCCTTCATCGTCTCATTCATTTGCAATACGAAAAAAAATTAATTGCCTCCCTTTATCAGGTTTCTCATTCCAAAACTGTGTACCCTAGGTCTGTTCCCTAACTTTTTAATAACTTGTCTTTTCAGCTTAGGGTGGTTTTCTGTATTCTTCGGTTACATACTTGCTCCGTCTTCAAGGTCCCGCGTTTTCATGTTGGGAAAGGTTCTTTTTGTTTCCATCTACACCTTTAAAACTCAAAAATTGAATTTCTTCAAAGGTTTCCATCTTGACTTAAACTATTAGATAATTATTAAACTTCATGATACAATTCTCTTACTTTTATATAAAGCTCATCTCAGTACTTTCAACTTACTTTTTGATTCTGAACGTGTCCAAACTCAACAAGTAAGTTGTGTCAAAAAAATATTTTGCTGTTCCCCAAAAAAATTCTAAAACAAAGAAATTCTTAAAAAGTTTTTTTAAGAAATAAAGGCTGCTATAAGATTTTTTTTCTATTATTTTATTAAAGAAATTCTTCTCTGAAACCTGATTCAGAGCTGAACAGCCGCGCGGTCAATTCATTTCGATAATAATCTTCTTCGACTCTTTAATTTATTCATATATTTACCGATTGTTGACTCTGATTTGAACAAAAGACATGAAACTCATTATCTAATAGTAAATGGAAATAGGAAGAGGAATTTGTTTCGTTACAATACTGGTCAATCGTAGCTAGCGGCTCTATTTCTTCTCCGAAAAAGTCGAGAAGAAAAAAAGTAGAAGAAGAAGTTAGTTATTATTTAGAGCCAGGCTGGTTCCCACAGTCAAGATAATATAAATATGATAACCACATTATTATCCATTGTTTTTGTGTTAGCAAACTGAAAACGAAATTTCAACTGAAATCTAGCCCGCGGTTATCTATGCGTTCATTCGCTATCATTAATTAGGCATTACTCCAGAGATTAGTGAGAGATTTAATTTGTTTGGAGATATTTAATTTTATTTGGAAAATATTGATAGGATGCTTGAAAACAAGTTTAATGTGATTTTCAGATAGTATTTGATGAGATAATGTATTTGGATATCATGCTATAGAGTGAGCCACTGTGATACATGGCATTGAATTACATTGACCTTTTGAATTTATTATTTTACACTGCAAGCTTTATATCGATCTAAAAGATTAATAAATCTTTCTATTTCTTTCCAAGTGTAATGATTTGTATTCAAATTGAATGATGAATAAATAAATATCACTCAGAAATCCATACTTATACGTCTTGTGAATTATGAATAATATTGACTAGCCATCCACAAAATTAAAAAAAAATTATCAACTTTTTCTGTGGTTATTCTTCTGAAATAACTTTTGGAACAAACGGAAAATGTACCTACGATCTAACTTTAAATTCTATTATACATACTTTAATATATGGTAAGAGTTAGTAGGTCACATTGTATATAGTTGGAACAGATAGTACTCATTGCTGCAAGTTGCAACCATTAGCTAATGAGGGAGAATAGACCCATATAATAAACACTACTGAAAGAAGATAGGGAAGGTTACAATGGAGAGTGTTGTAGATGTGAAAGCTGTGAAAAACGGTGAGAAAGAGAGATAGATAGAAAAGTAAGAGTAAGAATGAGAGAAATATGGCAATTTGAGAGAAAAGTGGAATAAAAGATAAGGAAGAGTGATGGAGGAAAGATTATAGGAGGAGAAGACACAGTGGTAAACATTTTTTCTGGGATCTGAGAGAAAGAGGGTAAAGAAAAAAAGATAGGAAAAGAGAAAAATCATGATTAAGATCATAAAAAGTGAGGAAAAATGTAGCAAAGCGATTATAAGATTAAGGGGGGAAAGATAAGAATAGAATTAAGGTTGAACTAGAGAAAAATGTGGCTAAAAGTACGTTAAAAAAGGATGAAAGCAAGTGATATAAAATTGGTGAGGACAATGGAAATTTTTGCCCGTACGAACAGGGGTGTGTTTGCCTGTACGAACAGGGGTGTGTTTGCCTGTACGAACAGGGATGTGTTTGCCCGTACGAACAGGGGTGTGTTTGCCTGTACGAACAGGGGAACAGGGAATAGGACAGGAGTGAATGGCAGAAAGTCCGATGAAGAGGCACCAAAGAGGAAGTGATTGCAGAGCTAACGAAGCCCCTTTCTAGGCCTTCTCTTACTTCAGTTACGTAATTAACTTCAAATCCAATAATTTCGGTCGTCACGCAAAGCATTGTTGCAATGTCAGGCTAATTCTATTAACAAAAATAAAAGGCCAGAAGTTAATTGAAACTATTAGAAGGATTCCTGTTTGTTGGGGTGGGGTGTGATGGTAGGGGTGTAGGAGAGGAGGGGTAGGCTTACTGCAAATTAGATTAGGTGATCTCACACAAATGAGATAGCCAAGGTCAAATAAGGGTGCATGTCTATGCGTCAGCATTATATTGATTTTTATGCGGATTTGAGTGAATTGGAATTAGTGTGAGGTGGTTATAGTTTATAGTGTTTTATAGTTCATAGTTGTTTATAGTGGTTCATAGTGGTTTATAATAGATGGTGATTATTCGTTTTTGCGGATGTTCTATTGACACTTTTTGAACAGAAAGTTGAACAGAACAGTTAGGAAGTCCTAACTCCACATATTAAAGAATATTCCCATTTTTTCCATTTCAATATTGATAATGAAGTTAATTTACTTTTTACGTTCAGATTAGAGAATGATTACCACCATTCAATTCATATTTTGTGAAACTTACAAAAACCAGCCATACAGTTCAGCATCTTCGATAAAACTGCAACTATTATCATGAATGAAATTGAAATATTGTCCTATTTTGCAAGCACAATTCACATATGAGTCAGCATAATTCTCCATCTTCAACCCTTCTCTTCAAGTAATAGAGACCGTGGTTTCCTCAACAGGCTGAAAACAGCCTAATAACTGGATCGCTTGGATTAATTATACATTCACATAGCAGGGATGACGCCTTACAAAAAAATTAACAACACCAATTACTCTTGCTCGGACAAAAGAAATCTACAAAGAAATAATAAAAGATGGCAAGCGAGAGGGGTGATTGAAGATGAAGAAAACGAAGGAGGTTGATGAGGAGGTGATGGAGGATGAGGAGGAGGATGAGAAGGAAGCGAGTATTTACACCAGTGTTTAACCTTTTAAGCCTTTGGAACGATTAATCTTCAGAGTTGGGAGTGAAATTAACCTTATGCAAAGTGTTTATTAAGAGCCTCACCAACCAGAAAGGGTTGGATGATGATGCTTCCTCCCTCTCATTCCACTCTCTCTCTCTCTCACTCCATTCTTCTCCTTGTTTTCGAACTCATCAAGGGGAGAACTCGAACCCGACTGTCTTACACTTAATTGCAGGGCAAACCTACCAATTAAACAATTAGAACCTCTCAACCCTCCTCCGTACTAAAACAAGCGTCCTTCTTCTCCTTATTTTCCTTCTTCTTCTCCTTTATTATCTTCTCTTTTCTCTTCTCTACAAGCAACCCTTCTATACTGCAGCCTGTTGCTTCTCTTGCTCCTTAGCTTCTTCACTGCTATTAATCTTTCTCAGCTTACAAAGTCTTCTCCCTTCAGCTAACAACTCACACTTCCAATAATTATTGCTCTTTTTTCACTTTTGTTTCTCTTCTAACACTTGAAGTCGTTCTTCCGCTCTCATTGTGATTGTCATATCCGTTGGTTTCTAGAGTATCTTTGTCTGTTCTCTGTAGAACATTTTTTTTATTGAAAATTTATCTGTAGGTGGGATGAAGTGGATATTATTGTTTATTCCGATAATTCGTAGTAGCCTATAACAAGATTTAAGGGGATTCAATGATTTAAATAGTTCCAAATAGTTTCTGGAGATGTGTCTTCTTGTTGAACACTATTATGAAATCACCTCAGAGGAATCTTTGGTTTCAAAAGAATGGGATGAAATCCATACCACTAGCATTAGCCCATATGAGGAGCCTTTTTGATATTGATTGTATATTCTTGTTATATCATTGTTATGAGCAAATAAAACTCAATTTGAATTTAAATTTGTCATTCCAATATGAATTGCATTTCAAGTGAATGCTCGATAAAATATACACCAAATTGAGAGAGTAAAAATAGCTTAATAAGTCTATTACAACATTTTCATTGTCTATTCATTATTTCACGGACTGTTACTCTTTCAATTCCACCCTTGAACAACAACACAATTCATCACCATCTTCTAAAATTGAATAGAAAAATTTTTACCGCTAATCACAACATCCTCAAACCTATGATCATGTGTTGCAAGCAACAAGTTCAACATTTCAAACACCTTTTAGCTCGTGTAGATGACAATTTATATTTATTTATCCACCAAAAATATTTATAATACAATGTATATACAAAATTAAGCCACGGTATACACGGAAACGGCTTACATTAAAATACATAATTAACGAGAAACAGTTCAAGCTTCGTAACAGAAATCAAATTACACTATCTCAATTTTAGGATACATTTCTTTTTAAATTCCGGTGAAGAATCTCTATTTATATTACAATTTTCAAACATTTTATCATTAAATAGTTGAAGCATAATTAAAAATGAAGAATTTGGAAAGCAAGTGGTATTTGGTTCTATAATATGAAATGTTCTATTAACTCTGAATGCTGTAGACCTTGGTACAACAAAAAATAACTTTTCAAGCAAATCCGGACAATCCAATAGATTATTAAACAACGTATGTAGTATACATAGCAAAGCAACCTTTCTTCTTAGCTGTAAAACTTTGTGAGTAGAATGAAAGGAATGTTCAAACCAGCTACAACACTGCACTGAAGTATTGTAGTAATAATTATACACTATTAGCTAGTGATAACAATTCACACAAATAATTTTACTTACTATTATTTCAACCCAAGTAGAATGTTAACCAACTATGCATTTATAACAGAATTCCTGCTATACTCATTCAACTTATGATCAACCAACTATACTTAGTATGTTCTACACTATTTACATTGTATACACACCAATGTATTCAAGCTCCATAAGTAGATAAACGTGCAATGTTGAAGTGTAATATTGCCTGGAGCAAATATAATTTCTATTGTACTTATGTTACAAACAACATTCCCACACCATATCCATTACTCATCCTTTTAAATATCCTCCACCTGTCACTGATGACATTTTCACACTTCAACTATCAACTCTTTGTTTCTACAATGTTTCCCCCGTATAACGCCCATCATATACGCGTGTACCTGATATAATAATTGCAATAACTGATTCCACCTTGCACTATGTAAATGTCCGCATGGTAATTGCTAAGTTTGTCGCAAGAAATAATACTGAAACGATGTTTTTATTCTTGAATCACGCCTAAACGGATAATATTCAAATTGAATTGTAATAAGCCTCTCCAAACACACACGATGTTGCTTTACTCTGAACATAAAAATTTATTCACTCGTGTGTTTTCTAGTGAATGGTAGAAGAAAACAAATTTAAATTCACCGTTAGTTAATGTGGTGACTTCTGATTAAGGATCTATTATAGATTCTGATATCAGGCACATTACTGTATAAATACACTAGTGAAATCACATTGGACGCATTCTAGTATTATCTACATGTATATTTGCGGCCCGCAGTTGGCAACTCAGTAATAATAAGTTCCTTTGCAAGTGTGTGCTTAATTGATTTACATTAAATGCTGGTTGCCGTTCGCGGAATAATAAGTTTGAGATGTCTCCTAAGGTGAAACTTAAAAGTTGGCAAAGACTCAATTGCAATCAGACATTACCCGGCTGCAATAATAAAAAGTTTGCCAACTGTGGAACTATGTCGCCAATGCAAATGTCAACCCACTGATGAATCATAAGTGGCTTTTTGTAATAATCATCCTCGATTTCTAATTTGCGTCCTAGTTTCACGTGCGAATACTTTTATCTTTGCTTAGGATGATGCACCATAAGTAATCGGCTTGTGCGTGAGCGGTGGGATGGATGATACGGAGAGATGAATGTACGTAAGTGAGAAAGGATTTTGCAGCTGATAATCGTCTGTTATTAGAGCTGGCCTCTGTTAGCCACAATTTCAAGCGGAGGACCGAAAGCACGTTGCTTATATCAATATGAGTGATAAGACGGTTTTGCCTGTAAGGACAGCTACGCTTGAGACGTTATTCAGCAGCAATTCAATTGAATCTGTAACAGAAATCATACAATGCTGCTTAATAGCATAAATCAGATATTACAGATATCATTATTGTAATGATCTGGTACAGTACTAATCTTGTAAATTGAGATTCTATTCAAATTTTATACTCAATCTTCTCATCTTTCTCAAACTTTGGAATTGATCGGTCAAGGTCAACACAAGATCAGGCTTGAAAATAAACTTAGCCTTCTAACAAAAATGTATTACAAAGCTGAAGCAAAGTAATTTTAATGCATTTAAAAATGTATATCGCTCGAATTTTGTAATAGTGATCTGTCTCCAAAGATACTACTCCTCTTATTCCAAACCTAATCTTCTTTTCCCCTTATTATTCCAAACTGATTTAACATGACGTATTACTTTAAAGAACATACGATTCCAAAATCCTAACTTGAGTCTCTTGATAGCATCTCAAAAATTATTTTTCAGATTTTGTTTCTTGTGTTGTTCCCTCCCAGAGTTCAGAGTTCTATTCCTCAACTTTCAACCCCAACCTTCTCATTTTCCCTTATTCTTCCATATTGATCAGTCAATACTGCACTTCCAATCTGTAACCAGAGCTGCATCAAGGGAGAGGGTAAGAAGTGAAGCCAGCAGCGAACTTCATTAAACAATATTTCCTTTTCACCCTCTTTTTTCGTCTTTCTTTTTCTTCTCGGTGGCCACCCTTAGCCTGCAGCACGGAGCTGTCAATTAAAAATTCTCCCACTCATCCATAGATGTATCGCTGATCATTTGAAGGGGAATATTGTATGCCTTGAGGAGGGGAGACGTGGCAACGTCGCTTCTGCTCAAGACGGTCATATTTGAATGTGTTCAGTTTTTGATTCTCGAGATTTAGGAGGCCTGGGAGAGGATAAATATAGTTTGCTGGAGGGAAGATGTGACACTTTCACTTCTCTGTGAAACAAGAGGTTTTCTCTTTTTTCAATACTCAAGTTTAAAGAATTATATTAGTTCTGAAAATCTTTAAAATCAGAGTGAAGATATATGGTTTGTAGAGGTCTAGAGGATGAGATGTGATTACTGATACAAAGGATGAATTGGCATATTCTTTACATCTTAATACTGCCTTTCTACAATTTCATTCTTCTTCCCATTTTCTTAAACCTTTCCTTCATTTCTTCTCTCATTTTGCTCTCTCTTAAGCTATGTTTTCGTTTGTTTGTAAATGCCGTCGTCGACCACGACAGGGTGAGGATTTCAGATTGGGTGGATTTCAATTTGTCTAAATAACCTAACAGATTGTGTTCGATTATGTTTTAATGTGGGAGGTTGAGTTTGTACTTTTTTATACTTTCAAATGGCAATATGTTGATATTATTAGAAATGTTTTGACTCTTGAATAATCAACACAAAAAATGAAAAGTTATTTGATCAGCTGTTTTAGCACACTCTAAATTTGGACAATAGTCAACAATGCTTGTCGTCGTCGACTACGGAAGTTTACGCACAAACGAAAATGTATTTTCAGTTAAAATCTTTCAAATTAACTGACTTTTCCAACTCTCTAAGAGCAATATTATGCAACATTTTTGTTCAACGTTGATCTCAGATTAAATGAGTATTCGATAGCATTTATTACAATGTGCTTCAATCGAGGTTCAAACGAACTGATGATCCAACTCAGATGCTGGCTTTATTATTCAGAGGCCCGGGTTCAAATCCCGGCCCGGGCAAGATATTTATCTCGGGCCACTCCCGTGTTTCGGATGGACACGTTAAGCCGTCGGTCCCGGCTGCCTAAAAAGCAGTCGTTAGGTCATGTCAGAGGCCCTGAAATTGATCAGTTGCGACCTGAAAACTCTGACACCAGACCTGAGCCAGCCAGGTCACTCGATATTATTATTATTATTTATCTCAGTTCAAACCATGATGGTGGCCCATAAGACCCGTATTGTTAGCTAAGAAAATGGAAATAATCCATTACTGTCTCTTCCTTTCTATTCCAATATCGAATTCTTGCAACTGCTCTATTTAATACCTCCCCTCATCAATCTACCCCTCCTACACCCAAACATTATTTGCAACAACTAACTGCCAAAGAAAACCCCCCCACCCACATCTTTGCCATCCTTCGTCTCAATTCAAACTTCATACCCTCTCCGTCTCCACCACGTCACACCCTCAGATAGAATCTGTGTACTTCTTGAACCCTCATAAACTTTACTTGCACATTAAAGATTCCCTCACACACCCTCCCACCCATTGGGTTGCTTTCCATCAATGCGAGCTGCTCTTTCTTGCAATCGGTCAAGGAAATGAGAAAGAAGGGAGCAAAAGAAGTAGAAGAAGAAGAAATAGAAGAAGAAGAAGAAGAAGAAGAAGAAGAAGAAGAAGAGGAGGAAAAATAAGAAGAAGAACCTCATTTTTCTATTCCATCAGACTACTGTGTGTGTGTGTGGGTTGATTTGAAATGAGAAAAAACGTGGCCAGTCTTTTTAGGGGGTGAAGGGACCACCCTTATAATATAACGCTTCGTCGTTCTGTATAAGAAGCTTGCAGCATTAAAAACCGAATTGATTCGAAGAAGTAGGAAGTGCAGTAGTATGAGAAAGTGAGAGTGGAAGAGAAAGTGGGACTAAGAGAGAGAATGGATTGGGGTGTGTAATGAGAGTGGCTGCTTGTGTTGTAAGAGAGGGAATAGAATTATTAGATGTGGCCACAGTGTGGAATAATGGAGCAGGATTTGGAGAGTAGAGACTTCAGTTGAAAATTTTCATATTGGAAGTTTGATTTTTGACAATCTCCAACAAATAAATCACTACTTATCAAAATACTGTGATAACAATGCATAGTCAACTAACTACCAACACAATTGTACGAGATAATATACTACATTGCAGTGGTAATATTTTATTTCATTTTTATTTATTTATAATTTTTACAAAGTAGCACTGATTGGAAGAGAAAAACTAAGGATACTCCTTGTACTATTTCTTTCCCAAATTTAGATAACATTTTAAAAGTCCGAAATTGGGTTATGGTTTCACTTTTCTAAAATTTAGTCCATTTTCACTAAAAAACAAACTAAGAATTTTGAATATGTTAATAATATTATGAGATTTTCAGTTGGTAATAACGGACCGAACAAAATAGTAGACTTCGAAAAAAGCGTCTTGTTTTGTTCCATGAAAAAAATTCAAGTATAAAAAACTAGTTCGTTCTCAGATCCGAGGGGATTCAAACATACTGTTTAGTTTCATCAATCTAGATTGCAGAAAGTAATCCAGATAATATTGATAGTAATTAATAGGTTATGATAATTGAGAGGTTAATATTATTCAATTATTTATCATCAAGTTGCCATAAACAGAGCAATATTAGGTTTATTGAATGAAAAAGACTAAGAAATTGTCAAAAAACCACTGATTTATTGATAAATAGAAAGACCAGTTTCGGTTATTACACCATTGTCAATTTCTGATAAACTATAAACTGATATAGTTTATTGATAATTAGAAAGACCGGTTTCGGTTATTACACCATTGTCAATCTCTGATAAACTATGTCAGTTCATATATCAGAAATTATTTTATTAGTAGTTTATAGTTTATCAGAGATTGACAATGGTGTAATAACCGAAACCGGTCTTTCTAATTATCAATAAATCAGTGGTTTTTTGACAATTTCTTAGTCTTTTTCATTCAATATGAATAATTACCACAATATCAGCTTCTCAACTACACAAAAAGCAATATTAGGTTTTTTGTATAATTTTTTTCCGTTAATGCTTATTAGGTATGATTATGTAAACCAAGATAGTTTCCGATTACAGTTTGCACAAATACAGAGAAATGAAATTCTATTGGATCTGTGGCGCAACCCAATCATTTTTATCAATTGACACCCAGAAATAAGTGGATAGCAATTTCTTGTATTATGAGAATTAATTTGTATAAGAAAGTCTTCAATGAGTTTTAGTTTTAGTCATCAAAGTGAAAAACAAGATCAAATCACACTTACCAACGCGCAGATGCTGACATCATCCTGCAATCAATTCAGAAAACAAAGAGTGCTGCTGGCCAGTAAAATTCACTGTCAGCATTGGTTGTATGGGCAGCATTGATGTTATGTATAAGAAATCCTGACAGTTCATAGTGAATCTCACTACAGTGCAATTTTCGCCATTAATTTTCAATTCACCGTTGTAATTTTCTCATTGGAAACACACGGATTCAACGACGAAACTTGCATAATCGAGTCAATTTTTCAACTTCCATGTAATTGGGGCCAATTTGTGTCGGGTCGTGTTCGAGAGTCGATAGCTCGATAATCGATAGTGTCTATTGAATAATGTCGAAGGATTGAGTGATGATTTTTCAGTCTCCTTTGCAGACACAAGAATTGTCTTATAGGAATATAGGAAGGAATTGTTAACCTGTATGATATTTTTATCTCATGATTTGTGAATATTGTGAATCAGATTGAATAAAATTAGAGTTTGAAATGTAATTTGAATCACATTACACTACAACAGTTAAGAGGTGGGAGACAATGTCGGTGAATGGAATCTTTGTTCTAAAAGTAGCTGTAATTTTCATGAGCTGGAGACACAAACATGGAAAAATGAAAAATTGAAGAGAAGGGATACAAGACACTTGAAGGAATGGAAGAAGTGGGAGAAGAAGAGAGGCAGAAAAAAGGACAAGGCAGTAATAAATGAGGTAAATGGTAACGGAGAGGAGTGAAGAGGCAATAACAATATTAAATGAAACGAGAGAGAAAAAATTAGACGGCGGTTGAAGAAGTTCTGAAATCAGGAAGATTAGAAATAATTGAATGAGAATTAAAGAAAGGAGTTGGAGAGAACACTTATAAAGAAAGAGAACAAGCAATTGAGGAGAAAAACAATGCTAAAATGAGAGATGAGAAATACGATGAAAAACATGAAGGTTTGATTTATTCTATGAGGTGATAATAATTGTTGTTGAAATACAGGAAGGGAATGAAGGTGTGAGAAGAGAGATTAAAAAAATATGAGATGAAGAAGAAAGGAGAATAGAAGCTATCAATAGAAGAATAACAGAATTAGAATTTTGAGATTTGATTGATTGAGTACTTTATTTATGTAGATTACAATATATACTGGTTTATACACTTATATACAATAACTTACAATACAGCAAAATTATAGATGAATTTACATAATATAGACTAGGAAAATAATTATTGAACTGTATATGATATGAAAAAGCATTTGTAATATAATAACTATAGATAATAATTAAATTGTTATGCATCTACATAAATTGGCGGAGCTTTGGACATATCAATGTCCATTCTTCGGAAAGAATATTAAAAATATCCTCCCCACTAACTCTCTAACAAAACGTTAATTTCATTATTTAAACTAAGGATTTATTTATTAATGGAAATATTGTGAAAGTTTTAATCAATATGAATATTTAAGAGAAAAAAACAGAAAATTGATTAAGTAAAATAATTATATATTTTTTATTAATTATAAATTCGATAGAGAGAGGTACAACAAATTAGAAAAATTTAAAGGAATAGACGAATAAGAACTACTAGGAGACGAAAAAGTGGAGGAGGGCGGTGAAAAAGAGAAGAATAAAAGGTAGAAGAAGGAAATGAAAGACTACAACGAAAACCACAGTTAGAAGGAAAGTGATTTGAGAAACAATTCATCAGGTTTCGGACAGTTACAATTGGCGTAGCTACTGACAATTGTCTTTTCACATTACTGACTGTGTAACAGACAGAAAACTATGGCCGTTTGTAACTATTATTTGCAACTACTGAGATGTAGTTTCACCCAGATTAGTGTCGCGCCGGCTATAACTCACTCCTAATCTAATAACTCATTCGGCGGTGCAGTGACTGAATGTCATTGTTTTCAGTCAAAAGCCAGTTACGTCTAGCTAAAAAGCATGATAATTGTGGATTTCGTAACATTCTCCAGTAGGCCTTCTCACATTCTCAATCACATCGTGAAAGTCTGTGCCAACAGTATAGTAAAACACAGCTTTGCTTTTAACAATTTGGAAATCTAGAATAGTTCTTTTGAAGTATATTGGAATATTGACATTTGATTGATATTCAATCCACATTGGATACCACATTGTATACTGGTATACTATATATTATCTATTATCACGTATACTATCTATACTACCTAGTATACTGGAATACTATTCAGCTTTCTATTGATGAATTATTGTAAATATTTAAAACACTCACAGTATAGTTTGACATTTGTATAACGTCCAGTTCGCATTGATTTGAGCCGATTGTTTTATTAATGTATAAATAACCTTAGTTTATTTATTTATTTATTCATATGCAAATACAATTCAGGTAAAAACAACAGGCATTTGCCCAAAACTGCTTCAAACCTTAATTTGGAATACACAGTCTAAAGGTTATGCTACTTACGTAACTTAAATGATAATTCGTACACAATTTTGAGTCCAAAAAATGTATCTACTACAATTTTGAATTTATTTGATTGATCAATTTCCAAATACAAATCCAAACAAAACTCTTCCTTCACAATTGCAAAAAAATATTGAAAATTTCACTCAAATCCACAAACTCATGTAAACATAGAGTTTATCTATAATATTACAGTACCTTATTTATTTAGCGTATGGCAGATACACAACAAATAGCCTAATATAGCTCATGAGTCTCAAATGCCCAGATATACACTGAATATTTCCAAATTCTTTGAGATGTTGTGAAGTTTTCGGTCAGGAGAACATACGTTTGTCTGACCGCCGTCATTTGCTAGTCCATTCAGCGTTACCCTATGTGCACCATGGAGGCGAACTAGCGTTACACATATTTGAGTTAAAAATCTGATTGCTGGAAGAATTTGAGGTTCAAGAAGGTAAAAATTCAATTTTAAATTCTCACAGAAAACAAAAATTTTCAAATCATCTTCACCATTACAAATGTCCAGAATTGCTTCAAATTGTAATTGATCACATAAAAACAATCCAAATATAGAATTTCTGTTTGAAATGTTGTCATAAATTATAATCATTTTGATGATCTACGAGCACATATTGTACCTTTATCAATTATCAGTGAAACAGTATTGTAGAAGCAATACCCCAAGTCCGAAAACGTTTTTCCATCAGTCAAATTAATTCTATTGTAATTTATTAATCATGAAAATGATCCTCACTTCATCTTCACTCAAATCTCTTGTCAAAAGGTCGAAAGTTCAAGGGTGTTCTTAAGATGCATGATCCTTCAGATTAATAGTACTGTTTTGTACATTGTAATATAATTACTCAAGAAGAAACAGCATTCTGGTCGATCTCCATTCTTTCAGCATCATAGCTTCAATATGGTAGAATAAACGAATCAGTGGAAGCTGAACCGTTTTCAAGGAGCCAAAAAATAAAACAGTTGTTGTAATATAATTACTCAAGAAGTTGTTGCACAATAATTTATTTTCCTCGAGTTGAATTTGAATTCAAGCTCAAACTACATACTGTTTTAATCTTAAACTTCAAGTAGTGATGACCAATAATTATTGAGACGGAACTACCAACAAACAACTCCGAGATGAATAGCCAATCAAGCTAATTAAAACAGGCGTAGATTGTTTTTCGAGAGCCCACGAGATGAGAGATTGAAGCACACGAGTGAAGTCGTGATTCATTAGGATTTTTTAATTGATAGCCATGATTATCCAACGACAATCAAGACTAATTGAAAGGAATTAAGCGGCAGGAAAAGGTCAAATCTCAAGGTCATGCAAATAGTTGCTCGTGTGATCATGTTAATTTAGAAAGAGAGGGAAAATGTGCTGACGATGACGGAGTGTAGAGATAATAATATGCGATGAATATGGATTGATTGCCATGATGGAATTGAATTAAAACTGTCAGCATTCCATTTCAGTGTTCCCCATTCAATCAAAGCTGACAATTTGAAGTGAATTGTCACTATAGTATTTAGCTACAAATGAGGCTGAACGCGATGGGTAATATATAGCTGAATGAAAATAGTAAATCTTATAAATAGTAATAGTGGATGTCAAGGTGTTTTTCTATTACGTCATATACGCTTGAGTCAGCCGCTGATTGATTCATTGGAGTTTTGAAGTGTTTTAGCCTTGATTGAATGAAAGAATTAATAATACTAGTATGGGATGTTTCATTATGACCAAATATGGTAGCTATCATGCAGATTTGTTTGTTGAGAAAATATGATACTTCCAACATTGAATTAAACTCCAATTCAATTTAAGTGCGTAGGCCTGTACTTTTATAAGTATTCTTATAAATGTCTACTCATAAGTATACTTTATAATTATAGTATGGTGGGAAAATGCTCATAAATATAACGTACTAGGTAGTGGTATAAGATTCAAATAAAGAATTATAAGAATAAATAGTACTTAAAAAATCTCTCATAAATAATCTGTGATAATTAAACATTATCTGAATCATTGATCACACTGGAAATTTCTAGATAAAGTGAAGAGAAATACAAAACTACTATTTTATTACTTATTCTCGTATGATAAAGTATCACCATACAGAAACAACAGCGTAAGCAGTTAGGCCTATGCTATTGTTTATCTATGGTATCACCAACGGGTAATATATTAGGCTACATAATCTAGTAACACCACAAAAAAATTAACTTCAAAGTCTGGAATAACTCCAGGTTTGGTACTTCCAAGTGATATATCAACTTAGTAGGCCTACATTGAAAGAACAATCAATAGCTGAGAATCAAAAACCTGAAATATCAAAGTGAGTTTAAGACAATAAAACATGCTCAACAAAATAATGAATAAAATGTTAACAACAATCCACTCTATGCTCATCTAGTAATCAACTTTACTAGAGGTATTATTTTCCATTCTTATGAATATCTCCCACATTACTTTAGTACCAAGGGAAAAATCTAAACTTCAGCAAAGAGCACATGCATCTACATCCTAGAAACAACTATTTTATATTATCAAATCGCCTTTTGCTGTTTAAAAGAATGACTAGCAGTCAGATTTCTTCCAATAAATGAATTAATCACCACCCACTGTGACAACGAGATCTTTCGAACTCAGATAAATAAATTGAGTTCTATGCTTCTATGTAAATGTAATATATTTCTACTAAACTCCAATATATCTAATAAGTATAATCATAGAGAAACGATAGCATAAGTAGATATCCCATGGTATAGGACGTTTATGTCGCAACTTTTACTGTTATCCCAAGCCGATAGTTCACGTTGTTCTTTCCTATGCAGCTGTGTGACGCTGGTAGTCTCTCAAATTGTGCCGATCATACACTATCACCCCAACAAAACAGTAAAAATTGATAATAATCGACAGTAATCGGCTTCAGATAACAGTAAAAGTTGCGACATAAATTCCCTATACCATGGGATATCTACTACGCTATTGTTTCTCTATGGTATAATATATTAGACACGCGGTAGGTCCGCCTCGTTGTTACAGTGAGTTTATTCATTTATTGGAATAAATCTGACTGCTAGTCGTTCTTTTTAATAGCAAATGTGATTTAATAATAAGCAGTTCATAATGGAAAGCAACATAGAAGTATGTAAATCAATCCTTTTTAGTTACTACTTGGTTGATCCATTGTAAAAGCTTGAATAGAGGAAAATTTATAAAGCAATAGCTGCAGTCTAAAACAAATGAGGAATGAATCAAATGAGGACATAGATTCTACAAGAAGAATCAGCTCATCCGACTGTCATGGAGCACTTGGTTTGTAGGCTGCGTTAAGTGGAGTCTAGATAACTTCCTTTTCAGGAGGAGTAAGCTGAGCACTAATTACTGCATTAATTAATGCCTCCGGACCGTTTAATGAATCACATCCTGCGTTTAACACGGGGCCATCCCCCCCCGTCGACAAATTAAAGCACTGTTTCATGCTCGGTTAAGCTCTGTTAGCTTAGTTTCACTGTTTTAATTCTCCTGTCTAATCTTCAGCTAAGCTTGAATTGGTTTTCATTTGTACTTGTACAAAATGCTTGCAAGCATTATTCTTCAATGAGTGAATGGGTATTTTGTAAATGTTATTCATGATTCATTTCTCATTTTGCTAAATTCCACTTCTTCTTCTTCTTCTTCTTCTTCTTCTTCTTCTTCTTCTTCTTCTTCTTCTCCTCCTCCTCCTCCTACTCCTCCTACTCCTTTTCCTTCTCTTTCTCCTTTTTCTTCTTCTTCTTCTTCTTCTTCTTCTTCTTTTTCTTCTTCCTCTTCTTCTTCTTCTTCTCCTTCTTCTTCTTCTTCTTCTTCTTCTTCTTCTTCTTCTTCTTCTTCTTCTTCTTCTCTTCTTCTTCTTCTTCTTCTTCTTCTTCTTCTTCTTCTTCTCTTCTTCTTCTCTTCTTCTTCTTCTTCTTCTTCTTCTTCTTCTTCTTCCTCTTTTCCATTCTCTTCTCATTCTCCCAGTTCTCTCCTATTTCATCTACCTTTCATCTTTCTCTTTCCTATTTTCTGTATATGTCTCTTTTCTCTTGTATTGCTCCAGCATCCTCCATCAGCCAACTAATTTTTAGGCTACAGCCTTTTTCTCTCTTCTTTCCACCCTTATTTCTCCCTCTTTCCTCTCCTATCAACTGTCTCTTATGTTCTGTTCTTCATATCTTGTCTGTTATTCTCTTGACTGTTCTTCATATCCAGTCATTACTTATAATGAATTCAATCCAATAAACAATGAATTGATGAAATGTCATCACTTTTATAGTGAGTTCCACGTTGTAATGACAGTGAATAAAGATAGAAGAATAGCTATGCCGATTCTCTGCATTAATTAATAATACTAATATTTCTACATTAATAACATTTATTAATATTTCTACACTGTCAAAAAAAAGATTGGCACCGTTGTGGACCTAGAAAAGGATAGTACCACCGACTTTGTCGAAAGATAGACAAGGATAGCAAAACGAAAGTTGATCAAATACTGTCATTATAACGTGGACCTCACTATAGTGAACTAATTTCTTTTCAAAACAGATTTTCACCGTAATAGCTAATTAATTTCAAAAACACACTGTTATCCAGTACCACTGAAATTAACTTTTCCTCCAGCTACTGTCCAAAGTACTTACTTTACTCCCTGAAACATAATACTAAAGTGTCACTTTTTCGCTCTAGGTAGTAAAAAACTGAAAAACTCCCTAGGGAGTAAAAGTGGCTCCATTTAAATAACATAGGAAGCATCTCTGATTCAAAAACTCACATTGTAATAGGTTAGAAGGTCTAAGCTCAGATGAGAAAGCGTAATAGAGGTGTCTGTCATTGAGTCGACTGAATTCAATACCACAACAAGAAATTTGAACAACTCATGAAATATATGTTTGTATCTATATATAAAAGTGAAATGGCACTCACTCACTCACTCACTCACTCACCCACTCACTCGCAGAACTAGAAATCTACCGGACCAAAAACGTTCAAATTTGGTAGGTATGTTCACTTGGCCCTTTAGAGGCGCACTAAGAAATCTTTTGGCAATATTTTAACTCTAAGGGTTGTTTTTAAGGGTTGAAAGTTTGTCTTTTAGCATGTATATTCTTCTTCTCCCGATCTCTTAATTATAATTGAAATTTCCATATCATATGTTAATATAGAACTATAATCTAGTTAGAGTACCTCTTGGAAACAGTTGTTAACTGGCAACTAAATTAATAATTTTGTCAGGTTGGCATTAAGTTGAGTTGACTTTGTTAGGTTGGCATCAAGTTGAAGATTTATATGCATTTATCGCGGAGAAATTGATTAGGCACTGCTTCTTCAATCCTGGGAATATTATATTACTAGCCGTCAGGCTCGCTTCGCTCGCCATATCCGTTTAGCCAGACGTTTAGTCTGGACCCCCGACTGGATTGTCCTAACATATGATAAAAACGCTCAAATGAAAAATGCAGGCGAGCGAAGCGAGCCTGCTGATCTCATTCTTGGACGATCCAGTCGGGGGTCCAGGGGGCGGAGCCCCCTGGCCAGACGGATATGGCGAGCGAAGCGAGCCTGACGGCTAGTGATATTATATTCTTATTTTGTAGACGATGAAAATTTAAACAATTTTAAAAATATTTTTTTCTATTCAAAATACCAGCCAACAAATATTTTTGATCTGCAATTCAAATCTGAAACGCGTGATCTGGAGTCAGCCATTTTTGGTAGCCGCTCAGCTGATATAATTGTTACAACTTTAGCTGATAGATAGCGCAATCGGCAGAGCCAATCAGCCGACCGGTTTTTAGGTTTTAGATTTTAGGTTATGTTGTTAGAAAACATTGTCACCAATACGTAAGTTTTTAAAATGATTTTATTTGCAGTTTCTATAAAAAAATGTAGATGGAGGAAAAATGTTGTGTACATCACGAGCGAAAATACTTTTTTCTCCCTCAGGAAAATTGTTGCCCTCGGCTCCGCCTCGGGCTTTTCCCACAGGGAGAAAAAGTCGTACTTTTCACTCTTGATATACAAATAACTATTTTATAATTATATTTGACATAGTGTACAATATCCATCCACACAGTACCTAAGCTAATTGGAGCTTTCTTATAATTGGCTTCAGACACCAACCGGATCCTATAATGAAATTCACTTTGAACTGTGAGCATCCTTACAAAATAACATCAACTCTTCCCATTCAAAAGTTGTGCTGATATTTTGAAGAGAATCTCATGCTGAAATATCACAGACTATTACTGAACCTGAACTTACAATATTATATTAATTAGCAGACGTCCGCATTGAAATGTTGCACAGGTCGTTCACATCTCGACCAATTACGCAGATTTATTTTACAATCTGAAAACAGGTATTCGGAACCAAATAATTATTGACTTTTGACAAATTAGCTATCTGAAAACATTATTTGTGAAAACAGAACATTGTGATGTACAGGTCGTAATTAGATGAGCTATAACTGTCAGCATTGGTTGGATGGGTAGTGTTGATGTTATTTCTATGAGATGCTGACATTTTTAAGGGAATCAGGAGGTAGGTATTATTTGTAGGTCAACGACCGATGACGAATGAAATCGTTACTTCTTCACTCAAATACTCGGTACAATATTCTGCTACAAGATTACAATAATATTTTCTATATACTGTAGTCAAATACATCTTACCGTGTACCTAACTCGGAACAAATCTCTATGATATTTCAATAATATTTTCTATACACGTTAGTCAAATCACCTATGTTAGAGAAATAATTCCTATGCTTCCTTCAACTGCTCCGTTTGGATTCGGAATTAAAAAATCATGTTTTTGGACTCAGGGGACCTTGAAACGTATAGAAAACTTATAATTATAAATTATAAGAAATAAAGAAATTATACTTACTAAATCCAATACTTCCCTTTTTCTTCTCCTCTTCTCCACTTCTTTCCTTACTTTTATACCCTCTACCTGCCTATTACATGGGAAACCATAGTTGGGTAGGTATTTTTCCTCTTTTCTTACTTTTCAGCACACCCCGTCATGAAGCCTGTTTTTGTATTACATTGGAAATTTTTTTTGATTGTGATTTTTTTGTGTTTATGATTTCTTTTATGTATATTGTATTGTGTTGATTGGAATAAAAATTGATTGATTGATTGAAAAATAATTAGAGTACCTTAATTATTTTGTACAGCAATATTTATTATTATTATTTATTACTTTACAAAGGCGACTTTCTAGAAGTATGTTAAGCCTAGGTGATGATGATAATGGGATGAATGATAATACAATGAAGGTAGAGTTATGAATGAATAAAAATTGTAGTTTATGCTATCCACTTGAATTGATTTGAATCCACTTTTCAGTCCAGAAATAAATAAACTAGAAATTTGGATTTTGATTTGATTAAAAACCGAATATAATAGGATGATTACATTTAATAGACTCTCAGAACTTGAAAATTACCTATGTTAATAGGGCAAGGAAAGTAAAAATTTAAATCGGATAAAAAATACATACAACTGATAATATTGGAAAAATATTGTGTTAAACAACCCCTGAGTTTATACAATTTCGAATTCCTATTGATTTTATTAGTCAAAGTGAATTCTCATTAACAAATACTATTTTCTCTCCCAGGTTACATACATTTGGTACTCTAGCAAGACTTTTGAACAGGTGAAATTACTCTTCCAAAAAATACATACAGTACAACACATACAACTGATAATATTGGAAAAATATTATGTTAAACAACCCCCCAGTTTATACAATCTTAAATTCCTATTTGATTTGATTAGTCATAGTAAATTCTCATTATTTCCAAATACTATTTTCTCTTCCAGGTTACATACATTTCGTACTCTAACAAAACTTTTGAACAGGTGAAACCACTCTCATGAACCGCTATATTATTATCTCAACATTTTTTCCTGTAGCAATATACGAGAGTTGCAAGTAGGACATTGATAAATTAGAGAATAATTGTGTACCAGACAGCAAGATACGTTGATAAACACTGGAATAGCTAGAAAAATGATTACTCTCTACCTAATTACAAGGAGTAGTGGTCAGTTTTAATCAAGTTTCATCGAAAAAATAGTGGAAAGAAAGGGGGAAAGTATACAGCATGTATATACTGTACTTGTACTCAGTAATATATACAAGTATATTATTTATATTCTACTACGAAACCATAAAATTATATCTACTTGATGAGTAACTGATTTCTAGTTCTATGAGCCATACATATGTATTATTGACCGAGCGAAGTGAGGTCTAAGATTCAAGTCGACGGTTTGGCATTTCGTTTAAATGTTTGAATGTTTAAATGTTTATATGTCGCGCATTTACGACGAAACGCGGTAATAGATTTTCATGAAATTTGACAGGTATGTTCTTTTTTAAATTGCGCGTCGACGTATACACAAGGTTTTTGGAAATTTTGCCTCTCAAGGATGATATAAAAGGAAAAAGGAGCCTCCTTTAGCCTCCCAGACTATAGAATTATTCATCATAAATCAGCTGACAAGTGATTACACAGATGTGTGGGGAAGCCAGTCTATTACTGTATTTGTATAAGGTCTATAGTTTCAATCAGGTACTTGTGGATGAGAATTCTGCGTGAGGTCTACTGTTCACAGAACTACTAGTATAGTAGGCCTATAGGTATGTTTTTACTCTGTCCTACAGTGGAAGAAGAAGTTTATGTACAGTACAACCTCTACATATATACGTTTACATATACTATCTCCCAACGTAGTTACGCCCATTATTGCGGTACGCGGCTACGTTTTAATGAAACGTAATTAAATTTATCTTGATTAGGAGGCGTGCAACCATGAAGACACACAAAATGGCGACTGATGGGGTGCCAACACCGCTTATATTTACATTTTTAGTCAGACATAATTAAATAACAATAATTGACTTACCTTACGTGAAGACTGGGTGAAAGGACGTGCCTGTGATAAAGCAGACAAGATAAGGATGGAATAAATAATAATTCTGGGTTATTATCGCACACACCTACGTACATCCTCTATCTTTCTTCCTCATCTACGTGGTTCCCATTTCCCTGTCTCTCTTCATTGTAGTTGTAACAGTTGTTGAACAGTTGCTCTATGTATTCCTTCAATGTTGATTTCTAGTGATTCTCCCTTCACTATCCTCTTTTATCTTGTATGTTTTGTGGAGTTTCATCTCAATCTTTCTTTGGACCTCATTGTTGCAGGGTAGTGTTTCTCCCTCCACTATCCTCTTCTATCGTGTTTATTTTGCGTTTTCCATCTCGCTCTTCCAAGCCAAACAGTGTCAGATCTTATCGGCGCTGTAATTTTCGGTTCAGTAATTAAGAGTGGTGCGTCGCGGTGTTTGAGTTGTCCGTCTTCCTCCTCACACCTCTGTCCGGCTCCGTCTCTCTTGCTCTGCTGTTCATTGCCTATCTTCCCTCTTCGTTTGTTCCACCCACCGTAACGGCGTGCCGCAATAATTGAAGTGATGCCCGGGCACTCACTGATCTTATCGCAATAATGTAAAACAAAACTGTTCCGCCTGTTCTTCTTCCACCTCTTACTTGAATTCTTTTTCCTCCTCCTCTTGTTCTATTCGTTCTTGGTGTTTTCTCTTTCCTCTCTCAGTTTTATCAAGATCTCTTTTCTTCTTCTTCCTCTTCTTCTTCTTCTTCTTCTTCTTCTTCTTCTTCTTCTTCTTCTTCTTCTTCTTCTTATTCTTCTTCTTTTTATTCTTCTACTTCCTATTCTGCCTTGTCTTATTCTTCTTCTCCCATGTCCTTCACTCCTTTCATTTCTGCTTCACAATTCATATAGAAAATAAATAAATCCATCAATTTCTTCTTTTCTAGATACCTTTCCTATCTCGTTCTTATCCCCAGTTTTCTTTTCTTTGTTATTCCTCATTTATTTCTATTTTCCCATTCTTATCCTTTTGTTAACGTTTTTCCCTATTTTTTTATTCTTCTTTCACTCCGTCATACTCTTATTCTTCTATTCTTCCTAAATTGAGTTATCTGTTCTCTATTACTATTCTCTCCTTCAGAATTGTTTCTTCATCAATCACTATTTCTAAACCTTTTCTTGATTCTCTCCATAATTCTTTCTTGACTCTGTCTTCTTTCCTTTGTGATTCCTTCACCCAATACTTTACACTCTCTTCTTTCGCAGCAATTTCATTTCACGTCTTTCCTCTTCCTCTTCGATCTAGTTTCATATCACTTCTTAACTTCCTGCTCTCTCCACGTTTTTGAATTCCTTTTTAGTTCTTCTTCTAACCATTTCTTCTCCCACTCTCATTTCTTCATCTCCTTTTTCTTCACCACTTCCTGTTCTTCTTGCTGCATTCTTTCTCATTTCCTTCCACCTTGAGTTTTCTCCACTCCTTTCCAACTCCTCATTCTCATTTCTGCTGTCTCTCCACCCAACATCTTCACTCTTCCTTCCTTCCAAGTATATTCTTCAATTAATTTTTCCTATCCCGGCTGGGCAATAACCAATATTAAGTTATCTGTGTATAACCTATACCGTATAGAGTTCCGTATAGACTGTATCCTTCCACTGTATACAGTATAGACTAACCCATACTAGCAGAAACTCTATATCATAAGGCTACTGTTATCTATCGAAAATCTCAAGAATCGTGAACACGTAAAAATTATCAAAAACCTAGAAGTCCGTCTTCTACTAAATAGCTTCCTAACGAATAACTCAACACTATGTGAAATATTTACATATCACACCACTTCCACTATACACAATGGAACACCATAATTGATCAGAATAAAGAAATAATAATTGACGGAATGAAAAATATTAATATTATAGTTACCCTCTACCACAAAATTAGGAAATACTTCAAGGGAAGGCAATTATTTTTCCTTACTTCGTCCTTCTTCATGGTAACACTATAGTGAGGTGCACGTTTTGCTATCTTTGTCTATCATTCAACAAAGCGGATATCGTTATCTCTTCCTCGCGTTGCTCTGTTGCCAGATCGTCTTTTAACAATGTAGAATTAATAACCAATTGATAAAATATCTCATCTTAATCAAGAAAATTCATTATGAAGTTATTAAAAAATATATTTTTTTGCTTGATAAAATATAATTTATTATTTTAAACGAGAATGAACGAGGATCGGCAACGTTGTTCTCCTATCTTTCTCCACTGCCATTATAATATGGACCTCACTATAGGTGGAGTAATAACATACAGTAAATGAGGTGATAATAAAGTAGCTGGAGAATACTCTTTAGACAGTAATTTTCAAATGTTTAATGTTCAGAAGTTTATTTCAAGGGAGGTAGAGAGTGCAGGAATGTTTTGGGAGGGGCACTTGAAGGGTGAGTACATATATGGAGGTAGCCATACATGACCAGTCACTGGCTGACCCCTCCTTCAACCCTTTCATGACCCTATGCAAACGAATCAAGATGGCCCTTAGATAAGTCAACCCTTTCATCATACTCTCAATCAAAAATGGCGTTAGGTCTAGAGATCTGTTTTTCATTTAGAGATCTGGAAACTGATTCTTCGTGAACATTCGAAATCTACAATGTAGAATTGATTTTCAATAGAAATCTAAACAATTGGAATCTAATCACAATATTTACCTTTATTTGGTTCTCATATTCCATCGTATTTATCAATACAGTATTATCATAGAATAATCAATCTACGTATACTTCTAATCTATAACCTATCTTCAAATAATAACCAATAGAAAACATTCCAATAATAAAACACATCGATACTCTCTGCTAAAGCCTTCGAATTATGCTTTTGAAGCATTTGTCACCACCACCACTTGATAATGTTCTCAATGAAACATTAAATGATGTAATTACCAATAAAAAAATTATTTCATATGGATTTTCCTCATCATTCTCCTCTATATAATATATGTTTTCCTACAGTTACGTTAAAAAGTGGCCATTGCTGCACTGATTACAGAACGCAAAGAATCACTTTTCCGCTCTAGTGCGGGAAAAATGTTTCTGCACTCCAGATTTGCAACATGGCAACGCAAAATACTCAGTAGGTTATAATTATGGAGCAACAGTGCAGCAAAATCAAAATGAAGTTGGTAACAGTGAGTGGGCTGCTATAGTGAGCAGAGGTGCAACCAAGCACAACGCGCTAATTATTACATTATTATATTATAACCAAGGACAACATTTTTATTCAATTTGACAATAAATTAAGGCTTTTATCAATAATAAAATTGCAAATTAGTCATTTCTAAAGTTCAGACGTACGTCATTTGTGAATTTCGTATTCCCAACGTGTATAAGCCATTTCTTTCCTTATATTATAGCATCTATTTCCTTATATTATTCTATTATATTATAGCTGAACAAATGGGTAACAGGTAATATGATCAACAACTAATACTTGAATAACAAAGAGAATATGAGAATGATGAGTGGGACTATGGAATGTAATTCATGAATCTTGAATTACACATGCTTCACAAGCTAATCAACTACAGTATAATGAGAGTTCAATCGGCAATCAAAATCAGTTGAAATAAAGATGATGGGTGATAGACAAAGCGGAGTATATCGCGATAAAGGCGTGGATCCCATTCCGTGACGTCACTTCCGGTCTTGCACCGCTTTGTGATCCGTTTCCGATTTGCTACTTCCGGGCAACTCTTGGTGACAATTTAATGAATGCTCGCTGGCAATCTTCTTTCTTCCTTCACCCATCCTACTCCCACCGCTCTTTATCAACTCTCTTTTTTCTTCTTTTCTCTTTTATCATATATCACCGCATCTCTCTTCCTCAGTCTGAATTCTACCCAGAATCCGGACACTATCTCTTCCGTATTATACATTTAGAAATGATTGGCTCATCCATTACAATATCATAATTTTGCGAAAACATTTATTCGAATATTTTTTATTCTGATCTACGTAATCCAATATATTCCTCTGTCACTCGATCTCTCTCTTTCTGTTTGATTCCCTTTCATTTTATCTTTCTCGCACTCCCCACTACTGTACTAGCTCACGCTCACTGTTTCTATCTCAAAAAATTTATCACTTGCTCTCTCTGCCACAATCACTCTCTCTCTCACTCTCTCTCTCTCTCTCTGCCACAATCACTCTCTCTCTCTCACTCTCTCTCTCTCTATCACTCTCTCTCTCTCTCACTCTCTCTATCACTCTCTCTCTCACTCACCACCATTCTTTCCGAAGAATGGACATTGATATGTACAAAGCTTCGCCAATTTATGTAGATGCATAACAATATGATTATCTATAGCTATTATATTAAAAATTGCTTTTTCATATCATATACAGTTCAATAAGTATTTTCTTAGTCTATATTAAGTAAAAGTGTATAAGCCAGTATATATTGTAATCTTAATAAATAAAGTACTCAATCAATCAATCTCACTCACCTGTCACCATCGCTCCCTCTATCACTCTCTCATTCACCCTTTCTTTCAACTCTTTATATCATTCTCACTTACCCTATCTTGATAACGCATATCCTTTCCTCTATTCATTCATTTCCCTTTCTACCAAATCAGTATCCTCCCATACATTCATTCATTCAATTTGGAGTTTCCATAATATCATCTGAATACCTGTTTCTCACGATCTCTAAAAAAATGTTGCCTTTTTCAAACGGGTAGGCCTGCTATGCTACTTGGATCAGTAGGTCACTATGGTGTAGCTTTGCCCTTCAATGAAAACAGATCGAAACATTCAGTTAGGTTTTTGCAAAAACTGTTATTGTGTGGAGATAAAGGGTTCAAAGATTCTGTATGATGAATAACGGTGAAAAACGTTTAATCGTCATTACGAGAATTTCAATTCCCTCTTAGTTTTTCTGAAAGGGGGGAACAAGCTAGAAGCAGAGGCAATCGCGATAAATTTTTGTAATTTCCCAGAAATTTACTGTTTTGGACATGAGGTGTTTCTCAAATGACTGAATCACTTATGTATAATATTCTATACCAAATTTATGACTATCTTATAATTTTTACTTTCAATCTTATTAATTTTCATTGTAGCATTTTTCACTTGTTTATTGCAGTTCACCAAATGTGCGAGTCATATATTACATTGTCTTTCAAATTGTACATCAGTTTGGGAGGGTCTCAGTTCCTCATGATTTCAAGTACATCACGTGACAATTCCAACCTTTATGAGAAACTGAAGCAAGTGGGGAGTAGCTTTGATTGGCTAGAGTAGGAAATCTATTCCGATTCCATTTGCTACAAGTAAGAGGGGGAGGCAAAAGCGAGAAGCAAGAAGAATAAGAATTAGAAACAAGAAGCAGGAAGAAGAAGAAGTAGAGAAGAGAGAGAACAAAATAGAAGAAGAGGAAGAGAAAAATGAGTGAGAATAAATATAGAAGAAGAAGGTGAAGCGAGGCACAATAATAACAAGACATTGGAAAAGACGGAGCAGGAAGATGACCAAGGAGAAGAAAAAATAGAGGAAGAAGAATATAAGTGGAGAGACAGTTGATTTTATGTTGTTAGTATGCGCGTTATAAATAAAGGGCACGGGCATGCGGCAGGCATACGGCACTGGACGAGTCTTGTGCTACGATACTGCACAAGATAAGTCAAAGACTAATTGGTGCTATAATAATATTGTAGGCGTACCCCATACACCCCCCTACACCTTACCCCCCCCCTCTGGACACGTAGCATGTTCTCGCAATCAAAACATCAGTTGGGTCATTAGTATTGGGCATCTCATTTGCATATGCCTGCCTGCTTGCCTGCCAAGCCCACTCTCTCTGTTACTCTTCTTCTACTTCTTCTTTTCCTTCTTCTTCTTCTTCTTCTTCTTCTTCTTCTTCTTTTTCTTCTTCTTCTTCTTCTTCTTCTTCTCTTCTTCTTCTTCTTCTTCTTCTTCTTCTTCTTCTTCTTCTTCTTCTCTCTTCTTCTTCTTCTTCTTCTTCTTCTTCTTCTTCTACTTCTTCTTCTTCTTCTTCTTCTTCTTCTTCTTCTTCTTCTTCTTCTCTTCTTCTTCTTCTTCTTCTTCTTCTTCACCCCTCGCCTACATTCGTAAGGTCCAACATATCTGTGAATTTAGGTGGAAAAATCCGTCCAATATCGATCAACAAGCTGTGTGTATAATTATCTTCATCGCTGAAAGAAAACCCTGTGCGCATCAATACCGACTATAGATAATATTGCATTTATGAGAACTGTAAACATGACGTATTATGAATGTATAATTTTAAGATATCATTCAACCATTAATACAGTCAGCATTACAGTAAAACAGAATACAGTTAGCAGAAATGCGATTCCTAAGACAAGTCAAAGGATGCACAAGAGAGGATCAGATTCAAAATGAAAATATAAGAAGAGCTTGTGATGTCCAACCAGTGTTGAGTTTGATACAAAACATATAGAAATAAGTGGTCAGATCATGTCCTTAGAATGCCTGAAGACCGTCACCCATTGAATGCCCTACTCTACAAGCAAATAGGCAGAAGAAGTATTGGTAGACCAAGGAAGATATGGACACCATGCTTGAAAAGCCTAATCCATGACGACGATGACGATGATGGTGATTCAACCATTAATTTGAATGCAATAATACACATAAGTTCTGATTGATATTTTTTCATTCCCTCTAGAAGGTCTTGGATGAGTGAAACAATAATAAAGTGGATTATCAATTTATATTATTTTCTCGACGATTCAATGGTCTCAACAATCAAACTAGATAGAGGAATGCCAACAAATCCTGACAACAAAGCACTTGTGCATTTCAACTGTTCAGCTCTCGAAGATCTTCTTGATAATTCATCCGATTGAGCTGACCGCCAGCGAATTCGGGCAAATATTTGTGCCTTTCTTCTGTTCAAATCTTGAGAATATTTTTGACTTGTTCTTGACTTGAATCGACTCACCTGAATCCCAGCGAATTCTGGCTAATACATGTGAATTTCTTCTGTTCAGATCTTGAAAATGTTCTTGACTTGATCGTTTTAAAAAGCGATATGATAACAGAAATAAACATGGTTATTTACAATTTTTTGTTTGTTTTTGGTGTTGCAGGTGTTGGGGAACTCGCAGGCACCAGCCTTGCACAACTACAACTCGAGCCGAGCGCCCTGCAAGCGCTCATCAATGCTTGCGCCAGCGACTCGGACACCCTCAAACTAACACCAGGCGGCCTAGGAGGTAGCACCAACTCGCATCCTGGTACTCCCAGCCTGGTAGCCATCCTCTGCAAGAAGTGTCGTCTGGCCTTCAAATCGGAAGCTGCCATAACCGCCCACATAAAACTGTGTGGAGGTAACATCCTCAAAGTAATTTCGACGGGCGCCGCCGCAAAGGGACCGCTGGACGAACTAAAATACCAGGCGCAACAAAACTACCAGGCTAACAGGAGTCTTTATCATCACAACCAGGAGCCACCGCCTTCAGAATCACCGTTGAGTCATGAAATGGAGGACGTCGTGAATCAGATAACAGCTTTAGCAGCTCAGGCTCAGGCCCAGGCACATGGTACAAGCGACAGTAATGCTAATTTGTTCTGTCCACCTCCTGAACCGAAAAAACCAAAACTGTTTTCTCCACCGCCGGGGGTGGCAGTGCCAAGCACAGGTCAGTGACGTCATTAGGTCCTGAGCTGAGGGTCTGTGTTGTAACTAGGCGAGTGTGATGAGTGTTTCCTCTACCAGAGCATTGTAATCTATTACCTGGCTTCTGTGACATTATTTAGTACAAAATTGAAGGTTGGTTCTATAATTTGGTTGGGTTGAGGGCTACTGTTGTTCATTCAAAATCAAAGAGACCATCAATTCTCAAACTGTACAGTAGGCTCATCATCATTCATTATACTTATGAAACTTTTTACTTAGGAAGAAAGAAATCTTCTACAAATCAATAAGTTGAACTTAATTTCTTGAAATTAGCAATTCAATTCTGTTTCTTTTGCAGTGACTCGTTTCAAATTTCAATGACTAATATAAAGATCATGATCATTCATTATCATTGGATGGTCATAAGAGAACAAAGAATCATCATCTCTTCAATGTAGTCTACATAGTTCACAAAATCAATAATGTTTTCATAATTATAATATGTTTCCAATGCTCTGGTATGGACGGCACATATATCTGCACTATCTTGAGCTTATTACCTTGCCTTGCTTGATTGCTGAAGAACTACTATATTTAAGTGGATAGCAAAGGCAAAGAAATTATGGAAAAATGAATACAGTACAATGGACTACTCTATCATTTCCAATATTTATAAACTTGGTTGAATATTATTATCAATGACAGCACTGAAGCTGATCTTTGTAAGATAAGTTATTCCTGACGTGACATTCCTATCTTGTAACTGAAAAAGGAATCCAACATCGATTTCTTTGAACCATATCAAATAATGGATGCATCTTCTAAGAATGTATGTATCTTGACGGATAAAGTTTGAGGAATTACATTAAATTGTACTCCTGCAAGACTAGACATTCCCCTGACATTACAATTTGCTTGAGTACTGTCTCAAGAATTTTCCGATTAGTGTATCCAGAGTTCCTCATCAAATTGTGACAAAATTGCAAAAATTGCATTGTGAATAAATATTGAAAAAGTGTTCCTACATCGATTGTGTCAGTTAAAAAGAAAAAATCCAGATTTTGAAAAAGTGCAACGGACTGGGAGAACATCAATTCGCTGAAACGAATTGTTTGTCTCTCTGCAACTTTACTGGAACGGACAATTTTCTTGATTGTGGATCAAAGTAATTGAGAAATAATTACACATGATTTTGTAAATAATTGATCATTATATTGAATATAATAATTATACTGAAACTATGGCTCTAGGTGTGAGACTGTCTACGATGTATACACATATGTGTATACATCCGGGAGGTCGAGCGCCAAAAGCCAGATCCAAACCTCGCTATCTCGCTGTAAACGTTGGCAATTTTATTATAAAAATATTATTAATATATTATAACTATAATTATATTATTATACAGTATCATTTATTGTATGGGAAAATGCAGTGACTAGATTTAATAAGAAAAGTAAGTCACAATACACATTACTCTATATAAATAAATATAAGCATGTGGTTTTTAAATGTGTAAATGTACGATTTATTTTTAAGTTTTTAATTGTGTTCAATTTATATGTAAAAACAAACTTATACTGTCTTGTTCTATGGAAAAATAATGTGCAATACTATGAGAAATAACATACACAAGATAGTAAAAGGTTGAAAAATTGCTTATCTATTTGAACATAGAAAACACATTTTGTTTTTTGATAAGTTTTTAAAATTTATTTTTAATATTGAAAACACTGATACTACCCGATACTGTAACAAGTGAAGGGAGGTAGACAGCATTGCATGAAAGATTTTAGAAAAACAAAATGTGTTTCAATTTACTTTTAATTAATAGACTTGCGGTCAAATCCGGAACAGATACCTTAACAGAATGTTAATAAAAATTCAGATTCAATGAATCAATATTCGGTTTGAGTTCATTTAAGATACAACGAAGTCTTCTTTCAGCTCTGAAGTACTGAACACTTTTTTCCAACATTTAAAAACTCTTCTCTGTATAATTTGTTTCTAAAGATATTATCAATCATTATGTTACAAATAGACGATTTTCATAAACTTTCTGGATAGTGGGAATTATGTCCATGATGATCAGCACCAGCATTTAATTCACCAGTCATCGAATTTTCTTAAATCAACCCCCAACAAACCGTTCTCTATCTGAGCGCATTCTACCTGACCTCATTTCACCTTACTGACTTATCTACCCTATCTGATTCACCTTTATTCCATCATATATCATTCACCTTTATCCTGTCAGATTCCTTAATCTTCAAATATTAGAAGATTTGATGTTCTGATGTTGCTGGTGCATTTGATGAAGTGTCAACTCTGTACGTGTATCATAATTCGATCAACTGATGGAGGTAGTGCATTCAATTTTCGATCAAGTGCTACCTATCTACCCATGGCGATCAAATTTGAAACAATTTTCACTGTTTCCTTTGACCTACGTATTTTTGGAATTTATTTATCCCCCTTGCACTTTACAATCATCTAATAACCCCTAATTTTTATTGAATTACATGAATGTTTTAACGATGTAGCAAAACTATTTTCAGTTGATTGATTCTACATAAGCTTTTAATAGATTCTACTATTTTCATTTCAATTTTTTCCTCTCTTTTTTTGAGATCTGGGAAGGATTTGACCCCACAGGGGCCAGTTTTGGTCCCTTTGATTTGTGTTGGCATTAAAGGAACTGATTGTGGCTCCTGACGATTATCTGCTTGATGCTGGGAACAGGTGGATGTCGTACCAACTTAACGCTAGAAAACTGTACTGTCGTACCAAAACTACAATGCAAAAATGTACTGAAACAATATTAATTCTCTCCTTGAGCTAATGTACTATCTTGGAGAAACTAGAATACAGCTTATCTGTGGTACAACCATTGAATGGTGCAATCATGTTACTGAATATTCCCTGGTTGGAAAAGGTTCTACTGTATCATCATATTTGATGCACAATCGAGGTACCGGTACCATAATATTGAAGATAGAGCAACTAAAATGAACCAGTTGAAAAAGTAACTGAAAATGTCAGAGTACATGAGAAAATTTCTTCATGTGAGGATTTAATTTCTTCATGAATCGCTGAAAAATTAAGTGAAAATTATAGTTTTCTCCAGTTCGAATGCTACTACAGTTTCTCAAAGGAAATGACGCATGGCATATTCCGAACTTATACAAATCGAAGAGATATCCCAATATTTGAATGTTTTAATTCATCTTTGAATATTATCAAAATCAGAATTATATTGACTAACTTCAAGAAGATGTTTGAGAGAGAAATAAACTGAATATTCTATGGAAACTATTTCGATTTGGAATTTCAGCTACATAACTATAATAATAAACATATCACTCCTATCAAAAATTAAGAATATTTGAAACCATGATATTTAAATTATGATCATATTATAAAGGAGGTTCATAATAGATTCTTGTTTTATAGAAACTCTCAAGGAAATTACGATTGACATAATCCTATGGATTACAAATCATGGCTATCTTGATAAATTACAAGAAATAGAAGATTCAAAGAAATTATTGTTCAAATTCGGACATAAAAAAGTAAGTACATTTTTGGCATAGTAACATTTCCCAGCACCCAAGGTTCCTATTTATAGCTAACATTTACTGAGGTTCCTGTTCCAATGCTTTTCTATATGAATAATTATTAATTAATTATTATAATAATAAGATTTTAATTGTACTATTAATTAGTTATGTGTGCCAGGTTGTTCGTTGTTGGTGTAGAGCAAAGCATTCACAAGTGTTAAGATTAAAAATAATAAAATTGGCCAGGGAATGAGTTGTAAGTTGGTCAAGTTTTTTCAAATATTCCGTAATTTCCCATCAAGTTTGACAATCACTTTAACAAACATTGTTCTGTTAAAAGTTTCTGAACAAGTATACACACTTTCCAAATTCTGCTTTTCCACTAATTTTGTAATGAATGAAATTGATTCGACTTCTTCATCTCTTAATTTTTCTTCAAGACGATATTTTATTCAAATATAAAATCACTCTACTTAATAGCTGCCTAAATAATTGATTTGAATTCCATATCACCCGAAATTTTTTGTGTAACACCTTATTAATTGCACCGCGACGAAAAAGTCTCAGAGTCACGTGGACTTTACTGAGAAAGGTGCAACCATGATTTGAAAAATGTTGAATTTCAAAAAGTATTGTTCTTGATCAAATTGGGAAACTATCACCAATTATTAACTAATGAATCAATCAAAATAAGAAGATCGAAAACTTGTGATCGATAGAAGGTTAACTGATTGAAATAAATTTATCAAGTATCAATTGAATCAAGTATTGAGTATCAATTTAGAAGCTCAATATCAAATGAACAATCAAGATTAAAATTTTGAAATCGATTAGGTTAATCAATAACTTCAAGTCGAAGAGTGGAAAATTAATCAAATTGATCAGGTCACGTAGATTTTTTTCCTTCTTGAATTGAACAGATCAACTGACGATTCAAGGTGAAAGGAGTGCTTAAAACTTGATTAAACAAATATCAAACCAGCTTGAAAGCTTAGTGATTATATTACCCCACGAGATCCAAATTATTCTCTTGTTCTTAAACTATGTTTGAGTCTCAAACACTTATAGCAGTGTGAACTTCTCTCAATTTTTACAAAAAAATGCCATACGCTAATTAATAATCTCAGAGTTTGAGTTTATATCTCAATCGAAATTAGTTGGATTAATCTTTTAAATATGATTGATTAGTGTTCCAAGCCTTGAGAATTCGATAATAGTGTTTTACGATAGCTTTGTGAATATGTTTGACTTCAAGCAAAATCTAATCCAAACTGATTAAATTATTTGTGGAACATAAATTTCCCTCACGTTTGTGTGATGAGAAGAATATGATTAATTGTGTTAATAGAATACATTGGAACCGTGATAATAGAATCCAAGTGAATTAATTTTGTATTCAATTTTAGTTTGAGAGGTATTGATTTCAGCTTACAATTCAGCAACCTTGGCCTAGAACGTAAACTAGAAACATTCTAGAACGATAATCTTGTTAAAGTTTGTCGACGAGCCGGACTATCGAATATCGAGCAGTTCGACCATCGACTATCGAATAGTTCCTCAATACTAAAGCCCCCAAGTCTTTTCATCTTCGATTTACACAAACTATCCTATTCATTCTAGCTTGTTTCTTCAACACAATGAATGCTTATTTGTTGGTAATAATTATTATTGATACATTTTTGAAGTGGAAAATAAATTATTTGTCTCGTGTTTGTTAACTAGATATTGTTTTATTGTAAATTTAACAACGATGGTGGTAGAGTTTGAAATTTTTGTTTGTTGGAATATTCGTAGAACTGAAGTGATTAGCGACCAGTACAGGAATCACGGCACAATACTGATTCAAAGTGGTGAAATTCATTTATTTTATTATAATTAATTGATTTATCAATACACAGTTCATAATTCATTCAATCTATTTATATTTCCTGTTATGGCAGATTTAATAATAAAATGAAGAATAGGTTCCTAATAATGATAAACGGTTAATCGAATAATAAAAATAGCCTCTATGTGATTGCTTTTTTCTGTCGTCTAATGAAATATTATTGATATTATTGTCCTAAAAAGCCATTCTGTGATTTCGAATGACGATTTTCACGATATCTGTCACAATTCCTCATCGAAATTGAGGTTTTCGTGACTGTTAGTGGAAAGTTAAACAATTATTTTCGGTTGAAAAATTCCTAGAGGATCTTTCTAAGACGTAGAATACATTGAAACCTCGCCTACTTATAGAAGGGAAAATTCATTAAACTTGTTTCCTGTTGTTTCTTGTAATCGGTAAATTTTGTTCCACTTGTATTTTGTGTCCAAAACTTGGATTTATCATCTCCATTAGTCAATTTTCCAAGGCACGACTGTTTGTATGAATCTAAATTGAAAATGTTTGATACCTGTTCTAATTTTATGCATCATTTTTTAATAGTTTCACAATATATTTCAATAAAGTCGATATTTTTTTCTCAAAACCGAACTTCGTTAAGCGAGGAATTGAATAAGTTTTGCCAGAAGAATATATTGTTCTGTTAAATGATAATTTTTCATTAAGCATTCATCTCATGTATGGTGTCTAGAGTTGTAAATTTTAGTTGGTTTAATTTGTTGAATGGTCGATTCTGGGACTGTATGTCCTAATAATTTTAGTTTGTTCTATGTATTATTTATATTATTGCACTGCTATTTGATTGAGTCATTTCTAGTTCATAGGAGACGAACGTTTAATATTTACATTCTTTCAAAGTTTGATTTTTGATTAATAATATGTTGATTTGTAAATAATATGTTCGAATCTCATTTCATTCAGTTAGACCTTAGATGTGTATTCGAATTAATTCTATTATATTTTGATATTAAATTTAGATTAGTTGTTATCAGATGGTTCATATTTTGTACGAGTGTTGAGAAATACTTTTTGTTCATAACGTATTTCACGTTTGTTCAAAACGTTCGAAACAATGAAACACAATAATTGTTAATCTTATACATTTTCAATACATAATAATTATTAAAAACAATAATTTATTTTTAACTAGAAGTATTTCTGATTATGGTTGACTAATAAATTGATTTTTTCTCTCAAATTCGTTGAAAAGGGTATTATCATCATAGTATTGAGGCAACCAAAAATTATCGAAAAACAAAATTAACGTTATGAATGTTCACAATCTAGAAATGTTTCATGAGGGCGTTCTTCTGTGTGAGTGTGCGTGCATGTGTGAAAATGTGACTAAAAATGGGGATGTTTCACAAAATAAAACAAACAAATAAACATAATTCAACCTAAAAACCATAATAATTTTTCAATAATTTACAAGAGATTTGAAAAATATCAAACGAAAACTATACGAATACAGAGAGACTGGTTAATTTATGTATGAGTTAATTTTCAAGTAAATGAATGTATGTTTTACATAATTATTGTATGAGATGATAGTTGATAATGTAACAGTTTGAAGTTGTCTTGAGAGTCAGAATCATGTTTGTGAGATAATCTCTGCCCCGAAATCTTGATCACACCCCCCCCCCCCATTATAATCAGATTCGGTTATCAACATTGTATAAATGGTAATAAACTCTTAGTTTACGAGTAAAACTGTCGTATTCATTGAACCCTCCTTGTTCAACTCCAGTTTCATCCTAGTTTAAGTCTAGTTACACCCTAGTTTAACGCCAGTTTTATTCTTGTTTAAGACTAGTTACTTCCTATAGGGGTAAAATCCTTATATTCCAATCTCTCATTATGATAGAAAAGAGAGGAAAAGAGAGTATGGAAATGTTGTTCCAACTCAAAGGCTGGTTTTACATCCATCGTATAAAAGACTAACACGGATACACGAGAATAAAGTATATTTGGATCTGCCAAATAACTTACATAAGAAAACAGCTTTACCTTTGATTACATGCAGTAAGTTCAGGATACAATCCAGGAATTTAATCTAGGATTAGCGCAATTCAAGGTAATTAGAGTGAAATCTCTGTAGCTCTTATTCCTATAGAAGTACTCTTCTGAACTTACTTTGGCTGAATGCCATAAATTTGAACAAATAGTAATGTTGTAATAGAATAAACAATATGAATAAATAGTAATAGTTTTGTAAGAGCTAATCCTATATTAGTATTAAAAATGGAACTTTTGTATTGGAACAACGGATCAAAGTTGAATTTCTTATGATGCTCCAAGACAAAAGTTTATTTTATTAGAATACGAGTAGGTATCATCATGGAGAAAAGACAGCATAAGAAGATATCCCATATCCCATGGTATAGGGCGTTTAGGTTGCAAATATCACTGTTTACTCATGCCGATATTCCTAGTCGATAGCCGGTAATATTATTTTCCGCCACACTGCACAGAAAGCAGCTGTTTTCCAGTCCCTACGTAGATCTGAAAGACATTGTTTGCAGACGACTCTCGTCTGACGTCAGAACAGGTTTCTTTCCGGCCTAGGCCGGAAAGAGTACCCTTTCCAGCCGCTAACATGAAACTAAGAAAGGTGATCAAAAAACTTTTCATTATTTGTGTTCATTATTCAATGATTAAAACATTTATAATAATATCATTTCATTGTCATTTGAAAGAATAAAAACGTATAAACTCAACCTCCCACATAATTGAACATAATCTTCGAGGTTATTTTGACAAATCAGAATAAAAAATAAAAATACTTGAACAATTTCCTGATATTCAGATTACCTCAGATTTGCTAGAGCTATGACCTTCCACTTCTGCTTTCGGAAGTGCTTAGTAAACAATTATTATCATATATATATTGTTTATTTTTCTGTGTGGTGAAAAATAGCGTTCGCACCATGGGCAAAAATGTTTTTCTGGCTCTCAATCTTTTCTAGTCCTCGGCCTACTGCCTCGGACTTGAAAACCGATTTCGAGTCTCATTTTCAGCCATAGGTGCGAAATATACTATTTCGTGAAGCTATGTGATGCTGGTAGTCTCTCATACATTTTAATGGCTCATATGCCAGGATAGGCTTTCCGTTTTTAAGCTACGTTTACACAATGTAGCTGGAGCTATATAACATTTGAGCTACATATAGCTCTGTCAGCTACATATAGCTCTGCTAGATGATGCTCTGCTATAAGTAGATTTGAGGATAATTTTATGTAGCAGAGCTATATGTAGCTCTGCTAGATGTAGTTCTGCTATAATTAACTTTGATGACATTACTATCCATTACAGAGCTACATATAGTTTGGAATGAACCAGTATTCACTGCCAGATACCGAAGAAGAAGGTAGTTCTTGCAGCAGCCGCTGCTTTCGCCGCAGCTGTGATATTTTCAGCACAGAGAAGAGAAACATTTATTGGATAATTTTGTTTCTATTCCAGTCAAATTCACTCTCCATCATTGCACAATAATAATATATAAATCAAAAATAAATGCTCGCAATGCGCAGTAACCTAATAGCACTCTGACAACAAATGAGTACAGTATATCTGGTGTAAACCCAGCAGGCACTAAACAGCTGTAAACATCAGTAATCAGCTGCGGCACTCTTCCTTCAAGGACAAAGCAGCTACATCTAGCTTTTCTGCTATAGGCTGAGAAAATAGGCTTAAAACTGCTATATAGCTGAGAAAATAGGCTTAAAACTGCTATATAGCTGAGAAAATAGACTTAAAACTGCTATATAGCTGGGAAAATAGGCTTAAAACTGCTATATAGCTGAGAAAATAGGCTTAAAACTGCTATATAGCTGAGAAATAGGCTTAAAACTGCTATATAGCTGAGAAAATAGGCTTAAAACTGCTATATAGCTGAGAAAATAGGCTTAAAACTGCTATATAGCTGAGAAAATAGGCTTAAAACTGCTATATAGCTGAGAAAATAGGCTTAAAACTGCTATATAGCTGAGAAAATAGGCTTAAAACTGCTATATAGCTGAGAAAATAGGCTTAAAACTGCTATATAGCTGAGAAAATAGGCTTAAAACTGCTATAGCTGAGAAAATAGGCTTAAAACTGCTATATAGCTGAGAAAATAGGCTTAAAACTGCTATATAGCTGAGAAAATAGGCTTAAAACTGCTATATAGCTGAGAAAATAGACTTAAAACTGCTATATAGCTGGGAAAATAGGCTTAAAACTGCTATATAGCTGAGAAAATAGGCTTAAAACTTCTATATAGCTGAGAATAGGCTTAAAACTGCTATATAGCTGAGAAAATAGGCTTAAAACTGCTATATAGCTGAGAATAGGCTTAAAACTGCTATATAGCCGGGCTATATAGCAGATCTCCAGTGTCACTTTTTGAACTTGTAGCAGAGCTATATAGCTGAGCTACATATAGCTATGCTACATAGTGTAAACCTAGCTTCACACTCTCACCCGGCCGAAACAGTAACAGTAGTCGACCGTAGTCGGTTTGAGTAAACAAAAATTGGCTTGAAATTTGAAACATAAACGACCTATATCATGGCCATCTTCTTATTCTATCTTTTCTCTATGGTATCATCAGGTAATTCATGGTCGTTGATCTTGGCTGATACATTCAAACATTTATTTGTGCTGACCAAGGACCTGAATCAGTACAAGTACACAATGAGATATATAGAATAAGCTGTAAGTACTAGCATAAAATAAACGATCCAGTATAGAAGTTTCTTCTGGTACTATAGCCTAGCCTAGAGAGCTTATATATAATAAAACTCATAAAGATTAGTTGTACAAGAATTCAATTGAATTCAACTGCCGTGGATGACGTTTTTCCATCAATAGCATCAATTCCATGATTGGTACTAATTGCATTTGATACATTGGATGACATCATTCAATGGCGGGTTCAAATTGATTTTTGTGCAACTGGTCAATGTAAATCATCATTGAAATCAGCTCATATTATGGCTCAGTGATATCAGCTAGTCTTGTCTTATCTCTTGTTCCTGAATTTCAAGAAACAATACTTGAGTCTCTAGAAACAATACTTGAGTTTCAAGAAACAATACTTGAGTTTCAAGAAACAATACTTGAGTTTCAAATAGGAATACTTTGAGTCTCTAGTAAAAATACTCAAGTTTCAAGAAACAACACTTGAGTTTCAAATAACAATACTCGAGTTTCAAGTAGGAATACTTGAGTTTCAAATAACAATACTTGAGTTTCAAATAACAATACTTGAGTTTCAAATAACAATACTTGAGTTTCAAATAACAATACTTGAGTTTCAAATAACAATACTTGAGTTTCAAGTAGGAATACTTGAGTTTCAAGTAACAATACTTGAGTTTCAAGTAACAATACTTGAGTTTCAAGAAACAATACTTGAGTCTCGAATAACAATACTTGAGTTTCAAGAAACAACACTTGAGTTTCAAATAACAATACTTGAGTTTAAAATAACAATACTCGAGTTTCAAGTAGGAATACTTGAGTTTCAAATAACAATACTTGAGTTTCAAATAACAATACTTGAGTTTCAAATAACAATACTTGAGTTTCAAGAAACAAAACTTGAGTTTCAAGAAACAATACTTGAGTTTCAAATAACAATGCTTGAGTTTCAAATAACAATACTTGAGTTTCAATTAACAATACTTGAGTTTCAAGAAACAATACTTGAGTTTCAAATAATAATACTTGAGTTTCAAATAACAATACTCGAGTTTCAAATAGGAATACTTGAGTTCAAGTAACAATACTTGAGTTTCAAGTAACAATACTTGAGTTTCAAAGTAACAGTACTTGTGTTTCAAGAAACAATACTTGAGTTTCAAATAACAACAATTGAGTTTCAAATAACAATACTTGAGTTTCAAGTAACAATACTTGAGTTTCAAATTAACAGTACTTGAGTTTCAAGTAGCATCACTCGAGTTTCAAGTAACAATATTTGAGTTTCAAGTAGCAATACTTGAGTTTCAAGTAAAAATACTTGAGTTTCAAGAGCTACAGGTTTAGGTACTTTTTTGGAGGAAAAACGGGAAGTTTTTTCACTGTAAACCAAAGATCATGAGAGCTAACACTGTAGTTATTCTATAATTTATTACAGTTATCATAGCAAATTGATACATTGTACTGTATCCGAATAACTGTGTATAATAGGCTTTACTCAGTCTTGAGAAACAAATAAAATGAAGAACTGAGTACATTATGGCTCATGGAATATTCAAACTGTAAGTTTCAGGGCTGCATTTATGAATGATTTCAAATAACTAACTCTATCAAAGAAATCAAACACACGAATCGTCCTGATTGATTCTGATAATGGTTTCGAGACTACAAATCATATTTGGTACAAGTTTGCTTTTAAAATCGTTAAAAATACGATTCTCTATGGAAATTTTCCTCAATTTCCACTTTGAACTCCAACTGGATGCATTCTAAGCATTTACCATAATGATCAAGCTCGAGCAACATAAGGATAAGGATAAACAATATGTTACAAGTATAAATAATGTATTTATCATAATATTCAACAGAATACATCGACATCTTCAAGTTCACACAAACATAATTTCATTATAGATAATAGTATCATATTTATTCCTTTTTATAATTTATTAAAACCAGTAGGAGTAATACAACATCTACTAACACACACAAAGAAACCAAGATAAACCGTATTACGTAAGTTAGAATCGTTACTGATTAATGGACTTCACGTATCACGTTTGTTTTGATGTTCATGCCTTTGAAGAAGTCTACACAAACATGCACAATATGTGTTCGTGAACAAGTTTATAAAGTACACTAATCCAACTACTTGGAAGTCCTTAGTCTCTCAGGGCCGTTTGCACAGTCACAGCATAAACTGAATTCAATCAGCTGGTGGCTTAAACTCAGAATGAAACACATTATTAGAAACGAGACTTGATATGGATTTAATTCAGTTTAAAATGAAGTTTCGTTTAAACTGGAATTGTGCAAACTGCACTTAGTGACATTCCCCTCAATCATGATCATCTGATCTCCAACTACATCTATATCTATTGTCACGTTATTCTTTATATTAAAATAACGATTAGCCTCCTGCTTGGCATCAGTCGGTAAAGCATGAGATTTAATATAATTAGGGCGTGGTTTTCTAATAGTGTTCAGTCTTAAAAAATCTTGATAGGCCTAGATATGGGCTTCTCCAATAACTCTTGTAATTCAATAAATAATAAATATATATATAAATGATACTTATACTATAGAGATGAGGAATAAAAAATAAATTGCACACCATGAAAATTTCACACATATATTACACAAATAATGCAAAGATCAATCGAGGCAAAAAATATATATAGAGCGATAAAAAATATAATATAAAAATAGAACAATATTTGAAATCAATAAAAATATCACAGGCTAAACTTTATATTCTAGATTTATGGCACGAATCATTACCATGTGCCTTTATCTTGAAATCATATACATTCTTTTGCATGTAGCTGTGACATGTACTTGCTAATACTTGTCGACTTGGATAATTCAATCAAAAATATGTGCTCTAAGATCAGCTTGATAAATTAGCCACTAATAATCCAAATATATATATATATTAAAATCTCTAGTATTTAGTAGATTTATTTGTATCGAATATATATTTTTATCTCAGGGTGCAAGATTCGGCACCTGACGGAATAGGTAGAGCCATTCATCTAGTGAATTAGAACTATGATAAATTATCGCAAATTGTATTGCAAAAATTAAATATTGTATGCATACGTTTGATAGCCTAGATTTCGTACTTCTTTGATTAAATAGAAATTTCTAAAATATTGATCTATATATTTTTCTTTCAATTAAATACCTTTAATACTAATTTTTACTTGCGCAAGTATTACTCTTATTAATTTCTCAATTTATAATAACCCTTTCGGCGAGCTAGCTTTGATCATCAGATTATTTCGAAGCACTAGGGCGCCCATCACTAAATTCAAATTTAATCACTCACGTGTCGAAAATCTTCTTGTAAGCCGCCGATGTCGATCCAACTCCATGTGGTCCGGGAATATGGTAGCCGGAATCGTCTCCTCCAAGGGGTTATAAATTTAATTAAAATGAAAAATGACTTCTGCTTCACAATAGCATCACGAAGTCTTTTAAGAAATTAATAATTTACTTTAACTTTAATTTTTACAAAATTATTAATAAGGTACTTCGCTCTAAAATATTTGGGGTCCTCTTATGGTGGCATCTGGCTGGCGAGTGCTGGTTCTTCCTTCTCAAGTTTTACAGATCCTCTTTCCGACTTTCAAATTAGCATAAAATTTAAATATCTCAATCCTCCGCCATTAAATTCAAATAGATCTTACAAAAAATGCCAAAATATTGCTTAGATTATATGATTAATAATTTCTTTGCATTCGAGCCATATTGATAACATAGATTACACAAATTTTTACACAAAATCTAGTACATTTATATAAATATATATAAATATTTTTGAATTGGCCTACAGTTGCCGCCTATTAACTGCCGTTTTACTATTGGTGCATGCAAATTTTATTAGGTATTCATGCGCCTGGTAACTCTTATTTCCTGAATACATTAAATTATTTTTATTTGGTTTTTTATTTATGCTCTTTGCATGCTAGTTAATATTCTATATATTAATATTAATTCCATGCTACTAATAATTAGCCACGTGGACGGGTGTTTTTTCACATTGCACACCATCCGAATGCAATAAAGCTCTGCCAAGGGGTTTTGGTCAGATTCTACGTTCTTCGGTTTGATCGATCTCTAGGTCACCGATCCGTGAATACATCTACATAACCTCAATCTTCAAATATTTTATAAATAATCTATTTATGAGTAGTAAACTTCCTTCAAATCCTTTTTAAGTTCTTGTACCATTTAGCCAGAACAAGCTGATGCTATCTAATCTTGTTTATTATCTGCTTGGCGATATTAGCCAATTACTTTATTTTTAGACCTATTACTATTTCTGTTAGGGCTTTTCATCTACCCAGATTTAAATATGTTACACGCGCCCCTGGGTTTGAATTCAAAATATTTGAGAATCACAATGTTTTTAATGAAAACCCACCCTTCAATACATTGATATACACTATACTTTATTTATAAATTATACTCTCCTACTTCTATCACATTTCGCAGACATATTTGCTGCATCTCCTTTATACCTTTATCAAAAACAATAACAAATTCTCCTCCTCAACACACATAAAAATATCATAAATATAAACTTCTAAACGTACTCCTCCTGACAACATTTACAACACAGTAATTTTTAAATTCGCCGCTTGCAGGGCCGCCAACTTAACTACACACATTTCATAATTCTCATAAATGATTCCTTTTAGACAATAATTTCGATTCATAAACTTCTGGGCTTATATCTTATAGTATTTCTTAGGTCTTAATATAAATAATTTTCTATACATCAGGTACAATACTTTCTTTTGCTAATGGCTCTTTGGTTTTGGTAACTGGTATTCACTTTAAGTCTTTTCAGGTAACAAACGTGGCATAATTAAAAGTAATAAATATAAAAACATATAAATAAATATATCGACATTAATAAATATAATAAATAACAATAATAAATAACTCTTTGGGTACAGTACTTCTTTTTATAAACATATGTTCAACAGACATTACATTCATTTGATTTGGGTGGCTTTGGTCAGCTGTTCGCTGTTCTACAATTCATAGTGTTACATGTTACAGCAGAATTTGCTATCGACTTTCATAACTAACCTAACTGCTCAATTTTTTCTCTTAAAAAGGTAATTAACAAATTTTAATTTTATTATCCCCGCTTGTGTCCTTTTTTATCTGATGTATATAATTTAATTACATATTTAAAAATTGTTCTTTTCCTTATTGCAGGCTTCTAACGGCTGGAAGGAATTAAAACATTGGATTGTTGCCACGAGGTCCTATACCAATATTAAATTTATTAAGGAAGGTTAGTAATCGGTTTGATAATAATGTTTTCCTTGATTTCTTATCATATTTATTTCATTGGAGCTTGTAGGTGTTATATCGGGGGTATCATATAGTCCTGGTTTATTAGCTGTAGTTTTCTGTATATCTGGTGGCGGGTTGTTGGGTGTTGGGTTCTGTGTTTTTTGGTGATTTGATCTGGACGCATGCTCTAATGTGTAGTTTGTACTTATTTGATGAGGTGGCGGTTTGTAATTTCTATTATAATTATTCTGAGTGTAATCATTATTTGTGTTAAATCGATCACGGCCATAATAATAATTTCTTTCATAGGTTTGCTGTGGATAATGGTTTGTTTGACGATTCTGAAAACTTCTATTATTCCAGCTGTTATTTTGATTATGATTATAGCGGCGTTTAAATTGAGGGGTAGATCGTGAGCAATCATATGGTACTGATTCATAATTTTGGCTGTTATACTGATTAAATTTTGAGTTATGTTGATTTTGTGCGTATCTCTGGTCTGAACGGTGGTTTGATATTGCCATCACAGACTGTATGCCATATAAATGATTTATCAGCTGCTTGCAATCAGTAATGGGTTGTGTGGCGAGTGCCATTCTAACTTGATACGGTAGCTTCTTTAAAATAATACTTGCTAATGCCGATTCATTAATGGGCTCGCTCAATTGAGAATTTTTAAACTGTAGGGCAGTGACGAAAGTGGTACATGCACCGTCTAAGTTAGGGTTGAAATCGCATGATATAATGTCCGCTAGCACGTCCAACTGTTTACTTCTGCTCCAATACTGTTCCAGGAAGACAGCTACAAACTCATCCAATGATGTAAATTCATGGACTCTACTCCGAAAGAACATCAGGGGTTCGCCAATCAATAAACTAGTCAAACGAAGACGCCAAAAATTCCAAGAGGTGGGTGTTAATGATTGAACTAGTTTTATCTGATCTATAAATTCTTTAGGTTGGAGATAGCGGTCTGTATTGTCAAAACGGCCTAATTCATTGAAACTGTGTAGTGAATCAAACGTTGCTATGGGAATAGGCTCTATATTCTCGTGCGGAAATTGATGTATTTGACTTTCAAGTTGTACCAACTTCTCTTGGGCCTGTTTCCAATGACTAGAAGCTTCTGTTTCATTATCTACTACTTCGGCATTTAATTCAGATGAAAATAATTGCTGTTCTCCAACGGCTGTCTCCAATGAATTAAGTTGTACTTTGTTTTGATTTATATCAGAATTTAGGTGAGCTATTTGTGTAGATTTACTATTCTGTTGTTTATTTATGGAAATAAGTTGACTATTGTTCCTGTTTGTAGCTATTTCATGAATTTGTGAAGTGTTTTGTGCTGGTAGGTTATCTATTCTTTCCGCAGTCTCCTTACCCATTCTTACCGATGTATCCTTCAGTGATTCCCGCATTTCCTTCATTTCCGCCTTTAAGTTCTTCATTACTGTGGTCATTGTTTTTTCTAAACTATTAGAAAATGACTTGATCATCCCCTCTACTATAACCCTCCTTATTGCTTCTTGGGAGACATTTAACGGTTTATTACTGTTCACAGGATTCTTGGCGGTGATTGAAGATATCTGGGCGTTGGACTCCATCGCGCCCCCCTCAGCGTCGATCTCCGCTACTATCGCCGTCTGCAGTGTGTCTGCTACCTTACTTTGCGTGGACGAAAAGAGACTCATATTTTAAAAATGGATTAAGTGTCAAGTGTTTGTTAAAAAAGTGAAAGTTTTGGCCAACAAGGCATTAATAAGGACACAAATGAGGATAGGCCTATGGACATTACAAGCCAGGTAACCTATTTATTACTTAAGCTCTTATAATATAATAATACTATTCATTGATTTCTGACTAGCAGTTTAGGCCCATAAAATATAATAGCTCTCTCTATAAAATATATTTTCTACAATAATAATAATATAAAATTTTCTTTAAAACATATAATTTCTCTTTATTTAAAGCTATTGATTCCCCAAAAAGTAATACAAATTTCCTTCGCCAGTTTTCCTCACAACTCGTATAAGTTATCTATAATTTTCAATATGGTTATTGACCTAATTTCAAATAATTATTCAATGAGCTTGGCTCTCATCATCAGTCCCACGTTGGTACGACATGTCTTTCTGTCACGTTATTCTTTATATTAAAATAACGATTAGCCTCCTGCTTGGCATCAGTCGGTAAAGCATGAGATTTAATATAATTAGGTCGTGGTTTTCTAATAGTATTCAGTCTTAAAAAATCTTGATAGGCCTAGATATGGGCTTCTCCAATAACTCTTGTAATTCAATAAATAATAAATATATATATAAATGATACTTATACTATAGAGATGAGGAATAAAAAATAAATTGCACACCATGAAAATTTCACACATATATTACACAAATAATGCAAAGATCAATCGAGGCAAAAAATATATATAGAGCGATAAAAAATATAATATAAAAATAGAACAATATTTGAAATCAATAAAAATATCACAGGCTAAACTTTATATTCTAGATTTATGGCACGAATCATTACCATGTGCCTTTATCTTGAAATCATATGCATTCTTTGCATGTAGCTGCGACATGTACTTGCTAATACTTGTCGACTTGGATAATTCAATCAAAAATATGTGCTCTAAGATCAGCTTGATAAATTAGCCACTAATAATCCAAATATATATATATATTAAAATCTCTAGTATTTAGTAGATTTATTTGTATCGAATATATATTTTTATCTCAGGGTGCAAGATTCGGCACCTGACGGAATAGGTAGAGCCATTCATCTAGTGAATTAGAACTATGATAAATTATCGCAAATTGTATTGCAAAAAATTAAATATTGTATGCATACGTTTGATAGCCTAGATTTCGTACTTCTTTGATTAAATAGAAATTTCTAAAATATTGATCTATATTTTTCTTTCAATTAAATACCTTTAATACTAATTTTTACTTGCGCAAGTATTACTCTTATTAATTTCTCAATTTATAATAACCCTTTCGGCGAGCTAGCTTTGATCATCAGATTATTTCGAAGCACTAGGGCGCCCATCACTAAATTCAAATTTAATCACTCACGTGTCGAAAATCTTCTTGTAAGCCGCCGATGTCGATCCAACTCCATGTGGTCCGGGAATATGGTAGCCGGAATCGTCTCCTCCAAGGGGTTATAAATTTAATAAAAATGAAAAATGACTTCTGCTTCACAATAGCATCACGAAGTCTTTTAAGAAATTTAATAATTTACTTTAACTTTAATTTTTACAAAATTATTAATAAGGTACTTCGCTCTAAAATATTTGGGGTCCTCTTATGGTGGCATCTGGCTGGCGAGTGCTGGTTCTTCCTTCTCAAGTTTTACAGATCCTCTTTCCGACTTTCAAATTAGCATAAAATTTAAATATCTCAATCCTCCGCCATTAAATTCAAATAGATCTTACAAAAAATGCCAAAATATTGCTTAGATTATATGATTAATAATTTCTTTGCATTCGAGCCATATTGATAACATAGATTACACAAATTTTTACACAAAATCTAGTACATTTATATAAATATATATAAATATTTTTGAATTGGCCTACAGTTGCCGCCTATTAACTGCCGTTTTACTATTGGTGCATGCAAATTTTATTAGGTATTCATGCGCCTGGTAACTCTTATTTCCTGAATACATTAAATTATTTTTATTTGGTTTTTTATTTATGCTCTTTGCATGCTAGTTAATATTCTATATATTAATATTAATTCCATGCTACCTAATAATTAGCCACGTGGACGGGTGTTTTTTCACATTGCACACCATCCGAATGCAATAAAGCTCTGCCAAGGGGTTTTGGTCAGATTCTACGTTCTTCGGTTTGATCGATCTCTAGGTCACCGATCCGTGAATACATCTACATAACCTCAATCTTCAAATATTTTATAAATAATCTATTTATGAGTAGTAAACTTCCTTCAAATCCTTTTTAAGTTCTTGTACCATTTAGCCAGAACAAGCTGATGCTATCTAATCTTGTTTATTATCTGCTTGGCGATATTAGCCAATTACTTTATTTTTAGACCTATTACTATTTCTGTTAGGGCTTTTCATCTACCCAGATTTAAATATGTTACACGCGCCCCTGGGTTTGAATTCAAAATATTTGAGAATCACAATGTTTTTAATGAAAACCCACCCTTCAATACATTGATATACACTATACTTTATTTATAAATTATACTCTCCTACTTCTATCACATTTCGCAGACATATTTGCTGCATCTCCTTTATACCTTTATCAAAAACAATAACAAATTCTCCTCCTCAACACACATAAAAATATCATAAATATAAACTTCTAAACGTACTCCTCCTGACACCATTTACAACACAGTAATTTTTGAATTCGCCGCTTGCAGGGCTGCCAACTTAACTACACACATTTCATAATTCTCATAAATGATTCCTTTTAGACAATAATTTCGATTCATAAACTTCTGGGCTTATATCTTATAGTATTTCTTAGGTCTTAATATAAATAATTTTCTATACATCAGGTACAATACTTTCTTTTGCTAATGGCTCTTTGGTTTTGGTAACTGGTATTCACTTTAAGTCTTTTCAGGTAACAAACGTGGCATAATTAAAAGTAATAAATATAAAAACATATAAATAAATATATCGACATTAATAAATATAATAAATAACAATAATAAATAACTCTTTGGGTACAGTACTTCTTTTTATAAACATATGTTCAACAGATATTACATTCATTTGATTTGGGTGGCTTTGGTCAGCTGTTCGCTGTTCTACAATTCATAGTGTTACATGTTACATCAGAATTTGCTATCGACTTTCATAACTAACCTAACTGCTCAATTTTTTCTCTTAAAAAGGTAATTAACAAATTTTAATTTTATTATCCCCGCTTGTGTCCTTTTTTATCTGATGTATATAATTTAATTACATATTTAAAAATTGTTCTTTTCCTTATTGCAGGCTTCTAACGGCTGGAAGGAATTAAAACATTGGATTGTTGCCACGAGGTCCTATACCAATATTAAATTTATTAAGGAAGGTTAGTAATCGGTTTGATAATAATGTTTTCCTTGATTTCTTATCATATTTATTTCAAATTCTGTGATATTTCATGTAGAAATTTCGTGGCTTACTTGCATCTTCTTGCATTCTGTTTGTAGATGTTGTAGGCTGGTGAGGTTATCTGCTGTTGATTTGTTGATTGTTGAGGCTGTCCTAATTGATAATTTATCTTCATGAATATAAAACCCCGGTATCTGGTGTATTCTCTCTTCAAATAACTCCTTGTTCCTTTAATAATAATTTCTTTTAATTGATTCAAAGTCTTCCATTTATTTTCTTTCAATACTATCCACATAGTTTCTTTATAAACAAGCTTAATCATATCAGGAAACAGTTTCGTAAAGCAAGATTTTTCATAGGCCATAAACTTCTTCAATAATATTATCCTCTTCATTATTTCCTTAACATCACAATTTTTAGCAAACATCACAGCCATAATAACAAATAATTTCACCATACAAGATTTCCAACAGTCAACAAATTCCTTCAACACTAACATGGTCTTAATTATAACATCAATAGCATCACTTTTCAATATTATCACAGACATGGTAATCCACACAATACAATAAATCAAAACACTAATTAGTTCTTTAATAATATAATCTTTCCACATATAATAGCCCGGTACTTCCATTTTATTAATATCACAGCCATGGTAATCCACACAATACAATAAATCAAAACACTAATTAGTTCTTTAATAATATAATCTTTCCACATATAATAGCCCGGTACTTCCATTTTATTGACATTATTCCTTACTCCTTTCACTCTTCTTAACCACCTTCCATTATTCATTAGTCCATCTTCCATTTCCTTGTTGCCCATGCACGAATCCATAGTAGTCCTATCAGTAGCTCCAGTTTTAATCCATGCTCTTCTCCCGAATGCCGTCCTCCTCGTCCTGATGCCGGTCGGGTGTCCTCGGGCGCCTCCGTCTCCGGGCCTTGCGGTGGTCGCTCCTCTTATCCGGTAGTCCGTCCTCCCTGGTGTCATCCTCTTGGTCCTCTATCCTGGGTTCATTGGGGTGCCTTGGTGGGGTCGAATGATGCGCGGGTGCGGTGGCGGTCTCTTGATGCGCGAGTGTGACTTTCAAAGCGGTTAGTATGGTGGCGGTCTCTTGATGCGCGAGTGTGACTTTCAAAGCGGTTAGTATGGTGGCGGTCTCTTGATGCGCGAGTGTGACTTTCAAAGCGGTTAGTATGGTGGCGGTCTCTTGATGCGCGAGTGTGACTTTCAAAGCGGTTAGTATGGTGGCGGTCTCTTGATGCGCGAGTGTGACTTTCAAAGCGGTTAGTATGGTGGCGGTCTCTTGATGCGCGAGTGTGACTTTCAAAGCGGTTAGTATGGTGGCGGTCTCTTGATGCGCGAGTGTGACTTTCAAAGCGGTTAGTATGGTGGCGGTCTCTTGATGCGCGAGTGTGACTTTCAAAGCGGTTAGTATGGTGGCGGTCTCTTGATGCGCGAGTGTGACTTTCAAAGCGGTTAGTATGGTGGCGGTCTCTTGATGCGCGAGTGTGACTTTCAAAGCGGTTAGTATGGTGGCGGTCTCTTGATGCGCGAGTGTGACTTTCAAAGCGGTTAGTATGGTGGCGGTCTCTTGATGCGCGAGTGTGACTTTCAAAGCGGTTAGTATGGTGGCGGTCTCTTGATGCGCGAGTGTGACTTTCAAAGCGGTTAGTATGGTGGCGGTCTCTTGATGCGCGAGTGTGACTTTCAAAGCGGTTAGTATGGTGGCGGTCTCTTGATGCGCGAGTGTGACTTTCAAAGCGGTTAGTATGGTGGCGGTCTCTTGATGCGCGAGTGTGACTTTCAAAGCGGTTAGTATGGTGGCGGTCTCTTGATGCGGTAGCTTCTTTAAAATAATACTTGCTAATGCCGATTCATTAATGGGCTCGCTCAATTGAGAATTTTTAAACTGTAGGGCAGTGACGAAAGTGGTACATGCACCGTCTAAGTTAGGGTTGAAATCGCATGATATAATGTCCGCTAGCACGTCCAACTGTTTACTTCTGCTCCAATACTGTTCCAGGAAGACAGCTACAAACTCATCCAATGATGTAAATTCATGGACTCTACTCCGAAAGAACATCAGGGGTTCGCCAATCAATAAACTAGTCAAACGAAGACGCCAAAAATTCCAAGAGGTGGGTGTTAATGATTGAACTAGTTTTATCTGATCTATAAATTCTTTAGGTTGGAGATAGCGGTCTGTATTGTCAAAACGGCCTAATTCATTGAAACTGTGTAGTGAATCAAACGTTGCTATGGGAATAGGCTCTATATTCTCGTGCGGAAATTGATGTATTTGACTTTCAAGTTGTACCAACTTCTCTTGGGCCTGTTTCCAATGACTAGAAGCTTCTGTTTCATTATCTACTACTTCGGCATTTAATTCAGATGAAAATAATTGCTGTTCTCCAACGGCTGTCTCCAATGAATTAAGTTGTACTTTGTTTTGATTTATATCAGAATTTAGGTGAGCTATTTGTGTAGATTTACTATTCTGTTGTTTATTTATGGAAATAAGTTGACTATTGTTCCTGTTTGTAGCTATTTCATGAATTTGTGAAGTGTTTTGTGCTGGTAGGTTATCTATTCTTTCCGCAGTCTCCTTACCCATTCTTACCGATGTATCCTTCAGTGATTCCCGCATTTCCTTCATTTCCGCCTTTAAGTTCTTCATTACTGTGGTCATTGTTTTTTCTAAACTATTAGAAAATGACTTGATCATCCCCTCTACTATAACCCTCCTTATTGCTTCTTGGGAGACATTTAACGGTTTATTACTGTTCACAGGATTCTTGGCGGTGATTGAAGATATCTGGGCGTTGGACTCCATCGCGCCCCCCTCAGCGTCGATCTCCGCTACTATCGCCGTCTGCAGTGTGTCTGCTACCTTACTTTGCGTGGACGAAAAGAGACTCATATTTTAAAAATGGATTAAGTGTCAAGTGTTTGTTAAAAAAGTGAAAGTTTTGGCCAACAAGGCATTAATAAGGACACAAATGAGGATAGGCCTATGGACATTACAAGCCAGGTAACCTATTTATTACTTAAGCTCTTATAATATAATAATACTATTCATTGATTTCTGACTAGCAGTTTAGGCCCATAAAATATAATAGCTCTCTCTATAAAATATATTTTTACAGTACTAATAATATAAAATTTTCTTTAAAACATATAATTTCTCTTTATTTAAAGCTATTGATTCCCCAAAAAGTAATACAAATTTCCTTCGCCAGTTTTCCTCACAACTCGTATAAGTTATCTATAATTTTCAATATGGTTATTGACCTAATTTCAAATAATTATTCAATGAGCTTGGCTCTCATCATCAGTCCCACGTTGGTACGACATGTCTTTCTGTCGTATCCGTGGCCTATCACGTTGGGCGACATGTCTTTCTGTCACGTTATTCTTTATATTAAAATAACGATTAGCCTCCTGCTTGGCATCAGTCGGTAAAGCATGAGATTTAATATAATTAGGGCGTGGTTTTCTAATAGTATTCAGTCTTAAAAAATCTTGATAGGCCTAGATATGGGCTTCTCCAATAACTCTTGTAATTCAATAATAATAAATATATATATATAAATGATACTTATACTATAGAGATGAGGAATATAAAATAAATTGCACACCATGAAAATTTTACACATATATTACACAAATAATGCAAAGATCAATCGAGGCAAAAAATATATATAGAGCGATAAAAAATATAATATAAAAATAGAACAATATTTGAAATCAATAAAAATATCACAGGCTAACTTTATATTCTAGATTTATGGCACGAATCATTACCATGTGCCTTTATCTTGAAATCATATGCATTCTTTGCATGTAGCTGTGACATGTACTTGCTAATACTTGTCGGCTTGGATAATTCAATCAAAAATATGTGCTCTAAGATCAGCTTGATAAATTAGCCACTAATAATCCAATATATCTATATATTAAAATCTCTAGTATTTAGTAGATTTATTTGTATCGAATATATATTTTTATCTCAGGGTGCAAGATTCGGCACCTGACGGAATAGGTAGAGCCATTCATCTAGTGAATTAGAACTATGATAAATTATCGCAAATTGTATTGCAAAAATTAAATATTGTATGCATACGTTTGATAGCCTAGATTTCGTACTTCTTTGATTAAATAGAAATTTCTAAAATATTGATCTATATTTTTCTTTCAATTAAATACCTTTAATACTAATTTTTACTTGCGCAAGTATTACTCTTATTAATTTCTTAATTTATAATAACCCTTTCGGCGAGCTAGCTTTGATCATCAGATTATTCGAAGCACTAGGGCGCCCATCACTAAATTCAAATTTAATCACTCACGTGTCGAAAATCTTCTTGTAAGCCGCCGATGTCGATCCAACTCCATGTGGTCCGGGAATATGGTAGCCGGAATCGTCTCCTCCAAGGGGTTATAAATTTAATTAAAATGAAAAATGACTTCTGCTTCACAATAGCATCACGAAGTCTTTTAAGAAATTTAATAATTTACTTTAACTTTAACTTTTACAAAATTATTAATAAGGTACTTCGCTCTAAAATATTTGGGGTCCTCTTATGGTGGCATCTGGCTGGCGAGTGCTGGTTCTTCCTTCTCAAGTTTTACAGATCCTCTTTCCGACTTTCAAATTAGCATAAAATTTAAATATCTCAATCCTCCGCCATTAAATTCAAATAGATCTTACAAAAAATGCCAAAATATTGCTTAGATTATATGATTAATAATTTCTTTGCATTCGAGCCATATTGATAACATAGATTACACAAATTTTTACACAAAATCTAGTACATTTATATAAATATATATAAATATTTTTGAATTGGCCTACAGTTGCCGCCTATTAACTGCCGTTTTACTATTGGTGCATGCAAATTTTATTAGGTATTCATGCGCCTGGTAACTCTTATTTCCTGAATACATTAAATTATTTTTATTTGGTTTTTTATTTATGCTCTTTGCATGCTAGTTAATATTCTATATATTAATATTAATTCCATGCTAACTAATAATTAGCCACGTGGACGGGTGTTTTTTCACATTGCACACCATCCGAATGCAATAAAGCTCTGCCAAGGGGTTTTGGTCAGATTCTACGTTCTTCGGTTTGATCGATCTCTAGGTCACCGATCCGTGAATACATCTATATAACCTCAATCTTCAAATATTTTATAAATAATCTATTTATGAGTAGTAAACTTCCTTCAAATCCTTTTTAAGTTCTTGTACCATTTAGCCAGAACAAGCTGATGCTATCTAATCTTGTTTATTATCTGCTTGGCGATATTAGCCAATTACTTTATTTTTAGACCTATTACTATTTCTGTTAGGGCTTTTCATCTACCCAGATTTAAATATGTTACAATACAGATAAAATTATGTTACAATATATTTTAATCAAAGCATTAATTATAAGATACAACATTGATGATGACACAACTGACCTAGTTTGCAATGGAATCTTTTCATTGTAAAGTGACAATGCATTAATTTTATTCTTGGTCCATAATCTTTTTCAAGACACTGACATATTTCTTCTGATTATTGAGCAATACCAACGGAAATTTCATAGACAACTCATTGCATGGATACATCCACTTCAATCCTGGGAATATTATATCACTAGCCGTCAGGCTCGCTTCGCTCGCCATATCCGTTTAGCCAGACGTTTAGTCTGAACCCCCGACTGGATTGTCCTAACATATGATAAAAATGCTCAAATGAAAAATGCAGGCGAGCGAAGCGAGCCTGCTGATCTCATTCTTGGACGATCCAGTCGGGGGTCCAGGGGGCGGAGCCCCCTTGCTAGACGTATATGGCGAGCGAAGCGAGCCTGACGGCTAGTACAGCATAAATCATGAATACGTTGTATGGAGTTTATATCATAGATTTACATAGTTTGACTTTGATAAAACAAGTTAACTTCAATCAAACATGAAGAGTTTGGTACCCTAGTTCAAGTGGAAAACATTATTTAGTCATAAAAATATTCATGGATATCCAGCTATCTATACTGAACTATGACGTTGCAATCCGCCATTAAAAAGTTCAATCAAACATAAAAAAGAGACTGTTACCCTCGTTCAAGTTCAACCAATCCCGTGAAACTACCTCAAATCACGTACACCAGCGCCCCAAAAATTAATTTACTTCCATGAGCCTATAAAAAGTGCCACAGGAGACATGTAACTAATGTAATTGAAAGAGGGAAATAGATAATCACGAGGAAAACAGCTATAAAAATGTAAATATTCTGATCTATCATTATAATGAACCAATAATCTGGCAAGCTGATACACTTTTGAAATTACACTTTAAGAAATTACTACGACAAGATTAATGATGTCAGTTACGGCATTGGATTGAGATTCATTTCTGTCAGTATTAATTGAATGAGGAACATCAACGTTATTTATAAGAAACGATGACTGTTTGATCTGAACCTGATCATAGCTGCTCCAATAAATGAATGATATATCTTTGCGTGATAGTACGTTCAATTCCCGGGAGTTATGAAGTAAATTCACAAAATAATTCATTAGACTTGGATTCCATTAGTGATACCTTGATATTAAGTGGATTTTTTCAGCGCAATGGTGGTGAACTTGATTTTTACACGGGTTTTCTTGTGAAGCTAGTTTGCGGACTAATTTGTTTTTCTGTGGGTATGCCTCTAGTAATTACCCAATTACACTTGCCCCAGCAAATTAGTAATAATACAGTATTCGGAGTTGGAAAGGAACAATTGTACCGCTACAGTAAGAATCACTTTCTACTGTCAGCATTCCTCTACAATAATATCAATGTTTTACATTTAAACAATTCTGACCGTATTAAGTGGATCTCACTATAGGTTGAGGTGAGCAGCATTCCTTAAGAAAACATAAATTTTTCTCACTCAAACAATGCTGACACGATAAAGTGAATTCCACTACAGAGACGTAAGCTGAGTTGTCTGTATCGACGTTTTTAATAGGTTTGATCGTTTGTTGCATGCAACAAGTTGCACGAGAGAGATGCACAACATGTGGAACGCCACACTTTTCAACTACCTTTGTCCCCTGAGATGGTTGGAGTCTTGTTTGACTCAATCTCCCGAGGCAAAACTTAACAATATTTATTCATTTATCTATTCAATATAAATAAAGCACATATACCAGGTGATAAACTTAATCAACTATTTAATAATAATAGTGGAAAGTTCGATCTCACTATGAATCGAATCAAATCAAATAAAATCATTCTTTATTGTTGTAAAACATTACAATAATGTTAAAAACAAACGTCATATAAGTTAAAAGAAATTCAGTTATACAAAAGTCCAGTTTTTGCATCAAATCTGCAAAAATCGGAGGAAATCATCTGAAAAAAGCAAACAAAAATCATCAAAATGTATTCAACATGATATATTATAATAAGAATTCAGTGTATTTAGAATCTTATCGAAATATTATGTTAAATATCATCGATATAATAAATAGATAATAAACCGGTTAATTAATAATCCCTGAAGTGAAGATGATAAAAAAGAGAAAATATAATATACTATCATTTTGTTACTTTAAAAATTCAATAACTCAACAACGGATGTTGTATGAAGAATAAAGGATGCATCATGTCTCACACAGACATTCTATGAGGAAGGCAAATTATTAGTATTACAAATGGTGGAATTTGATCGAATTTGAACGTTTCTCTTCCACAGAATCACCCGAATTTACACGAAAATAGATCGGATATCCAACAATTACATCATTCAATCGGGAAAATACGAAAACTATGGAACAATGAATATCCAATGATTACATCTTTGTATAACATATACATTACCAAATTAATACAATACAAATGACCAATTGAAAATGTTCCGAAACTAGAAGTCTCCTCTCGGAACGCCTTTCTTCTATGCTATTTGTTGATACCGTCGGCTGAGAGATCTAGAGATACAAGTCACACAACATCCACCAATAACATGCTAGTACACTACAGCTTCTTCCTAGTCCACGCCCACAACGCACTCTCATTGGTTAATGACATTTCGTCAGTCCATGGACTCCATTTTTATTGAATGATGTCAAATTGATAGATTTTAAAATTAATTATCTGTTAAGTGATCAGTTGGATAGTGATTAGCATAATATTGAAGCCTCGGAAAAATTATGAATTAGATAGGTATCACATAAAATGATGATTACCTTAGTATAACTGTACTCGTACTATGAACATAATGGTATACACACTATTCACAAATCCACGTTATCTTTGCAATTTTAATCCATGAAGAGAAAATACCACCAAGACATAAATGACTTGTTCTCATACAAGTAGAAATAAAGGAATAGTAGTACACCACAAGTTGTACTGCAACCGAATAGAACAACTGACAAAAATAAATCAACATAACCTGTACAATACAATTCAACTAAACACGATAAACACAATACAATTGGAAAATTGGACATGACAAAACACAACATAACTATTTCAAAACATTTTTTGGTTCTATATCATTATTTCATAGTAAGATTGTAGTGTTCTAGTAATCTATATATATAAAAGCGAAATGGCACTGACTCACTCACTCACTCACTCACTCACTCACTCACTCGCATAACTAAAAATCTACCGGACCAAAAACATTCAAATTTGGTAGGTATGTTCAGTTGGCCTTTTAGAGGCGCACTAAGAAATCTTTTGGCAATATTTTAACTCTAAGGGTTGTTTTTAAGGGTTTAAAGTTCGTCTTTTAGCATGTATATTCTTCTTCTCCCAATCTCTTAATTATAATTGAAATTTCCATATCATATGTTACTATAGAACTATAATCTAGATAGAGTACCTCTTCGAAACAGTTGTTAACTGGCAACTAAATTAATAATTTTGTCAGGTTGGCATTAAGTTGAGTTGACTTTGTTAGGTTGGCACCAAGTTGAAGATTTAAATGCATTTATCACGGAAAAATTGATTGGGCACTGCTACTTCAATCCTGGGAATATTATATTACTAGCCGTCAGGCTCGCTTCGCTCGCCATATCCGTTTAGCCAGACGTTTAGTCTGGACCCCCGACTGGATTGTTCTAACATATGATAAAAATGCTCAAATGAAAAATGCAGGCGAGCGAAGCGAGCCTGCTGATCTCATTCCTGGACGATCCAGTCGGGGGTCCAGGGGGCGGAGCCCCCTGGCTAGATGGATATGGCGAGCGAAGCGAGCCTGACGGCTAGTATCAATATATTATTATACTGTAGTGTGCATTTTGTAGTACATATTTTAGTGAGAAAACACAATTGTGAGGAAAATCTCATGACTGAATCATACCTTGAATAATATCATAGAGAAACAATAGCGTAAGTAGATATCCCATGGTATAGGGAATTTATGTCGCAACTTTTACTGTTATCTCAAACCGATTACTGTCAATTATTGTCAATTTTCACTGTTTTGTTGGGGTGATAGTGTATGAACGGCACAACTTGAGAGACTACCAGGATCACACAGCTGCTACGTGAACTATCGGCTTGGGATAACAGTAAAAGTTGCGACATAAATGCCCCATACCATGGGATATCTACTTATGCTATCGTTTCTCTATGATAATATTGCCATTGCCAAGCTTGAAATATGGAGAGGGAAACACCAACTAATAATGTGTGAAATAACAACTATGAGCTAGGATAACAATCCTAGATATTGTTTGATACCAATAGAGAACTTAATCAATTGTACAATTTCGCAATCATGTCATTTCTTCATGAAGAAGATTTATGATCACAAAAAGACCTGAATATTATCTTGAATATTTTGTCAATTGTTAATATTGATTCGAAATGAAATAACCCTCCAAAGCCTGCAAGAAGAGCATCTGTCATGAATTCTCCCTTGTGAGCATGGAAACATATTACTGAAAATCAATTGAAAGCTTAATAATAATTGTTCCAATGTCTCAACACTAGAGTATTTTTTATCTCTTTTCTGTATAGGACTACTTGTAATATAAATATAAAGAAATAAGAATCTCAGTACCCTTTTTTGAAATATTCATAATATTACTAGAGTATTTCTACATGAATTTTGTTTTACTATGCAGACCCACATATTGTTCAATATCAATTAGTGATCAAATATCTCTTCCATACTCACAAAGCTATTATTTTCTTGAATTGCGTTCCACTCACAGTCCTACATATTGTTCAATAGCTAGAGGAATAATTATTAATCGATTCCGTATGAAATTACTGGTTTGCTGGCTGAGCCAATCATTAGGATTCACACAAGAGCTGAGCCGTAATTATTCGAGTCGGACATTTTTGTCTCTACTCTATCATCAATTCGTACATGGAAACGTGTGGAAAGAAGAAGAATTCGGTTACTTTGTGTTTCGACGCGAGTAATTACAAGGAAAACGAAAAAGAAACAAACGGAATGATTGAATAGCCGTTTGTTTCTTTTTCGTTTTCCTTGTAATTACTCGCGTCGAAACACAAAGTAACCGAATTCTTCTTCTTTCCACACGTTTCCATGTACGAATTGATGATAGAGTAGAGACAAAAATGTCCGACTCGAATAATACGGCTCAGCTCTTGTGTGAATCCTAATGATTGGCTCAGCCAGCAAACCAGTAATTTCATACGGAATCGATTAATAATTATTCCTCTAGCTATTGAACAATATGTAGGACTGTGAGTGGAACGCAATATTCAAGAAAATGATAGCTTGTGAGTATGGAAGAGATATTTGATCACTAATTGATATTGAACAATATGTGGGTCTGCATAGTAAAACAAAAATTCATGTAGAAATACTCTAGTAATATTATGAATATTTCAAAAAAAGGGTACTGAGATTCTTATTTCTTTATATTTATATTACAAGTAGTCCTATACAGAAAAGAGATAAAAAAATACTCTAGTGTTGAGACATTGGAACAATTATTATTAAGCTTTCAATGATTTTCAGTAATATGTTCCATGCTCACAAGGGAGAATTCATGACAGATGTTCTTCTTGCAGGCTTTGGAGGGTTATTTCATTTCGAATCAATATTAACAATTGACAAAATATTCAAGATAATATTCAGGTCTTTTTGTGATACGAAGATCATGGAGAAATGACATGATTGCGAAATTGTACAATTGATTAAGTTCTCTATTGGTATCAAACAATATCTAGGATTGTTATCCTAGCTCATAGTTGTTATTTCACACATTATTAGTTGGTGTTTCCCTCTCCATATTTCAAGCTTGGCAATGGCAATATTATCATAGAGAAACGATAGCATAAGTAGATATCCCATGGTATGGGGCATTTATGTCGCAACTTTTACTGTTATCCCAAGCCGATAGTTCACGTAGCAGCTGTGTGATCCTGGTAGTCTCTCAAGTTGTGCCGTTCATACACTATCACCCCAACAAAACAGTGAAAATTGACAATAATTGACAGTAATCGGTTTGAGATAACAGTAAAAGTTGCGACATAAATTCCCTATACCATGGGATATCTACTTACGCTATTGTTTCTCTATGATATTATTCAAGGGATGATTTAGTCATGAAATTTTCCTCACTAATTGTGTTTTCTCACTAAAATATGTCCAACGGCAATGCCAAACGAGCGTTTACAGGCGTTTCTAGAGGAGGCGGCAGGACAGGAAGCTCTCCGATTGGCTGATTATCAGCTGATTCCCGAACGTCAACCTAATCAGCCAACCGGAGAGCTTCCTGCCCTGCCGACCCGTCTGGATAGCACCTGAAAAACGCTAGTGTGGCCTCGTCCTTATTGAGATATTTCAGTGAGAAATCACAATTTGTGAGGAAAATTATTACATGATAGAATCATCTTCTCACCAATTGTTATTCAATATAGTGAAATTGTGTGTGAAAATTAATTTATATAATGAATCAACACGTGATATTACAGTAACTTATGCAAGGACCAATTTCTATTTGATAAATTTCCATTGAATAAAATGTAGACTTGTACACAAACTACTAAAAAGATTGATCCTTGTGAAACAATGGAAAATTTCATACATGGCTGTCAAAGAGTAGACTTATATCATTGACGACCTTCCACTCGAAATGGACACTAATTTGAACTCGAAATAGGCTTATTTCTAAGTTTGAAATAAGTTACCTTAATATCCTGATCTGGTTTGAAGAATGTGTAGTAAAAGTGAGCGGACACATACCTTGACTTCTTTTCCTAACAATTTTATGAGAATTTTCAAATAAAATCACATCCACCCGCTTATCTTATCTCTCCTCTTACAAACCTTTAAACCTTGTAAGGTGGTAAATTGCAAATCCCTTACAGATGATACGATGTTCTTGATATTTACAAGAGCAGTCGCTAATTCCCTCTTTTGCGAATAAATTCACAAAAATTAAGGCCGTCCGGCTCGCAAAATTACTGGGTTCAAACCTCAGCTCTAGCTCAGTGGTAGATACATGAATTTTCCAAATACAATTAATCACCATAAGGTTCAATGACCAGTGATGAATAATTCTTACCGCTGCTTCTATGAAGTTCTTGGAGAATACCAGTGAGGAATTAAAAGAATATTTGATGACTGATTATCAGTAACCATGTACCACTAGAGAATGACCAACTATAGTTGTTTCTAGTTGATTCTTAAAACGCTCGTCATGAACACAGGTATTCACCAATTTATCCTTCCAAAATTCCTTAGAACTTACAACGCCAGTTCTTGAAGCTCTCTGGATCCTTATATGATATAACTGGAACCTTATTAATATAATTTTTCAATATACTTGTTCTGGCAGACTAAAATGATTATCATCAAAGGATGATAAATATTGAGTGCTCTGAATAAGATTAATATTACTTGATTCAATAATTTTATGTGCTGCTGAATATTTATTGGTACTAAAACAGCTCAAACTGTATATCACGAGATGAATTAGGATAAAATAAATTTCTATGATTTGTATGCTGACATAAAACACAAAATATATTCCCATAAAACAGTGTATATAAAATATTCGATATCTATAATTTTTCAATATATATAAAATTTTCTTATATCTATAATTTTCTTTAATAAATTCTTTTCTAAAATCTGAACAATTATCACAGGATTTAATAGCTTTCACAATAGTGAGTTTCAAATTCATAAGTACACATTATATTTAATACTGATGCTTAGACTTCCAGTCAATTCAAAATTCTACAAATAAAAACCTGTTTGGTCTATAGGTTTGATATGGCTTGCTTTGATCAATTAGCAAAAATAATAATTAATAAATTAATATTCAACATGAGATCTCAGGGTTTTATATGAGTTCGGGCCGTGCATGGAAGTAAGCTTCCTACATATATCAAATAAATTTATAAAATGTTCTTACAAACTATGTGATAATACTCAACACGTTGTGACTTCTTATTGGATTTAAGTTAATTTTAATAGCGCTTTAATTAATTTCCCCACTATATTTAAAAGGCCTTGAAACGAGCTCGTTTGATTTATCACTCACATTAATGAAGTTCTCGACGGTCTCGTGGATTGAATTAATTATTTCCAATAATTAATTAGGCAGGCTCCTCTCGTCTCTGCTGGGCTAACGCGTGGTCCAGATTTCTTATAGATTTTTTTCTGAATTAAAGATATATTTATGGGAATTGATTGTAAATTACGACTCTTTAACAACACTGAGTTCACAGATAATTTAACATTTAATACAAATATTTCACATTTAAAAAGAGGTTGGCTTGATAATTTTAAATTTTAAAGAAGAAAGAACCCTAAACTCTGTGTGCATCCTCTCAGGTCAAGATCTTAAGCCAGAAGAAGGTGGTTTTCAGAAAAATTTATCTCTTCCTTGAACAACTTTGTAAGCTTCTTTCTGATTGGCCTTCAATTTAATAAACTCAATACAATTGGTCGCCTCAGAATCAGGGCTTCCTCAACTTTATAATAGAAAAAATTAAATAAGAAGTTTTTATACAAATATATGGAGTGTTTATCTTGAATTAATTCATAAATAAATCTCGATATACGATGTTAATAAACATAGCCTATACATTTAGTTTTTTATATGAGTTTTGTATACTCTGGATTTTCGTGCTTTTTAGATTATAATAAATATTTATACAATAATAATAGTTGTCCGTATTTCTATACATCGACCTTCCTTAGTATATACAATAACACATCTTTTGTGAGTAAATTTTTATAATTCAACCTATTATACTGGTTGATCGAGTGATCAGCTGATTCGCTCAGTATTGATTCAAATAATTATCGATTTATTCAAGATCGACTGATTCTTTTCAAAATGTAAACAAATAATTCTAACCTCAACGTACATGCAAACTTTTATTTTTTATAATCCGCCAATAATAAGTAAGCCGCTTTATAATTTTTAATTTGCCAATGGATTCTCATAGTTGTTGAATCACAATTATACATGTTTTCTTATCATTTTTGATAATACTATTACTCTAATCGCTATAATATTCGATTTAAGTGGTTGATCCTTTGACTAGGTCTAACTTTCTTTTCCATTCTATAATTCTATTAAAATTCATTGGTTCATTTCAAAATATTTGATGGTACTAAAGTACAACGTGACAACCTGTTATAGAACGAATTGTATATATATATATATATATATATATATATATATATATATATATATATATATATATATATATATATATATAATATAAACTCATGTTATTTCAATTATCCACTGCATACTGCTGTATATTACTGAAAGTTGATCACCCTGATCTACTTTCAGCCTACTTCATTTTATTAATCAATTATTTGATCTTATCTACCTATATAATTATTTTAGTTTATAAATTTCTGTTTTTTTTCTCTTAATATTCATATTGATTAAAACTTTCACAATATTTCCATTAATGAATAAATCCTTAGTTTAAATAATGAAATTAACGTTTTGGTAGAGAGTTAGTGGGGAGGATATTTTTAATATTCTTTCCGAAGAATGGACATTGATATGTCCAAATCTCCGCCAATTTATGTAGATGCATAACAATATAATTATTATCTATATAATATATTATTATATTACAAATTGCTTTTTCATATCATATACAGTTCAATAATTATTTTCTTAGTCTATATCATGTAAATTCATCTATAATTTTGCTGTATTGTAAGCTATTGTATATAAGTGTATAAGACAGTATATATTGTAATCTACATAAATAAAGTACTCAATCAATCAATCAATCAATCACTCTTGATTAAATTTAACAGTGATTTATTGGATAAACTAGAGTCCTCCAAGTTCGACTGGATTTATCCTTGATCTGGTGGGCAGTGAACTTGTATGAATGAATGAATTCATTCATTCACATTCACAAATACACATAATGAAGCCAATGATTGGGAGAGAATCAATGGTAATTTATTGCAGGAACACGTCAAGTAGTAGCAGTAAGCTCTCACTCAAAAAGTAGAAGAATCCAAGAGAATAGGAATCTTTGGACCTTACATGGTTGACCACAGATTGTTTCAATGCGTGTAAGCAGGAGCATACATGACTACTTGTACTCAACAAGTGACTTGGACTCGGATTGGCGGGCAAGCTCTGACATCTTGTCTTACAAATTGATTTCCGTGGTCACCCTGTCACACTCTCCAACACTTTCTCACTCACTCTCTCACACACACACAGACACATACACATACTTTCTCTCTCTTTTCTGTCTGGTCTGTGCATGACTCTCCATTGGAGGGTGGGTTAAGAGAGAGTACTTTCCTTTGGGAAGGGAAGGAAAAAGGGCATCTTTGGGTGAGGGGGTGGCAAAAGGGGTTTACCCCATCAAGACAAGTGGGGCGGTTTGTGGTTCGACTTCACGTGACAATACCACGTCAAAGTAACAGTTTAATGGGTCCTGTTATCTTCTTTTCCTTCCTGTCTGTATTTTCTTTTTCTTCCTCCTCTTCTTCTTGTTCTGCTTCTTTATTCTTCTTCCACTTCTTCTTTTTCCTCTTTTCTCTTATTCTTATTCTTCTCCTACCACAAATTTCTTTCCAATATTCCCCTTTTTTCTGGTTTTCTTTGGCACACTTTCCCAGTTCTCCTTCATTTATCAATTTTTGTAATAATTTTCAATCAACAATCAGATTCTCTATTATTAAACTTTTTTATTTATTTATTAATTCTTTATTGATACACACAATAAGTACCTAATCAAAAATGATAGAGAGAGAAAAAGTAAAGTAGCCTTGTGCTATTCCTCTCCCAAATTTAGATAAGGTTACACAAGTCCGAAATATGTTCAGTATTGTAGTTGTCCACTTCACAAATTTTTCAGTTCTTAACTATTTTCACAAAGTAGATTTTTTAATTTAGATGCTTCAAAACCAAACATAGAAGAAAAATTTAACATTATTATCACTGAGAGTGTCTTTGAAAATGTGCAGTTTGGCCTGTTTGCAGTGGAGACATAATATGGGAAAATGGGAACAAGAAAAAAACTTGAAATGCTGACAATCCTTCTCAGAAACTATTCTCAGATTGAAGAGTTCTTTGTGCATCAATTGAAAAAATAATAATTTCAGATCAGCGAGTGAATAGGTACGGCAAGGTACTGTAGTTGCGTTGATCCCGGTTGGTGAAGCCCAGGACAGATTCAGAAGATGATAATCTGCATTTTCCATAATCATAGCAGAGTGAATGGTTCCGCAATAATAGCCTTTTGTCAATTAGTGAATTTGAATTTTCATATATTGTATATATACATTTTTTCGGAGCCCTCTGTATCGAAAAACACTTTTTACTTTCCTTGCCCTATTACCATAGGTAAGGAAAGTATTGCTTTCCAAAAAAAATTAAGGTACCCTAATTTCATGTTTTCTATACGTTTCATTACTTTCCTTGCCCTACTACCATAGGTAAGGGAAGTATTGCTTTCCGAAAAAATTAAGGTACCCCAATTTCTAAATTTATATACGTTTCAAGGTCCCCTGAGTCCGAAAAAGTGGTTTTTGGGTATTGGACTGTATGTGTGTGTGTATGAATGTATGTGCGTCTTTGTACACGATATCTCATCTTCCAATCAACGGAATGACTTGAAATTTGGAACGTAAGGTCCTTACAATATAAAGATCCGACACGAACAATTTCGATCAAATGCGATTCAAGATGGCGAAAATGTTGTCAAAAAAAGGGTTTTTCGCGATTTTCTCGAAAACGGCTCCAACGATTTTGATCAAATTCATATTTTGAATAGTCATTGATAAGCTCTATCAACTGCCACAAGTCCCATATCTGATGGAGCTCCGCCCCATCTATGCAAAGTTTGATTTTAGATTCTCTATTATCAGGCTTCAGATACAATATTTAATCCTAACATTCCGAATGGAAAAGATTGAGCATAAGAATCTCTACAATTAATGTTTGGTAACATTCTCACCTAAAATTGAAAATAAGCTCGAAATTCGAGAAAATGTGATTATCCAATATTGCAAACTGTTGGCAACTGTTGATTCTATTGAATGATTCACTATGAAGAGATAGCAGACCTCGTGTGTTTTCAGCGTTATTGCCCTGTCACCAGCTGGCTCAAATCTTTGAATAGTGGACTTGAGATGCGCGGGAACACTAGCGTCAGGTGATCAATTTACATAACGGCAAGGAAAGTTGTGTGAGTGCGCCACACCAGATTTTTTCTCTTATTATTTATACTGATTTTGTAAAGAGGGTTCTTCAGTAAAGAGCTGGCCTGAAACTGCGCCAGAGTTGTTGGACCTTAAACTAGATCTAGCGTGACAAATTCCAAGAACATAATAACTATTTTGTAGCTTTCTATCCAACCATTCAAAATTACCCCTGTATGTCCTTTTATGAATGTGTTCAAAATCAACTGTTTCAATGTAAATAGGCTACACTATAATAAATTATGATTATGAATTAACTAAATATCATATCAGAAGATATATGGGATCAGAGCACTACCTCCGTAAACAAAGCCGTAGTGCATTCGTATGACGTCAGCATAGGTAGGGCTCCTATGTCAATAAAAATTCGTTGATTTCAGCTGATCTATATCAGCTAGTGTTATTATTGGTGTAGGAGCCCTACCTTTTGCTGACGTCACACGAATGCACTACGACTTTCTTTACGGAGGTAGTGATCGGAGTGACTACAGTGAACTCTTTTTTAAACTGTGTAGCATTATTCTTCAAAAACATAATATGTAATACATGGATGAATTAGATATAATTCATTAATCGATTTATTGAATATATTCATAGATTCATGTTCAATTTCCATGATTGAATCAATCTAACTTAATTGTATCCTGAACGATAAGAGCCCATGGCACAACAATAACAGTGTTATGTTCTGTTTGAAGGGGAAACATCAAATAGTTTTTGGGTCTGTCATCGATTCTATTCAAGCGGTTGAAGGGGGTAGAAAGGCATATTTCCAGATGTCCCCAGACTTGGATGTGCAGCTCCCCGATTCCACAAACGATTGTCACCGATTTTGAGGGCAACTACCCCTTCCCCTCAACGGTCCAGGGGGGGGGTAAGAGCAATTTGTGCAAGTCAGTACTAGGACAGCCTAGCAGCAGTCAACCCCCCCAACCACCCCAAAACAGCTGACAGAAGCAAGCCAGACCAATAAACTGAACTGTTTATAGCAATAGTTCTATAGTCGTCGGTACCGCACAAATTATTATTGTTGTCTTTCAGACTTGCCTGCTTTTTGTAGACTGTCCCTTTACTTGTCTTGTTTGGCGATGACATAATGCTTCCTCTTCATTATTTTATTCTCTCTCTTTCTTCAACTGTTTCCCCTTGCACGTCCATTCCCCTCTTTCTACACCTCCTATTACCATTGTATTTATTCCTTTCTTCTGAGAGTATCTCCGAGTGGATCCTAGAAGATGTCAATCAATCAATTAATTTGGAATTCTCTCCCAAGGAAATTTTCACAAATTGATAGATGGATAACTAGATGAAATTTTATGCAGTTTGATGGGCATCAACTGTAGTGCAGGGCTCTCCAACCTACGGCCCGCGGATAGATTTTGACCGGCCCGCCGAGAGTTATTGCTACAGATTTTTAAAAATATATATCTATACACATTTTTGACAACAACTGTGAGTTCAGTACTCTTCTCTTACAAGCCACTCCATTTCTCAATAAGTGTGAAATAAGCTGTAAACAAGCAGCGATCAACCATTACGAGATATTAGCTAATGGTCTGCACGGACTGTACATGTCTCTCCCAGAAAAAGACTCTAAAAACATAAAAAACCATGCTCAAGCTATGTTTTCTCTTTTTAGATCTACCTAAAAGTGTAAGCAGACATTTTCAAAAATGAAGTTTTGTTAAATCCAAATACAGATCTTCCTTGTCAGAAGAACATTTGAAAACAATTTTAATGATCGGAACCACACAGTTTGATCCTAAATGGGTGGACATTCTAAGTGAAAAGAAATGCAATCTTCTCACTAAAAATAAGTATTCTCTTTTAGCTTGGTAACTTTATGTAAATTCGTGTATTGTCAAGTTGTCTTATTACTATTAAAAACGTTATTATCATTTTGTTCAACTTGCTAAATTCATGCATTGCCAAGTTTTCATATGACCTTTTTACACTCAATAAATTGGACTTTATATTGGAATGAATTGGTTTGTTTCTTCCTGTGTTTCAATTAAACCTACTCGAAACTCCTCATATTATTTTAATGAAAATATAATAATTTTACACCCCCTAAATCCCCCGCGGTGTGTGTCCCCACAAGTCAGATTCCACGTATATCCTTGTTACTGGCTCTCTAAGCCTCCCAAGAATCAACAATGTGGCCCTTGGATAAGAAAGGTTGGAGACCCCTGCTGTAGTGCATAGAATAAAACAATCTTAATGAATGAGTTTTCTCTGCTGTAGTGGTAGAGAAATCATAAGTTGTATTATAATAGTTGTATATAATAATAAGTAAGTTGTAATAATAATATTAATAAGTTGTATCAATAATATTTATTTATAAATCATATTTCTTATTTTGCTAAACTAAATTGATAGACAAATATTGAATGAACGACTTGAGATTTTCACATATACGTATAAGTGATTAAAATTTCAATTCATTGTATTCAACATTTGTCTTGCCAATCCACTATTGAATTCAACCACCGTTGAACAACGTCATCAACTCATTCATTCATTCCAGTTGTTGAATTAGTCCTGATAGATGACATCATATTTCACTGTGGGTTATCAATATGTTGTAATTTCAGTAAATATCTTTATGATTTTCATCATCTGAATACTACCTCAAAATAATGTAGAGACTAACGAGTGAATATGTTTCAAACTTATGATACCTATGTTAGGCTACCGATTCTGGAATTGAAATGTGATTTTCTCACTAGGATCTCTCACACCTTTTACTTCTCAATTTACGTTAACTGGCCGTGGATTACATAATTCAATGCATATTTTCTGAATTCCAGTTACATTTATTAACAGTTTCATCGAATCCCAATCAATGGGATTTATAGGTTTAACAACGATGAGTGCTATAACTTCTAGGTCAAATGTATGCAATTATATTTGACTGAATCCCAAAATTTTCAAAAGTATTAGTGAAGTTGTAATGTAAAAATAATAAGAAATGATGCAAGAAGGATGGCAATGAGGCTAAATCAATAGTGGTTAGGTTTGTGATTTCGTATTCAAAATTTTCAAATAAGTGCAATATTTCCTAAGTTTTTTATTCATTGTGATACATTCTTTGACTCATTTGAAGTATTATGTCAATCTTCAACATTCAAAATCTTCAAATCATTATTACCGGACCAAAAATCAAGTAACGAAGCAGTGTGTGATATCATAATCTCATCATTTGGACAGCATTAACTTTTTATCAAAAATTCTTGGATAGAAATAGTACAGGCTCAGCCTAGTTTTTCCCTCATAATGTTATAATTATATAATGATTGTAGTATTTTGTGCAATAAATAATGAATATTAATGAATAAATGAATCCTCCCAATCACTATTTAAATCACAAAGTCAACGATCTAATAAGAGACAGAAGACAAAGCGTCTGTTCACCTCTTTATCGAAACGAGAATAAATGCAGCAATTGGTGAAATGTGGCTACTACAGTACTCTGCTGGCTGGAATCACTGGACAAACAATGGAGTCTCCAGCTCCAGTCACAACCCAGCTCACCTTGGCTGCTTATAATTTCACGCAGAGTTAAAAACGAACCACGAGTAATTGCAAGTTATGCACTTTGTTACAAATTGAAATTGACCGTGCACTGATATATAGCACACTGGTCTATATCTGTGTAGCTCACTGAAATATATATCTATAGAGCACACTATATATAGATTACAAAAATGTACTCCACTGTCCTAGGACGGCTGGTGTACCTTATGGTACCCCAAAATATATATATATATATTGTGCAGCCTTTTTTGGTTGGAGCTAGGCTTCAAACTCGTAATTGACTGTAATGAGTATAATACGGTGGTACATGATCTGAATGAGGAAAGAATTAGCAGCCGAGCGTAATTTCTTTCTAGTCGTTGTGTAGCGAAAAATATAATCACGGTTATTATTTTATGAAAACATTTGTTTAGAAAAAAGTGTGCTTTATTTTCGGCTAAGAAAACTCTAATTTTGCGCGCATGAGCGGTCAAGCGGTCAGAAAAGAGGGAGAGAGAGTGAGAGGTATGCATCCGTCTTCTATTCTTCTTCTTCTGCTAATTATTCTTCTAGTTTCTCATTCTTCAGTGGTTTTAATGAACTATATGACTGATTCAGCTGAGTTGATTGAAGACAACACAAAATAATCAAGAGTTCTTCACATTTTTCACTCGCATACTAATAGAAAATAGTTATAAATAAAACTAACTATAGAAAAATGAATGTTTTAAACTACTGCACTCTACATTATTGTATTTAAGCCAGTATATTTTGTCGCTCATGTATCCCTGTATCTTATACAATGAATAAACTTTATTACATTATTGGATCCTACTATTGTATTCTACTATCAATATCAATTATTATATCGTAATTACATTTATTAATTCGTAATGCGCCTCCTAGCATCAGTCGACTTGGGAACTGCTCCATTCAAGTTTATAAGAGAGCAATCCAATCGTGGTTAGCCACTTTAAACTATGACGATAGCTCCAGTCTCCTCAGATCGTTGTACTTATGATAGTGCTCATCCTTGCATTCATAGTACTGTACTATGTGCTATGTGCGTGTTGGTGTGTGTGTTGTGTGAGTGTGCTGTGTTTGTGTGTGTATGTGTGAGTGCTTGTGCCCCTCCTGTGTGTATGTGATGGTATGAGTACCCTGTTTATTATTGCTTCATTTTTTTCTCTATAAACAATCACATAATTTCAATATGTCTTTTAAACTGTAATTCTTCTTTTAATGATTACTTTCTATTATAAGATGTTTTATTTTGTTTATAGTCGGCTAAAAATTCAGAACTCCTTTCTTTCATTTCAATATTTAATTTATAATTCAACTCACGACTCACGAACAAACCTTTTAGGTTCATGTGAGCATGGTTTCTATTATATTATTTTTTAAGTTTGTTATTTTAAGTTTGTGTACATGTGTTTTTTACATTTGTATGCTACATTGTATTTTTTTCGGAAACAATAAAAAATTCAATTCAAAATCACATCAAGAACTTTTCAGATCTAGCACCTATTAATTCTGAACTATCAAGCTGAAACTCTCATATTATAGACTTTTAACTAACATATTATCTGTTATCTAGATTGTAGAATGTCTCTCGATTTTTTTCTGAAAACTATAACCACATTTCATTACAATATGATGCAACTGATTTTAATGCGAATTAATATATCCCACTTGAGTTTGGAATAAAAAGTAAAAAAATAGGAAGTAATGGAGTAATGAATGGGATGTAATATTCACGGAATTGAATAAGAAGGCATATCTCGGAATACAGTAGTATGAAATAGTGAAACCCTTAAATATTACAAAACAGAGAAAATAGAGTAAAATCACAGTATTCTACGAAGAGGCAAGCATCGAAGTATTATAAAGTCAAGTCAGCACGCTTGCAAAAATCCAATTATAAGCCTGAGCTGAAATATCACTAAGCATGGAATTTGGCGAGGTGTGGGAGAAGCTATTAATTTGCAGCATCAATGATCCGTGTAAGTTGAAACACTGCAAACAGCTATTAAAAGTGTGAATTCTTTGGTTATTTTTTTCGTAGATTGTTAAGTTCAAGAAATTGCAAATGAAAACTGAACATTCTTCTTGTGAGTCTGTAGGCTACTAACTAGATAGCAGTTCAACTCAATCCAGGATCGCATCTAGTTCAACTCAAGCCACTGTCGCATTTATTTATTTATGCATTGAGAATACATTACATGAAAAAAGTAGGTCTACAACTCGAAGAGGTTTACAGCTAAACGCCAAATCAAACCTCATTTACACAAAAAGTATGACACAAATGATTTATGAATAAAATTATTAAAAGCGAACTTAAAATTAAAAAGCGAAACAAAAGTAGATGAAGAAAACAGAAAATAGTTGCTTAGAGAAAAAAACTATTTTAGAAATAAGAACTTGATATTAAAAATTAAGATAAACTTGATTAAGAAAACAGAAAGAAGTTGCTTAAAAGAAGATAAGATAGTTAGACAAAAGTTGATCATAAATAAGAGCTACATTTTGAAAATTGAGGAAAAACTAAACGAAGAAACGAAAAATTTGATAAAAAAAGAACGGGGGAAAATGAAATGGAGAATATATTGAAGGTCTGTAAAATAATGTGGCAGTTAAAATTGAAGAGCTTGCATGGATTCAAAGCAAAATTTGCGTAGATTATCACCAAATGGGTCAAGAATCGGGTTTAAACTATTGTACAGGCGCAATGTTCGTTGAAGGAAACAATTTGTATGTTGCACTGCTCTAGATCTTTCTATTGCAAATAACATGTTTAAACGTGGTCTGTTTAATGAGACAAAGAAATAAATGTATTGAACAAAATTAGGAACATCTATCTGAGTATTAAGAATTTTATGGAGCACAATTAGTGATAGGTAGTCACGTCTTTTACTATTATTTGTTGCAACTGGATCAGCTGATGATTTGAACTCGAAACGTAATTTAACTTTTATCAGGTGTACAAGATACAAGCCTACCTGTAAATTTATAATCCATAACTGAATATTTCCTGTTGTAACCTTTATAAAGTAGCCTTTATGAAAAAAGATCAACTAAACAGTGTTGAGTGAGTGTAGGTGGCATATGAATTGGTTCCCGAAGAACGGTCATATATCGACGTTCATTATTCTTTAAAAAATCGTTCAGTGTTCAAGGATAGTCACCAAGCTCGAGGGACTTTTCCTATGGAAGAAAGCTTCGCGGAAAATCCTAATGACACCGGTTTTCCAGCACACACAGAAAGAAAATCGTCTCGATATCCCGAGGAAATTGAGATTGCATACATGCGCTTATTTGATAACTTTCGCGGAAAACCCTTTTGCCGGCATATCCAATAACTCGGATCTATAATAATCCAGTATGGCGTTTATAATATGCGTGTATGTGCGTGCGGATGTAGGAGGAGGAAGAAGAGAAGGAGGAGGAGGAGAAAGAACACAGTAAGTGTGAAATCGAAGCCCCCAAGTCTCCCTTGAAGTCCTTCTTGGCAGCAGTAAGTTGATCCCTTTTTGATGAAAAGCAAACACCTTGGGGTTTTATAAGCTGAGCCCTTAGTATCGTCTCTACGTTGCCAAGCTCTATGGTAAACAGTGGCTGAGCGTTTCTGCAAGAAACACCTCTTTTGCGTTTTCTTCCTATTCTCCTACTTCTTCTCTCCACTTCTCCTGCTTTTCTCCACCATGATCATCTGCTTCTTCTCTCAACTGTTCCTGTTCTTCTCCTTCATTAGAATCATAATCATCAACATCATCATAATTATTATCATTATCGCCATCGACATCATTATCATCATCATCATCATCATCATCATCATCATCATCATCATCATCATCATCATCATCATCATCCTTTTCTTCATTGTCTTCTTCATCCCCTTCCACCCCTTTTCTGGTTTTCTTCCAGTTCAGAGCTGTTCTTATTAAATTTAAGGCTCAACTCACACTACCTCGACTCGAATCGTACGACTCCAGTCGAGTATACTCCAGTCTCTCGACCTTACGACTTGTACGCTCATTGTCACTACTTCAGTTCTATGCTACTTTATTAAAAATATAAGATCTAATTCGTCACTAATTAACATGTAACAAATTTTATAATAATTATCATGAATATATTGTTATATCTGAAATGATAAAACATCACTTCCATAAAACATAACCTCACTTTCATTAAAAATGCACGGTACTACGAAACTCAAGTCGAGGCTCGACCGACATGGCTCGACTCAGTCTCACATTCGCGAGATCGCGGAGACTATAATAGAATCGACTGTTCTGAGTGTCACCATTTGAAAACACATGCTGCGTCGAGGAAAGACTAGATTTGCAGTTCCTTCTCGACTTGAGTTGCGTAATTGTGAGTTGAGCCGAAGTGCTTCAAATATGGACATGTTAGAATATTTCTACCACCAGTGATGCAAATTCTCTTGTATTGAAATTTTACTTTGTATTGGGAAGAATCAATAATACAACATTGGGAAATGCTGTACGGTGTGAAGATAGATAGATGAACGGTGTTCGTGTTTGGAATTTAATCAATTGAGAAATGAGGTACTTCAATTGGTTGAGAACAGTGGCCTGAAATTACACAATGTTCAATGAACACGTCCAAAGGCACGTTTGTTAATATTTTACAATAAAAACGTATATGGGCCTACATTTTTCTTTCAACCAATGAGATTAGTTTTGAAAATTTGGAAACGTGCAACGTGATGGTGACTTTTATGAGTTTATTTCACTTATTAGTAATGACTGCTATTCGGTAGCATATATTTAATATACACAATATTATTTCATCCAAAAATAATATGCTCGAATTGAAGTTTTTTATTGGGAATTTTGAAACCCGTATAACCTAGTTTCTAATACATAAAATCCAATACGAGAAGATAATTCAAGCTGAAGATAATTCAATGATGAGATGGATGATGCGTGATATTCGATTAAATACTCTTTAATTGACCGAGCGAAGTGAGGTCTAAGATTCAATTCGACGGTTTTGCATTTCTCTTTATGTTTATAGAGGTATGTTGCACATTTACGGCGAAACGCGGTAATAGATTTTTATGAAATTTTACAGGTATGTTCCTTTTTAAATTGCGCGTCGATGTTCATACAAGGTTTTTGGAAATTTTGCATTTCAAGGATAATATAGAAGGAAAAGGAGCCTCCTTCAAACGTCAATATTAGAGTAAGAATCAGACATCATAAATAAGCTGTCGATTGGATTATAAATTGCATGCAATGACGCATGCGATTCAATATCTCAATGTATTGGTGAGAAAACAGCTGTTGTGTCGAATATTAATTGCATGCAGTGAGGCATGCAATTGATAACTTGAAGTAGCATAGGCTAGTATTTTCTCCAGACTTTTCTCTGCTTTCATCTCGGTAAGCTCTTGATGATAGTAGCATATAGCTGTTTACATCAAATTATTAGCATTGTCGATACAACAACCCTAACAGCCATTAGTCGTTTGTACATAAATATCTCGCCGACACGACAGGACAGGACAGTATTTACTCTGATTGACAGTATTAGAAGAGACTGTGGTTCATAACTGCGCGAGGTTTACTGTTCACAGAACTACTAGTCCAATTGACATCAGAATGATGAAAAAGGAAATGATAGATATATTTCAGTAGAATTGTAGTGGAAATTCGTTACAGATCTTGATATTTCAGGATTTATCATAAACTGGAAATTTAAAAGAATAATTTCTGCTACAATATTCTAGTTTTATCTTCCTACCTATTTCATCCTCTCTATTTGTATGATCACCATACTAATTATACTGAAATTCACCATCTAAATCCTCCATAAATCTCATACAATCCTTGTATAATTAACGTTAATCTTTCATAATTGCAGTATATTATTTTACAACTCTTTGTATATCGAAGATATCCTTACTATATACACTCAACCTGGAGATTTCTATTTTCGTACAACATAATCAAATTAATAACAAGCTCCATCATCACGATCAAGGCCGCCATTAAAACTACATAATTCCATAATTTACGATTATATTCATAATTATTTATCAATCGTGTCGTACATTATAGAGCTAGGGACGGACAGGCTACACAGAAATAATGCATGCAAATAGTTATAATTACCTTCCACAAAAATAATCTCTCTGGCATATAGTGGAGGAGTCGATATAATAGAAGGCCTTGGTATTGCAGCCTAATTATATTAAATTGTGGTATGGTAATGGGCCCTGCCTGCCTGGGGACACAATTACTATAGCACGCTACGTATTGGAGCATAATAATTATGTTATTAATAATAGAGTGTAGTTGCAGCATAACAATGCTTCATGCTGGACCGTGCTTTATGATGGAGTAGTGATCGACTAGAACAGGGTTCGATTCCCTCCAGCTAGAGAGATTTTTTTCGTAAAGATTTATTGGCGTCTGTTTTGTATTCAAAATATACGGATGAAAATCTACGGATTGATGGTGTTGATCGGAGAGGCAAGTTGGAGAAGGAGGAGAAATGGTGGTAAAAAGATCAACACTTTTCAGCAATCATCATCAACATCTTCATATTCGTACAACATCAATATTCATGGAATCATTAAAGGAAAATAGGGCACAAGAAATAATTTTCTTCGAAGATCCCACTTTTCACAAAAGCTGTATTCACTATCAAATTGTGATGTTGAAGGATCAGCTGAGAATGACCAGCCAAGAAACTAAAGAGGTTTAGAGATTATCGAATTGGAAATATCTGATCAGTTCAATGATAGAATGATAACGTTATACAGTACAATGTATTTTTATTCTTCGAAATCTATGTACTTCTGGAACTCTCTAGAAATGTCTCTAGTATTGAAGTTCTGAGTATGAAGGACAATAATTAATCATATAAGTTTGTACTTGTATGCTAAGGAGAGATCTCAACTGACACAGAAGACGACTATAGTGCGGTTCACGTTATAATGGCAGTATTTGATTTACATTGATGCTGCTATCCTTGTCTATCATTCCACAAAATAGGTGGTACTATCCTTTTTTAGCTGCATAAAGATGCCAAATATGTTTTTGACAGGGTGGAAATATAATTAATTAAGGCAGAGAACAGGCAACGCTGCTCTTCTATCTTTATCCACTGCCATTATAACGTGGACCTCACTATAGTTGTCAGTATTCTCCTAGTATTTATGTATTGTATTGTGTTCCACACTACATAAAAACAAAAATGTATAGATTGATGAGATCAACCTCAATCTTTCCACCTCAATCATTTCAAACTGAATCTACCTTGGTAGAACCTTGTTCAACCCTATTGGAAGAACCTGATTGAAGTGAATAAAACTGAGCTTGAACATTTTCCGGAATTATTATTATCAGAGTATGGCTTTGAATGGTGTGGAGACCCAAGGGTAGTTCCACCTCGCCGTATATAGTCCAAAGTTCCCTAATGGGAGACCGGACACTAAGGTTATAGTGAGCATAATACTTTAAATTTACACTTTTCACTTTAAATTTATATTTTCCCGAATGATTTCTGTTCATTTATCATTAATTCATCATAACTTAGAAGAATTCCATTCAAATATGTATTGGATAACAGGATTTTCGATCAAACTGCTGTAAAACTATCTTCACATTTGAAAACAGGCTTTGCAGTACAAGATCGAGGTGTATGATGATTCTTGGAAGCGTGGGAACATGCACATTATGGAGCTTTCAAAATACTGTTTCTAATCAATTTTCTACTATTGAATGAAAAAGACTAAGGAATTGTCAAAGAACCACAGATTTATTGATACTTAGAAAGACCGGTATCGGTTATTACACCACTGTCAATCTCTGATAAACTCAGAGATCAGACCCTGTTTATCAGAGATTGACAATGGTGTAATAACCGAAACCGGTCTTTCTAAGTATCAATGAATCTGTAGTTTTTTGACAATTTCTCAGTCTTTTTCATTCAATATGAATAATTACCACAATATCAGCTTCTCAACTACACAAAAAGTGGAATTTTCTTCTAAATAGTCGACTTGAAAAAATTACAATTTCTACAGCCCATAGAACTATAAAACTAAACAACAGAATATCATTGAGATCTAATGAAAATACAGGAAGTAACAATAGTCTTTGTATAATATGAGAGTGGAAAACTCTAGAATATGGTAAAATCTATAAAATATCACAGCATCACACACTTCCCTGACTACTCAACAATTATTCATGGAAACGGCCAGCCAAAAAAGAGAAAAGTGCTGCTCAGAAGAAAAGCTGGAAAAACGGGAAAATTACTGACGTGGAAGTGAAAATGGGTGGTGGCCTGTTTTGATAAAACTGGCGGAAAACGGGTGGGAGGAGGAGGTGGAGAAGGGCAAGGAGGAGTGGAGCAGGAAGAAGTAGAAGTAGAAGAAGGAGATGGAGAAGAAGAGGAAGATGATGAAGAGGGTGAGGACCAGGAGAAGAGTGAGAGAGTAAGGAAAAGCCTCTAAGATGCAAGAAGAGCTTCTTGCCAGCCGAATGAATAAAACATGCAGACCGAAAATATTGAAAATTGAAAAGGGATGAAGTGGTGGGGGGGTGGAGAGGGAAGAATAGGCGGTGGTGCAGGAATGATGAGGGAGAGAGTGGAGCGTGTGAAGAGTGTGTGATGAAGAATGGATATGATGAGGGAGAAAGAGAGGGGTCCTTGCAGAGGGGTGGAAAGAGAGATGGAGAAAGAGAGAGAGTGTGAGAACTGGGAGAGTGATAGTCGAGAGTTGACGTAGTCATAAGAAGAAGAAGAAGAAGAAGAAGAAGAAGAAGAAGAAGAAGAGAGAAGAAGAAGAAGAAGAAGAAGGAGAAGGAGAAGGAAAATGTGCAGAATATTCTCAGGAGAATGACGATGGAAGCTTACCCTCAACACTGTGAGGAAGGAGGATGATGAGGAAGAGGAGAAGGAGGAATAGTAGAGGAGGAGGTGGAGGAGTGGTTGGTCGTGAAGGTGATGAGGAGCTGGAAAAGAATTAAAGAGAAAGATAGTGTAAGAGAGAAGAGAAGGAGGAGATGAAGCAGGGATGCGAGCCTTAGAGGCCTTTGCATAATATATAATGGACAGTGTATTCGGACACTCCTTTCTGTTAAATTGAGATCTGCAGCACAGTTCTAGATTGCTCTCTTCTTCTATCTCCGACTCCTTCTTCTTCTTCTTTCTTACTTCCTTATCTCTTCTTCACATTCTTTATCGCTTCTTGTTGTCCTTATTCTTATTCTTCTTCAACACACCCTTTCTGAGAACTTCAAAACTGGACACTTTTGTCCAAGCAGCTATGAACAATTCTTCCTCCATGTTAAGCTTTTCTCTGCACATCCTTATTTCTCTCCAAATGTATTTTTGCCTTCCTTTTAGTTGGCTGTTTCTATCGAGAACTCCCAATAAGAACTTTTGTTATGTTCAATTGTATATTCATCTATCTATCTTTCCACTTCCACTTCCTTGTACAGCGTATTTATTCCAATAATAGTACAAAAGAGGAGAAGCGAAGTGTGGAGGATGAGGGGATGTAGCAAGGGTTGATGAGGAGAAGGAAACGAAAAATAAAAGTGGAAAGATAAGAGGGTCAGTGATTTGTAATATTGTCCATACCATGTCTCCTCCTTTCTCCTCTTCCTAAGCATTTATGTCACCTCTACTCTCTCTCTCCCACTCACTATCTACACCTCATACTATTTATTTCCCGTTTTTAACCTCCAGCGCTATTTGTTTTTCCTTCAATTGTTTTTGTCGTCAGCTAATTATTTTTGTGGGATACTGTACAATGTGCAACTAACTCTCTGTATAGGCGCCTATATAGCTCTATTCGATAATATAATGTCCCTAAGTAGTAATGAGCATTATTACCTGTAGATTGAAAAATCTGGTGTGGTGCACTCACATAACTTTCCTTGCCGTTATGAAAATTGATCACCTGACGCTAGTGCTCACGCGCATCTCAAGTCTACTATCATAGCCACCTCTAATACAAGGCCCCGGCCTACGATATTGCAACGTCGCAGTGTAGGCCTAGAATCTAATACATGATTGGTGAAAAAGATCAGCAGGTATTTTTCAAAATCTTTTTCACCAATCATGTATTAGATTCTTGGCCTACACTGCGACGTTGCAATATCGTAGGCCGCGGCCTTATATTACAGGTGGCTATACAGCAATAGACTGGCTTCTCCACACATCTGTGTAATCACTTGTCAGCTGATTTATGATGATTCATTCTATAGTCTGATTTTTACTCTAATATTGGCGTATGAGAGAGGCTCCTTTTTCCTTTTATATTATCCTTGAAATGCAAAATTCCAAAAACCTTGTACAATACGTCGACGCGTGATTTAAAAATCTGGTGTGGTGCACTCACACAACTTTCCTTGCCGTTATGAAAATTGATCACCTGACGCTAGTGTTCCCGCGCATCTCAAGTCTACTATTCAAAGATTTGAGCCAGCTGGTGACAGGGCAATAACGCTGGAGACACACATGAGGTCTGCTATCTCTTCATAGTGAATGATTTAATAGAATCAAAAGTTTGCAATTGAACAATCACATTTTCTCGAATTTCGAGCTCATTTTCAATTTTTGGTGAAAATGTTAGTGAACATTAATTGTAGAGATTTTCATGCTCAATCTTTCCCACTTGAAATTTTTTGTTTGAATTGTATCTGAAGTCTGATAATTGGCAATCTGAAATCAAACTTTGCATAGATGAGACGAAGCTCCTGGAATTTTTACAGATATGGGACTTAAGGCAGTTGATAGAGCTTATCAATGACTATTCTAGGTATAAATTTGATCAAAATCGTTGTAGCCGTTTTCGAGAAAATCGCGATAAACCCTGTTTTTGACATAATTTTTGCTATTTTAGCCGCCATCTTGGGTTGCATTTGATCGAAGTTGTTCGTGTCGGATCCTTATATTGTAGAGGACCTTAAGTTTCGAATTTCAAGTCATTCCGTTGATTGGAAGATGAGATATCGTGTACACAGACGCACATACACTCATACACACACACACACACACACACACACACACACATACATACAGACTAATACCCAAAAACCACTTCTTTGGACTCAGGGGACCTTGAAAAGTAGAAATATAGAAATTGGGGTACCTTAATTTTTTTCGGAAAGCAATACTTTCCTTACCTATGGTGATAGGGCAAGGAAAGTAAAAAATGAATTGATTTTTCATACACAATACAATCTATGTTTCACATATGCTATCGAACAGGGCTTCCGCCTGTGCTACTTCTCTTAACTAGAAGCTGTGTGATTCTGAATGATTGAATACATGAAGGGAAATTTCTTCTGTTAGTTGGATGTTTCTATCGAGAGCTTCCAATAAGATAAGAGAATTGAGTTTGTATAATTCTTCAAAATATATTTTTAGTATGTGAATATTTCCTATTTCAGTTACACTAATGTGAAATATTTTCTTCTATGTTTAGTTTGAAGCATGTGAATTTTAAAATCTACTTTGTGGAATAACTTGAGGACTGAAAATTTTGTGAATTGAAGAACTACAAGGCTTAACCTATTTCGTACTATTTGTTATGTAAATTTGGGAAAGGAATAGCACAAGTTTACCTCATTTTTACTCTCCCTATCATTTTTATAATATACTAATTGTATAAATGAATTTTGTGATGTTCAGCTTGTATATCAAATGGCTGTAGTTTTCATGTTGGCTGTTTTGTGAGGTTGATTTGTCTCGGCCAAAGGCAACCCTGGCCACGTCAACCATCCACTAATCAAATGGCTCAATTTATTCTTTATTTATAATGCTTCATCATTTTCAAGCTTCAATTCTACTAGATATTGATAATGGTGTGGTCAAAACTATGAGTGGTATCCCAATTATTTTTATTCGTGAGTGTGAAAACTATTATAAGTTTCTTTGAACTTTTTTCTTTGAACGTTATTTTCCAAAATACATTACAAACAAAGAAAACGAAAAATAATAAGGGAACTTACTTATTGCATTAGCAAGTTAATGCTAAATGTAGCAAGTAATGATGGTAAGTGTAGCATAAGTCGTTAATTTGTTAATGTAAAAGAGATTGCTATTCTCATATATATTCGAATTTTCATCAACGATAAGATTGGTTCTTTCATCATTCTAAGTATCTCTCTCCCCATGAATTCCACCTCTTACTATTGTCGGAGAAAAAATAAACATACAGATAATGATAGAAATAAATTACTTCAAAAATTTTAATCAGTCGCTTCTACAACAAATCTGGCATTAACAGCCCATTATTTTTTTAATAAGAGATGTTATTGATCGAAGTGAGGAAGGCAAAAAAAGATTTGGAGAGAAATAAGGATGTGCACAGAAAAGCTTTACATACAGATCAGGGAGGAAGAAATACTTTGGTGAAAGAGAAACAAAAATGAAGAAATAGAACAGGAGACAATGAGGGTGAAATCAGGGTGATTAACATGAGGGAGCAAGGAATACTGTAGAAAAGATAAAAGGAAAGAAGAAGAAGAAGAAGAAGAAGAAGAAGAGAAGAAGAAGAAGAAGAAGAAGAAGAAGAAGAAGAAGAAAAGTAAGCAAGTTGAATAAAGAAGCAAATAAATAATGTACCAGCTCATGTGCGTGTGAGAGATGCGTTGTGTGTTATTGTAGAAGGGGTGGTTAATGCAAAGTGAGGCGGAAAGAAGAAGGAGGCAAACATACACAGACAGAGAGAGAGAAAGTTACCTTGTGATAAGGAGATAAACAGAAAGAATTCAAACACTTGACAGTGGTGCCATTAAGAAGATTATGGAGGGTTTTCTCTGTTTCGGGCTACACACGATATAGGGGGTGCAAGTGTTGAGGGAGGGTTCACCCTCACCCCCCCCACCCACGAGGGGGAGGCCTCACGACCAATCAAAGACCTCCTTCTGACCCCCCTAACCCCCTTCCACCAGTATGTGACACTCTTCAAGTGTTGGTGCTATCTCAGTGTCCAGCCGTGAAAGATTTACAAGGCGATGAAATAATTTAAACAGTGATAAAAAACGGTTACGGGTGCAAACGGAAACGGATGTGTTTATTGTCTTTGTCTTGGAACAATCATGTTGGGAGGAGATCGAGTTTTGTATTTTGTATTTGCCTCCTGTTATAGTGAAAATTCTCGGAGTTTAAGATGGGTTTTCCTGGCTATTTTCACTGTAAAGGTGCAAAAAGAACAAGTAAGTCGCGGTGGAAGTCGATGCCACTAAACAGCTGTACAATAATTAATAATTCATTCTTCTTCTTCTATTGTCTATGAATAAATGAAATGAAATGAAATAATAATAGCATTTGGAAACATTTATTCATCCATTTATTTATACAATATGACAATTTCCACTGACTCTAATAAGACAAATGTACAGAACAAAATTTATTTATTGAAAACAAGAATATGTGGAAGCAACAGATCAATGATCCATTTTGCTTCCATTACATTAATCGTTTGAAAAACAAAGAAAATTTGAAGTACAACTAAACAAATTAATATTGGAAATATCACTGTACATGAATAAACTACAAGTATTGATGTGAAACTAAAATTATAATAGATGAGTACAGTAAAAATGAATGTAGATTACTCCAAAAACGAGATGGATATAGAAAAATAACAAGAAAAAAGAGAAAAAAGTCAAGCAGTTTGTGAACCAATTCAAAAATCATTATCTACATATTTTTTTAAGTAATTAATTGATATAAATAATAAAGAACAACGATCGTTGAATAACTTCAATCGACCTCACCCTTCTTTTTGTACCTTGAGGTTTTCAGAATACAGTACTCTAAATTTTTGTAGTTTTCAGATTTAGTTTCATAGGTGGGGTAGGTATATCATAATATCACCAAGAATAGATTTGAAAATGTAGTCACTTCTTCTATCCATTGGTCAATCGCTCTTCTATATATCCTTATCCTTGTTCATTTCCTCCCTGATGTACTTCTTCTTTGCACGACTTTCTCCTATTCTCCTTCCAATTATCTTCTCCTATTTTCCTGCGTATTATTCTTCCAACACCTTGTTCTAGCTCCATTTCTTATTATTCCTCCTTCTTCTTTTTCTTCTTCTCCTCCTTCTTGCTCATCATCATCATCATCATCATCATCATCATCATCTCATCATCATCATCATCATCATCATCATCATCAGCATCATCATCATCATCATCATCATCATCATCATCATCATCATCACCATCACCATCACCATCATCATCATCATCTCATCATCATCATCATCATCACCACCACCACCATCACCATAATCATCATCATCATCATCATCATCATCATCAACATCATCATCATCTTTTTCTCCTGTTTCTCCTCCTTCTTCTTCTTCTTTTTCTTCTTCTTCTTCTTCTTCTTCTTCTTCTTCTTCTTCTTCTTCTTCTCCTTCTTCTTCTTCTTCTTTTTCTTCTTCTTCTTTTTTTTCTTCTTCTCTTTCTTCATCATGAGTGGAAGTACTCTACGATATCTATCAAAAGATGTCGGCCTATATCTTGAATTTTCTTATTTCTACATTCATTTTTCAGGTTGACATTATTTCTTCACGGAACTTGATCGTCAAAAAATGCCATTCTCCTTTTAAAAATGAATCTGTCTTCATTCAGCAATCAGGGTGTATCAAATGCATCTCTGCAAGAGTTCTCATTTCAGTGTTGTAAGCTATTTTGTAGCCTTGTAAGCTATGAAGCAGATTGAAGGCTTCCATATTTCAGCTGAGTGTATCATAAAACCATAATAATTATACACTATTTTTATGATACAGATACCGAATTTCCAAATAATATCTTCTATCAAGAGCGTACTAACTCATTACCAATTTACTTGGGCATAACATTTTCTACGCAGTAATGAATAGATAGCCCCGAGTCAAAAACCTCGCTTTCTTGTTACCGATTTGTTTTACAAGTGATAATTTGAAATTTGATATGCACCTTTCTAATGGTGGATATTTGGTGACTTATGCTCGAGATATTTCAACTCGCAATTAATAAATTTGTTCGAAAAATTATATGTTTACGAGGGCTGTTCAGATTGAATTGTTATAGCATATTTTGTTGAAGGACGAAGTCGACACTCCTACGCACATTTAGCACATTTAGGATAACGATACTGTGAAGAGAGACTTTTATAGTAGAACAGTCCTTCTCCAGCCGTGAGTATAGAATGTACATTCTATACAATGCATAGAATGAGTATAGAATGTACATTCTATACTCACTGGTTTCTAGTAAGATCACGTTATACTGTCAGCATTAATTTGCTCACTAGTCACCAGAATTCGTTCTGTTATTTCATGGCTGGCAAATGACTTTAATTTGGACTTATTATTATTAGCGTATGGCTTTGAATGGTGGGGAGACCCAAGGGTAGTTCCACCTCGCCGTATATAGTCCAAAGTTCCCTAATGGGGAACCGGACTCTAAGGTTATAGTGAGCACAATACTTTACATTTAAACTTTTCACTTCAGAATAAAGTTCATTTTGGACTGAAAGAATTCTATAAAGAGTGCTGAAGAGTGAATCACACTTTGGAAGAATGAATGGATTTTGGATCTCAAACGTTGGTGTGAATTATGACAAATAATTTACTATTAGGCTGGGCGTACACCCTTTGGTCAAGACAAGACTAGTCACGTTTAGTCACAATACTTCACATAGTTGCTTATGAAGACATGTCTGATTGCAATGACTAATCAGTGTTTGTTGCGTCATGAGCATCAATGTGAAGTATTGTGACTAAACGTGACTAGTCTTGTCTTGACTAATCGGTGTGTGACCAGCCTTAGGCTATCACACACCGATTAGTCAAGACAAGACTAGTCACGCTTTACGTCAATCTAGTTACGTTTAGTCACAATACTTCACATAGTTGCTTATGAAGACATGTCTGATTGCAATGACAAATCAGTGTGATTTGCATCATATTGTGACTAAACGTGTCTGATAATGTCTTGTTTTGTCTTGACTAACTGGTGTGCGCCTAGCATAATAGAATCAAATACTCAATTTGGACGTGTATTCTACCGGTAAAAACAAGAATATTATAACATTATCTACATTTTATCGTATTAATAGATTCACTTCAAACTATCTGAAATGTCTGAATGAGAAGTGTTGCATCGGTGTTATCTGAATAGTAAAGTTCAAAGTAAATATTTTTTAGTTTCAATAGGTTTTGTTCTGAGGGTGAGTTGAATATTTTCTTTCGTTTTCTTGGATATCTTGATCCATGTAGTCCAGACAATGAATGCTCAAAAAAGGGTATAGAGGGAAATATAAACTTTTTATATGTTTTCCTCCTAACTATTCTCAAAAAAACTGCAAAATCAAAAATTTTGTTTAAAACATTCCCTCCAAATAAACTCCTTTGACAATTGGTCTATTGTTGCAAAAATGGAGATTTCACACTCAACACTAAAGCTGCTGCAATAGGTGTAGGGTAATTCGTAAAAGTGTGAAATTATACATAAAATAAAAGAGAATTTAACGCTCTATAAGCTCATAATCGGAATGGATTTTACCTATCGGTTTTCAAGAAGTTATAACAGCAAAAATATAAAAAAATTGATGGCAAACGTGTTTTTTTCAAAAATGTCACACTTTCAAGAGCGAATATCTCGGAAGCTGGAGGAGATATAAAGAAAGTTGTGGAATGAATATTGTAGAAAATTATGTAACCTTTAATTTGTTATATGACAGTCAAATCCTTAGGATACATAGTTTTCGAGTTTTATGCGAGAAACCAAAAAATGGTACCCTTAAACCATCCCCACCCCCTTAGCACAGGGGGTAGGGGTGAGGAATTTTGATATGTTAACCTCCTTACTACCCCTAACAGACTGGACTAATGGTCAATTTTGAGAAAATGTTCTTCATTACACTATCAAAACTATTTGGTATTTTTTGTTTAGTTGAGAAGTTGATGAATTTGTGGTAATTATTCATATTAAATGAGTTAATTTGGGAATGGAATAGATTTGGGCCAAACCTGTTGTTCCTTCCTCATCATAATATTTATATGATTTGTGATTCTGGCCACGAATAAATGAATAAATAAATAGAAGTCTGAGAAATTGTCAAAAACCACAGATTTATTGATAGTTAGAAATCTAACTACATTCTAACTAGATTTTCAACTATCAATAAATCTGTGGTTTTTGTCAATTTCTTAGTCTTCTATTTACTATTTGGTACAACCATAATACTTCCGGGAAAGAACAATAAACTTAGAAGACCGAAATTTCTCCTATTCCAATTCATACAATACAGTCCAAAAGTATAAGTAGGCCTATAATACTCGTATACCACATTCATCAGCATTCATGTAGGTTTGTTGATTTATTTATTCAATTATTCAGTATTCACACAACTTCCAGAAGAGTGTGGTACTCTTATTATTATTAACCCTAGAACGGTTCTACTTCTAATTAATACAAAAGTCCCAATGTCGAATTTTCGAATGACAAACTCCATTTTACAATCAGAAGCAAACAAAAAACATTTTTCAATTCAAAAATGCTTCTAAAATAAATTAAAAACAATTTTAAAAGTCCAAACTTTGAAGAAAGTATGATGTAATCTTTATCCTTCCTATTCACCATCACTTATTCTTCCTATGCTTACTCCTCCGTCTATTCTGTTCTATTTCGAATCAAGTACAAGTATTTTTTTAAGGGATGCCACACCCCTTTGAGCCAACCCCGGCGAACACGTATCGTATTACACCTCTGGTGACCCCCGCTTCAATTCTGAGTCACATGCCCTTTCGCTTTTCCTCTCTTCTCTCTCTAAATCGCACTCCCTCTCGCTCTTTCTCCTTCGTCTCCATATTTCCCTTCTCACTTCCATTCATCCCTTTCATCATCCCTTCCAGCAATACTAGCGCGTTGCGACGCTTATCCAAAAAGAACAGTCGCGAGTTGTTTGACGTTTTCTTCTTCTTCTTCTTCTTCTTCTTCTTCTTCTTCTTCTTCTTTGTTGTCTTCTTCTTCTTCTTTATCTTCATCTATTTCGTGCCTCTCATGACTTCTTTCAATTTCCAATCCAATATCCTGTTGTGTGCGTAGATGAAGAAGAGAAGCAGAAGGTAACGGAATGGCAAGGGGAGTGGCAAGAAGGAGGTGAATAAGGGGAAGGAGGAGAACGAGGAGGAGGAGGACAGGAAGAAGTAGGAAAAGCAGCTTCTTTTTAATCCTCTCACGCAGAAATTTCCAATACGTCACGAAATTTATCCCCATACGTTGTGATGGAAGTTGGCTCCCGAAATAGACAGAGGTGCTGAGGCTCTATTGAGATATCTCTGTACACATACTTCCGGGATCGTACTGATAAGAGATATAGGTAATAATATTTTTCTCAGTTTTCCTTCCTATTTTTCTTGTCTTACCCTAGGGCTATCGACGTTTCCTATTCTTGACTGATGAGATGGAGAGTACAGTTTTGATCGAATCACAAAGTAGAAGATCACTTCTTCTCTGTGATCTAATGCAGAACAGACCTTTATTGTTATCTACTCATATCACAATTCATGATATAGTGTCTTTTGAGAACCTAAATTCTCAGACAACTATAATTAAGTTTGGAAATCATGCGAGACCCCGATGGTGGAGGGGTTAGTGAAATTTCTAGTACTATTCTAGTGGTGAGGAATCCGAAATAAAAATCATTTGATGATTGATTGCCTCTATATTAAATATTTAAATTCAAACAACACTTTACAATAAATACTTTCTTCAATTAAAGATTATGTTTGTCTTTAAGAGACCAAATTTAATTATTTTTACGTCTTTAAGAGACCAAAATTTAAGGGACACATTGAATTCTGATGGGGAAAGATCAAGTACTCATCTTGTAGTTGTCGTCGCGATGTCCGGAGTCCCTGGCGGAGATGGATGAAGGGTGAAGATGATTGGTTGTCCTCCAGGAATGTTCAGGCGTCGCGGCGACAGATCCCAAAGGGAGTTAGTCTTGTTCTCTCCTCATCAGCGTTCAATGACGTACGATTCCATCCATGGTTGGAAGAAGTCGCCGGCCCTTTTACAATGGAAATTCTCAGCCCGATACAGAAACCTGATGATAAATTTACAACAGAATTAGAAACATAATAATTACCAATATCTAATAGGATTGTATTCAATTGATGATCTAGGTAGATCATCAAATAAATACAATTCACCGCTTCCTATGAGGAAATAAATAATATTATTAACATACATAAATCAAACACTTATAAAACACAATAATTGATAAATTATATTCAATGACAATAATAAAAATACTCACCCAAAAGGGGTATTGAAGATCCAAAGTATAGAGGGAATCAATCGTCATTTATTAATACAAAACTATTCCATAGCTATAAGGGGGACTTTACCTCTAAATATTACTCTTAGCCTACATTTAAAGTAACTTCAAAGATGTCCGATTTACTTGGACACTCAATTAAATTCTCCTGGAGAGAATGAGAATGTATCCCCAAACGAAAACATATTACTGGAACTTGTAAGAAAATCTCAAGAAACAGTTAACACTATGACAGCTGGGATTAGAGTGATCGCTCTCCTAGTTTTCAGAGGCTTCCAGACTGATCAGTTCTACCATAAAACTTCAAAATATTTACCCGATCGCCTGTGAATTTCTCTTCGCCCACTCTCTTTATCCTCAGTAAGTAAGGAAGGTGATACGTTCAAGCAAGAAGGAAACTAGGAGAGAAAAGTTATTTCCCTTTTGCAAGTTTAGAATTATGGGATTGATTCAGCATACTTCTGGCGTCTAGATCTGTCGTGAGAATAGATAATTCCAAGTGGGATCGTGGGAATCAAGGACTTTAATAAGATTCTGATCATAATTATAACGATTTTAGAAATGCTGGCTAAGTTGCCAATGAACAAGAATAAATTTACTATCTTTATGGGAACTGAAAATTACTTACTTAAGATAGAATAAATTCCATTTAATAACTCAAAATTTTGGTACAATGACATAAAAAATGAGTTCCACATTTGTTTATCCCCTTTCATGGGAAAAAGAGGAAAATTTTACCACGCCTGAAAAGGATAAGGTCCCAAATGAGTATTTCTTAGAATAAACCCAAATGAAATTCCAAATTGAGATTCAATTATTATTATTATTTGAAAAGCTGATATTGATAATCAAGATAGTAGTTTCAAGAATTACTTAGGAGCAAATGACACTCGATAACTATCATCTATTTGTATGGAATTTCAAATTTGTCTTCTTATTAATTCTCTCAATTCACCCTCCATTCAAATCACTTATCAGATAGTACTCAAAATTTGCTTTTCGAGCTCTGCTGCTCGTAGTATTTGAACTCCTCCTTAACTGAGGTATCAAGACCATTGGTTAATTCTTTTGAAATAGGTAATAAGGTAAACTGTTTTGAGGTATTGAAAACTTTGGAATTCCACACCGGAATTTTCACACAATTTTGCACAAACCAAAGACATAGGAATCATAGAACATGTTCACTCTACTCCTCTCTTTTTATTCGTCGCCCATATAATCAATCAATCTCCATTCAAGAAGAAAATTACCCATCTAAGCATAACAACAGAATGTCTGGTAATTATTGTCTTTAGCAGGTGAGAAGAATGCCAACAATTGTTTGATCTTGGAAAAAGTATCTGAGAACTATTATCTCTGACAATTTGAGAGGTATCTGGATCATTCTAGAATTTGAATAAATCAAAAAATTGTTCTAGTTTCGAAAGCAGGGCACATTATTCACCCCACTTGAACCCGTCACCCGACACAAAAGTGTATCAACACGGCGATCAAAAACACTCAGCTGCATTTCTAAATCTGCTCAAGCATTCCTAATTTGTTGCTGCCATAGCACTGATTTTAATCGAAAAAAGAAATAGAAATCGAATTTGGACAGAGATGGCCGGCGGCAAGCCACGCCAAATTATGTAAAGCTTTTCCCATTGGAACTGGGAGGCCGCTGTGGCTAATTACAGGTTCCGTGCTGTACGGGTTCACGGTTTTCGGGCAGAGGGAGTATGGTGGGAGTGCGGAACTGGAGTATGGAGTATTGTGTGTCTATACTCTCTGGTTACGAGATGGAGTGAGCTGTTCTGTTTAATGGGAGGAGTAGCCTGAACTGAAATGTCAAGGCACTGATACTGTAGGCATCATGAAGGTGGTATTTTGTATTGTATTTCATACAGTATATCTGTCGTAGTATTACCTATATTTGAATATCATTATATCATATTTATTAAGTATAATATTATAATTATAATTCATTATAGTTATACAAATTTCTGATTAAGTGGACTGTAATTTTAATCGATTTAATATTCAATATTCTGACAGAAAAGTACTAATGAATCTATTCATGATGCAATGAAAAACTCTATTATTAAAACTTACCCCGGCTGATGATCTACGCTGTAAGTCAGAGTGAATTTTACCTATAGGTCTGGGTGGTAAAAAGGTTAAGGAAAGAATCAAGGAATAGAGAATTGTAGATAAGATCACTTGACTCTGATGATTTATAATGTAGCCAGGCATTACAGAGAGTTGTTGAATCATGTATGGAATTCTGCTTCTCAATATAACTAGGTATTAATTCACTACTACTTTCGATATAAAAAATACTCAAATTCTCACATGTACTTTAAAATCAATTATTACTCCCTACGATCGGAGACACAGAATTACAATTAATAATTTCCGATAGAAAATACAAATCAACAAACCAGTCGAACTGTCCTGTCAACGAAGGCAGCTATGCAAACCGACTGAACTTGAAAAGTACAAGACAAACAATTAAACAATTATGCACTAGAGTGCGCCACTAGAAGGGGAAGATTGGAAACTAGCTACTCAGCGCCAAATTTCATTAAATTCGAACGGCGTCAACACATTAATATTAAAAATATTTGAATATTTTTTAAGATTTTACTGTGTTTTATCATGATATGAGATAGAGGAGTGAGAGGTGGTAGAGGAAGACAAGGAGGAAAATAAGAAAGGAGAAATTTTCCAAGGAGAAATTGGAAAGAGTTGAAGATGAAGATGATAGGAAAGAAAACGCTGGAAGTGTCAAAGGAGGGAAGAAAGAGGCAAGTGAGGTAGAAGGAGAAAGAGGGAAGGAAATTATGGGGAGAGTTGAAGAAGACGATTTAAGCGAGTGGGAAACACAGGAGAGAACGATTGGAAAGCTCCTAGAAAATGAGAAAAGTATGAATATACAGAGGGAAGAAAAAGGAAAACGGATGTAGGAAAGTCATGAGGAGTTGAGAAACGAGAATGAGAGTAGTTTACACGGTATGAAGTGGGTGGCTCTGGAGAAGGAATAATAAACAGAGAAGAATGAGAGTAAGGGTAAACAGTGGATAAAAATGAGAGAGGAACTGTGAGGAGGGTTGGAACTACCCAAGGCTAGTACTATATAGGCTATTAGTTAGCCTATATACGGTAGTATCTTATCATCTGGGCCTGAATATATTGAGCAATATGGAAGAGTTGGAGAAGTTTATACACTTAATGAAGTAATCTATACAAAAATATTGAAATTATGTTGGAGAACAGTTAGAGGAGTACAAGTAGAGAATATGGAATGGGAATGCAAAGATTGCAGATGACAAGAATATGTTAAAGAAGGGCGGGAGAAGGAGTATGACGTAATAAAAGAAGAAGATATGAATGATTGAAAGAACAGACAAAAAGGAGAAGAGAGATGTTTACAGTTAGGAAACTGAATTAAGAAGGGAGACAGTAAAATGAGATCAAAGATCTAGATGAGAGGAGAAATAGAAATAATTCATTTCGTAAAAAATCAGATATTGATAAGAGTCGTAGCTTCGAATAGGCAAGAAGAAAATGTAGAAGAAGGAGTAGAGAAGAAATAAAACGAAACAAGAAGCAGGAAAGGTAGAGTTCACAGGAGTCACATTTCCCGTTTAGGCCGTACTTTAAAACAATATAATAATTTCAGTGCAGTTACCTCGCGGTGGTAAAGGTTTCAAATCTGCAACATTTATCATTCTTGATCGTAGAGGGAGAGAAGTTCAAAGAGAGAGAAAGAGGTGATGAAGAGAGGGTGAGAGAGAAGGAGGAAGAGTGGAGCACGTAAATGTGGTCTTATTTTGGTGCGATTATTGTTATCAGTCACAGTTCTCGGGGCGATCATTGTTCGTGACCTTTTGACATTGCATCGCCACCGCTCGCATAATCGACAATTCCGCTACGAAATCCTTCATTGTCACTATTATTCCTCCTCCTCCTCCTCCTTCTTCTTCTTCTTCTCCTCCTCCTCCTCCTTCTACTTCTCCTCCTCACACTCCTTCTCCTTTTCGTCCTCCTGCCCGGAACTTCCTTCATCTTCCGTTCATGTTTGCATCATTATTTTTGGAATTGATTATAATTTTTGATTTTCCATCAATTTCGTAATATTTTAACAGCATACTTGTGAACAGATAGGATTTGGGACCTTGTTCTTGTGAAATTTATAATACAACTCTAACAATGCTCGACCAATGTTAATATACAACTTCAACTATAATTGATAATACAATTTGAAAGATTACTAGAGAATAATATTATTAAAATTTAGGGTTTTCCAAAAATTATTATAAAGATTCAGTAAGAAGATCTAATTACAATGAAGAATAATGAGGGTATAAGAATCAAAACTAATGTCAACTATCAATTTCTTGATAAATTTAAAAAATTTAGTCGCACAATCCATTTTGAATTACTAATTTTGATACTTATACACTTTCATCTAATGCAATACCACTTAGATGATGATAATACATTCTAGTATCGTTCTATGCAACCCATGAGTAGGCTATTAACTTTTAACTGACATCTGTACTGTTTGATGCTGCTAATCACTATTCAACTTATAAACTTGAAATTCGTACTTCAACTTGAATATCACAATTTTTCAAGTGACATCGTTCAACGAAATGGTGGTTGTTTTGTGACGCAAGTGCATCAGCCAATGAAAGCGGTTTGTGGGTATGGATTTGTACTGAGCAGCTGGAGTGTGATTGGTCGACGTTCTGTTATGGAAAACTATCTACATTTTGTAAACTATTTTTTTTATTACATGGATGAAGTAGATTATTGTCCTGCACATTGTCAAGCTTCGTGAACTAGATGGTATAAAACTAACGAATTTTGATGAAATTAAATCTTTTAACATACTGCAAACAAAATCTCCATTTTTCAGCCATCTACTCTTCTATTATTGTAATGCTCACTTATATGAGTTGCACTCATCACAGTCTAGGTCACTCTCATTTATCCTAGAAGAGAATCTTCCAATAATTCGAAAAACCTCATCACTTGAGAGCTCATCAACTGAAAAACTTTAAACCTGCGAGAAAACTTTGAATATTTAGAATCTATATTACTTCTTGATATAGCTAGATTTACTCCAAACTATCAGCTCATTAGATAAATGCTTCAACAATGCTGATGGTTTAAAGTAAATCTCACCAGTGAAAATGTTATGAAAGATTTGTTAAGTAACGCTCAACAGGAAAATCATTTAAAATTACAAAAAGAACCTCTGTTCTAGAAAATTTCATGGAATATCTTCTCATCAAAACAACTAAAACAGTCTCGAAATGCGACTAAATTTCTAGATAATTCAGAAACCATATTTTCGACAACTCGCCCATCAACCACCTATTATTAACCGATAATAGAACAGCCATCTTTTTTAAAGTATGACAGTAATTAGGTTTATTATTATGGTTCACACTTGGCTCAATAAATAAGAAGACGCACCGTCAAAACCTGACTAAGGTTTACCTTGTTTGCATTTTTAATAGACAACAAGAACACTCTCTGCCTCTCTGCTATATATACAGTAATAGTATACAGTGTGGTATAGTATATAAGTATATAGCAGTATATAGTATATGCTGTAATAATAATATGGGCACCTCAGAGGTAATAAAGCCTTCATTTCGTATACGTCTTCCCACATAGCTGTCATAGATTACCAATCATTATAATATTTCGAAGCCACAAATAATTTTTAAGCCGACATTAACGGCTGGAGATGGAGGATTCGAAAAAAATGGCAATTAGTTTTGTGGCTTGCATATTTTATTCAAATATTGGATGTTCGATGTGAATTGCAATTGGGATAATTATTTGGTGGTGAGAAAGGCAGAAAGATGATGAGCTATAAAGTGTTCATGAAAGCTTAGAGGGTATGGTTTTGCCATTTTTTTCATAAAATTTTTTTTTGTTCAAGTTCTCAAAACAAGAAGGAGCCAATGAGGTATCTAGGTTCATTTGTTAATTTATTTATTAATAGACAATAGATATACAATCCAGGAGAAAACAACAGGCATTTGCCCAAAACTGCTTTTAACCTTAATTTAAAATAAAAAGTCCAGAGGTTATTTATTTATTTGTGTAGAGTTATTTGTGTATTTATTTGTTAAGTAGAGTTCATGATTTGATTTACAATTTCAGGCTCAAAAGAATGTTTCAACTAACAAATTGAAAATAAAAGAGTATGGTTTGAGTACAATGCGCTTGAAATTGTGTTCAAAATGTTTGAAACGGATCAAATAAATACAAGTCCTCTTGTTATTCAGGTACAATTCTTTTCAAAAATTTCTAATATGCTTTATAATATCATTCACAACACGTTAAAAGCTCAGAATTGAAGGTTTTCTTCAAAATTTTCTCATGTTCTATAATGATATTAAATTTAAATAAAAATATACTATTTTTTCTCTGACTAATTGTATGTAACAGTCACCAGATTACAGCTTATTGGTTTATCAGGACATCAAATTAGTGAGAGAAATGACCTTTTCCTACTGTTACCTTGAAAAGTGGCCATTCCTGCACTGATTACAGAACGCAAAGAATCACTTTACCGCTCTAGTGCGCAAAGTATTGCTTTGCGTACTCCAGATTTGAACATGTCAACACAAAATAGTTGGTGGGTTATATGGAGGATTAGTGCACGAAAACAAAAATTAAGTTGGTAACAATGACTGTGGTTAGATTTAGATATCAAGAATAATTTCAATGGCTACCCTACATTTATGATAAAATCTCAATCTAGAAATCCAAAACAAGAATAATGTTCATCTAAATCATAATTAAATAATCATCATTTACGAATTCTCATCATTTAATGATAAATAATATGTAGTTCTTTTCTATTGATAATTATTATTTCAACTGCAAGCAATGAGAAAAGTAGCAAATATACATTATAAAATTCGAATTTTGAGGTTAAATGATTACCGTTTGATATCCATATAAATAAAAATAATAAAAACATGAGAATACTACAATAAATATTCTCTGTTGTCTATGTTTTTTTTATGAATATTTTTCAGTTTACTTTGAGCATTTTTCTCGATAATTTGAGCAAAAGTCTAAATTTCTGAATCCTGATCACTACTTTTTCGCTGGATGAAACAAACTTAGGTACGACTCTTCCCGCTAGGTCACACGCTTGTCGGTTCAGCCATCTTGCAGCCATCCCAATCAGCTGTTGGCGTGTATTTTTTATCTGGATTTTTTCTGATCCTTGAATGAATAGAAATGAGAATTTTGGCTGAGAATTTTCAACTTCAATTGGATTATTAATTTTTAAATTAATCAAGGTTGTTATTGATAACAGCATCACACACACAAACATTTGATGGATTTCACCCAAAATTACCCACTTTTCATATTCAATGGTAACTGTAGGAAAAATTTAATGTGGAATACGTGCGCAAAGTTCCTCTGCTGCACTCAAGAAGGCATTAAACGTTTCTGTCGGTGCAGCAAACTGTCACTTTGCGCACTAGTTGCACAAATAACTATTCCATTACATATTCTACCACATCGTTCAGTTCACTTCTTGGTGTTAAGTGGAAAATTTTCACATGAGATTGACAACCGAATCATATAGTATTTCGATATATTGAATAATATGTGTCTGAAACAACTTCAAGTTTGATTCCAATATTTTTTCTTGTGAACATGTTTTTAGGATCAACTCATAAGGTGTAGCTGCAACTTTCTATTGAACCTATAAAAGAAACTCTCAACTCATTACCTCTTGAAATAACTCAGGAAAGCTCATAACTGGATCATTCAAATTACCTTTAAACCTAAATCACGAACCGGAGCAATTACTTCTAATTAGCGCTAATTGTAGTGTACAACAAGTGAAGGTGATAAAGTACTCTTAAATCTTCACAGACTGACTTAATTAAGCTGACGTTAATAAATTGACGCAAAGTGGCGAGTGAGATTAATTATCTGGAGCATGACATTTATTAGGCGTTCAATTATCATGGATGACAAAGTTGATTTGAGACGTGCTCTGTGATTGGTCGAGAGCAAAACAAAGTTCACACATCCTTCCGATCATGCACTGTCAGAACTCAACACATCAATCATATGTGCTTGTCGAATACAATTGTAGAAATACGTATATTGAGTTTATATAGTGTTTATTGTGTTTAAACAATTGTGTTGGAAGAGTTCTGTAACAAAACTCTGACCGTGTTAGAGTGTTCCTTACTATTTTATCAAATATGATTTATTTCTAAATTTTACTGTTATCACAAGGCCCAGAGTAACTAACAATAGTGCTATAAGGAAGTTGATGAACAAAATTTATAATAAACAGTATCTTAGATCAAAGAGTCAAAATAATATTCTCGAATTACAATAACCAATCGTTTATCAATGGATAATGAAAAACAAAAACAATTATAAAAAAAAACAAACAATGATAAACAAAATTCATGATAAACAGTATCTTAAATCAAAGTAATGAGTCAAAATAATATTCTTGAATTAAAATAATCAATCATTATAAATTGATGTTTTTGAAGGCATTTTCACTTAAAATTTGCAACAAAATACAAATAAATCAGTTAGGAAAGAACGTAAGCTCACCTCTGGTTTGTGGAAATTGATAGTAATGATCATTTGAGTAGTACTGATGTGAATCAATATTTGGTTGATCATTTGAGTTGTTTTAAATTTGAAACCCTAAACTACTGTATTTGTGTGTAGCTTAGCACTGGTTCAAATTTTAATTATTGAGCTTGGGTCACTCGATGTTATCATTTTATTTAAATTGTGTTCAGCAGAGTTCTGTTACACTATGGAACTATTCACATAAATTTATACTATTCTACATTAATTTTAAACTGTACACTATTTACGCTATTTAAATAGTCTAAAAAATACACTATTCTACACTACTCACACACTTTGTCTCTTTTTCTAAGAGAATCGTTCGAATTCCTTCTAAAAGAATCGATAATTATTTGTTGAAACACCGCTGATTTATGAAGTTACATCACATTATTATATTATCGTTATTCGAATTTCATTCTATATTCATTCTCATTGAATTATTATTTATACTTTGTGAAATTCGTTGAATAACTAGCATTATTTAATGCAAATTAGTGTATAAACCAGTAAATATTGTAACATACATAAATAAAGAAATCTAATCTAATCTCTTTTTACACTATTCTACATTAATTTTGTATCGTATAGTGAATATATTTGACTTGTGTTGTGTCTAATTGGGTTGAGTTATGATAAGTTGGGCAGTAACTAAAGGTTCAATTTGATTCATGTTTCAAATTGAATTGAAAAAAATTAAATCGATTCAATTATGCGTTCAGTGTTCAGATGACTCAAGTCGAGTTGAGCTCTATGTTATTTTATTTATTTATTTACAAAAAAAAGTACATACAGGTATGGGAACAACAGGCATTATAGCCCAGAACTGATCCCGTTTCATCATAACAAAGTTCTTAATAATTATCGAGAAATAAAAGTTAATGGAAAATTGAAAATGATTGAAAATAAGAAATAAACCAATAGGAAATATTAAGAATATGAATAAAAATAAGTACTAATTTTCAATTAAAATGAGTTGATTTTGATTTCAATACTTATAAATGTAGAATTCAATATTGAGTCAGTTCAGTATTAATTAGAGTTATTTGTGTTGAGCTTTGTAGCATTGGTCAAAGGAAGAAATGGGCCTCACTGCTCTTGATTGATTCCACGCACCTTAGTTTACGGAGTTAAGGCAGCCATTAAAGGCCTGGAATGACCTTAAGGTAGCGCACAGCTGAGGCAATACATCAAATCTACGTATCTATTACTGGCGACCGCTGATAGAATGATGTCTAGCACGTGATTCTGGTCAGAAATTGCTTTAAACAGCAAACAGCTTAGCTCTGGCACATATTTCATGTTGCGCCCCTCTAATAAAAATATTTCAGCCCTCTGCGAAACCCGGAAATTTACTTCCTTATAGCATCATTTCAGCACTCCGCTTGACCCTAGTCAGATTCACAGCCAGCTGTCAGCATTGGTTGTATGAGAGTCATTGGAACTATCTGAATGCTGGGGGTTTGGAATGGATATCACTTTAGCTATCTTTTTCCAACCACTGTGCAACTGATAATTTATTCTTCCTCTCCTACACTTTTCCCTGTTTTACATTACTTTGTTCTGTTTGACTCCTTATTAATTATGTTTACACTCCTTCTTCAACGTATGCATGCTTGATTGTCACTTCCTCAAAGCTTATCTACTATTTCATATTTTTCTGCGAAATTGTTTTTGTTTTGCTATATTTCTTTATTTATCATCTCCTTTGTTATTTAATCATCTTATTAATTATTTCTTCTGTCCTTCTTCAACTTATGTTCCATTGTCGCTTCCTCGAAGCTTATCTACTATTTCATATTTTTCTGCAAAAGTGTTTTTCTAAGGTGTTTTTTTATTTTCTATTTCTTTTCGTAAATTCCTTTTCATACAAGTTTCATCGACCTCTCCGATTTCATCCATCTCCATTCATTTACTGAAATAGCTATTTATGTATTAAGAGCGTAATGCGCGACTTTATCGCTCGCGCAAAACAGTTATCACGCGACACGAAGCGGAGCGTGATAATTTTGCAAGAGCGATAAAGAAGCATTACGCGCGAATTACATACGAAATTTTTTCTACAACTGCCCAAACCTGTTAAATTACTTATATCGGCGGAGTTACAATTACCGACTTTTTAGGTTAAGATCTGACTTTTTGGCGAACTGATTACCATCAGCTGATTAGCGATCGTAAAGAAACTCTTCTGCGCATGCGCGAATGATCAGCGAGCGTGAAGAAAATCTACTGCGCATGCGCGAATGGTTAGCGAGCGAAAAAGTAGATTCTCCTCATAAATAAGCTGTTTTGCGAGGAGAATTGAGTATGTAAATTCTTTCTTTACGCGCAGTTGTAGAAAAAATCAGTTTCCTTTAGCTTACAAGTTAAGTAACAAGGATAGTGTAATGCTGGGCCATACAAAATCATAACACATCTTTCTTCGTACCTACGCCCTGTGATCCTCAGGAATGGCTAGGGATGCGACATGAGACCAGTGGAGTGCTCGGGGAAACGGCAACACTCTCATAATAGTACTTGGAAATAGGATTTTATCAGGAGTAGCTTATTTTCGGAAAAGGTCCTCATACGTTAATATCTATGGACGGTAAGGAGTGTATATGGAATTTGAACGAGAGAAAAAAAGAAATTAGAAAGAGTTGAAAGCGGGAGATGAAACAATGAGAGACGAGAGGAATAAGTTCAATGATTGGTGAAATATATTGAATAGAACGAAATAGAAAAGAAAAGAGAGTAGATAAGAAAATAGGTATGAGGAATACCATTGGGAAGAGAGTACTAAAAAGAAAGGGAAGAGATTGGGAGGTAAAGAGTGTTGAGGAAAGCACTACGGTAAGAAACGAAGGAAATTGATACTCAATTCAAGCACTTTGGTGAAATGAACGAAAGAACGAATAATGTCGACAAAACATATTCATAGTAGATTTCGAATGGATAAATACATTCTCTAATCAGTTTGAAGGCACACTTCCACAAAGAAAGGGGTTGTTGAGAAGAATAGAATGATCAGGATAGAATAAGTTCGAAGTGGAACATATGAATAGCAAAGATATGTAATACAATATCAATATCAATTAACTATTTTATTAAATTCAACAAAATATACATAGAAGAAATAAAAATACAAAAAAATCACAAGGAAAAAGAATTCTAATAAAGTACAAAAACAGCTTCATGATGGGGTGTGTTGAAAAGAAAGAAAGGAGGAAAATAACCTAGCTAACTTTGGTTTTCCATGTGATAGGCAGGTAGAGGGTATGAAAGTAAGGAATGAATGGTGAAGAGAGGGGAAAGAGAAGAAAACAATACAAGAATTGAACAACAATAAAAATTTCAGAGATTAAATGAACAAGTGGAATGAAAGAATGTGAGTGTCGAATTAATAAAATGATGTATTAGGAAAAATTTCACTGAATAAAATGATATTGATGATGATAATGATGATGATGATCATTATGATACATGATGACGATGTTGATGAAGAAGAGAAAGCACACAAAGAAGAAGTAAGAAGCAGAAGATGGTGATGAAGAAGAAAAAACAGATCATGAAGAGGAAGAAGAAGATGAAAAAGAAGAGCTAGTCCAGCACAGAGGTCCAGATGAGGCTGCTAATGTGTGTGCCCTGTGCCTCCCCCCACCCTTCCCCTCTGACAGCCTCCTGGTTGCTATGCCAACCAATGGATAAAAATCTTACTACTACTGTATTCTTACTCTTACGTGTGCCAGGGAGGGTAGTAGACACCCCCACACACAGGGGTCGTTAAAATGCATAACGTATTCGCTATTGATTTCTTTTCTCTTTTCCCTTCTCGTCTTAGAAGCCTTTTCCCTAACTCCCCACCCCCTCCCAAGCAACACCCTCTTGGAAAACTTCTATCATCCCGCTACCCTTCCTCTTCTTCATTTTCTCCAACTCCTCCTCCTCCTTCTTCTTCTTATTCTTCTCCTGACTCACTTACCATACCCCTCGCGCCCTATTCGTTTTCTTCTTTTTTCTCTTCTCCTCTTACTTCTCCCGAAAGCATGAATTCTTACCGGCCATTTTCGTTTTATAATCAATCGCCGCCCCGACGTTTCCACTCCTCTTCCTTCCTCCTTACCTTCTCCTCATCATCCTTGTCCTCCTTCTCTTCCTCTCATCCCAAAAAAGAATCCGGTCAGAGACGCGCGTTTTATTGATCTCAACTACATATATGTAATTCTCACACTCACACATTATCTCTCTCATATGAGGGATGTGGACTGTAGAGGTGGGAGGATATAAATGATATCGATACTGTACACTTATTATCATACTGTACACTTAGATCATACTGTACACTTATTATCTGTTTCATATATATTGTTTTTAAATTGTACTGCTCAGTGTGCGTTATAAGGGCAATAATGAGATGTAATTCCTGGTGCTAATATTATGTATATTTGATTAAATGATAAATAAATAAATTACTCATCACAATTTATATCAATGGTGCCAGGAGGACAACAAAGTACAAAATACAACATGCAATAATTCAAATTTGATACGAATTTAAGTACTCATCACATGGGAGATGAGCTTCAAGTGTTCATCTTGTTCATCTGTTCATCTTGGGAGATGCTCTTCAAGTCAAGTAATCTTCAACACTTCTTGTGTTCATCTTGGGGTCGTATGCACCTTCTCAATTCAAACGGAGGCAGATCAGGTTTGAACCTCGGAACGTAATGATATTTCCAGCTTGCACTACCAACTGTTATTATATTGTTTACTATTTCACATGTGTGACAAAGTTGCATGAAAAAATATTCATGTACTTTCTAGAACGATCTTTCCAGGTATTACGCGTACATATCATGATCAGAATGAAGTAAAGTATAATGTTGGGGAAAAACACGAAGATGGAGACTTGAAATGAAAAAATATTAAATTGTAAATATTTCAATCACTGATAAATCTGAAGATATTTGATACAAAATAAATTCCAAGCAATTGAAGATGATGTTCTCTCAAAGAATCGAGAGTGATGTTATGAAAAAAAAAACATGATAGGAGAGAGCATTGATATCACCGAGTTATTCAATGATTTTAAACTGAATAGGAAGATACAAGATATTCCCCTAGATATCCTACTAAATTTGAATGGATGAGATAAACAAATATAGTTTAATATGATAATAATTGTAGGATGTTAAAATAGAATAAGATGGATATTCGATCAAGTTCTAGGAGTTCTTGTTCATTAAATCCTGTGATGTTATTTCAATAAAAAATTCAACTTATTTATTTTCTACTCCTCATACTACCACAGATCATCATCCTTTTTCTCTCTCTCTCTTGTTCTTCATCTCCCTCTCCCAATTTCACTACTTTTCTCCTTCTAACTCCTATTTCAACCCCCATTACCACCCACTTTTCCTATAGATAGTCTACTCTAGTCAAGAAATGAATGTGAATGAACCAATAAAACAATTACAACATTAGAAAATACAAGAATACAATTTGCACGTGCTTGAAAAACAATCTAAACAAAATAATACGAATAACTTCTTCTCGAGCCTGATTGAGTTGTCCACAATTTTATCGTCCGTTGTTTTTACTGTTATTATTATTGTACATTTACATTGGAATGAAGATGTCGCTGGCGACATTAACACGTTGGCGACAAATTTACGACAACAATTGTCGGTGTCCTGTTGTCGCGCGCGACAAACTTGGAACGATTTTTTTACAAGAAAAAAACTTAAATGTTGATCTCTAGTTGTCTGTAAGAGAGGTGAAAACAGAAAAGGATTGGGAGGACAAGAAGGAGGGAGATTATAGGATGCATCTCCTTGAAGAGAAGTTAAAAGAGAAAACGTCAGAGACGTCATGAAGGTGAACAAGAAGAAGAGATAAGAGTATGAAGTATTCACACTGATTGTAAAAAAAATCTAATTCAAATCTTGATTTCTTTCCACAAAGTACAAACATTCCAACTATACATCACAAATGCAATGAATTACAATAAATTCCAATAAACAATATTCCTCACTAATGGTGTTATAAAAAACCAAAAAAGGCAGAGATAGATAGAAAAAACTAAAAAAAATTTCATCAGGGCAATTGCTGTTGAAGGCTATTTTAATGTTGGAATATGAGAAGAAAGATCAAATTGAGAGAATAAAGTGTAAGAATAAGTGACGATTAAAGAAGATGGAACGAAGTATTCCGTAGAGAAGGTAATCGGAGACAAATTAAATGGAAAGGAGAATCGTGTATTTCTGATGATTGAGAGAGAAGGAGGGAGGTGTTAGATAAAGAAGATAGGAGCGGAGAAAATTAATATTGAGAGTGGAATGATTAGAAAAGAAGAACTTATCTACAAATGTGGAAATGGTGCCATATGAGTGTTGTCGGATGTGTTAATGGTGGAACATAGAATGTAGATTGTGTGGAGGTGTTGTGGACATGCTACGACTTCTCTGTCTCTGTCTAATATTTCGTAAAGACATTTGTCGTGAGAGGACAACAAATGGAAGAAGATGGAGGAGGAAAGGAACTTGCAAGAGAAAGTGGAGGATGAAGAATTCATGGATGAATATATTTTTTTCAGATTCATTTATTATCTATATATTTATTTCACTGTGTACATATACTTGACATAAGGGAATGCAGAATAGGCTCATGTCCGAAACTGTCCCATTTAAAATTTAATATCGGGGACCGAGCTTCACTCTGGAGTACAAAAGCATAAAAATTTATCACGAAAGAAGAAATTATAATAACATTCATACAGGAATGTTCTATCTAATCACAGTAAATTGAGATTAATTCCCAGAGGAATGGAAAAATTTCCCTCACAAAGGCCCAGTTGCACAAAAGCCGGTTAAATTTCAATCCTGATTAACCAAAATCAGTAAACCAAATCAGAGAAGACAATTTCAAAAAGAAGAATCTACTGGAATTAATCAGGATTGAAAATAGCCCGGCTTTTTTGCAACCGGCACTAAGTACCTGATTGAATGATTAACAGTTAGTGACTCAGTTCAACAGCTGAGTCATATAATTTTGACACAGTCCCACACATATCGCTCACTCACTTCCATCAACAACAGATGACGAAATAATTATTATCAGCTGTTTTCCCAAGGATGAATAATAATTATCCTTTTAATGTCCTTCAGCGAGTTTTCCCAGGGATGAGACCTAGTGCAATCGAATCTTTATATTATAAACCTGCTATGTTCTGAATTTTGTGAGAATCGTTAGAGCCGTTTTCGAGTTCCGGTGAAATACAAACATCTAAACATCTGAACATATAAACAGAAGCTGCTCATTCAATAGTATAGGATACTATACTGATATAGGTAAAGATGGAAAGATGGGGGTGGTAGATGATGAAGCCTGGAGCGGGGACAATGAAATGAGAGTGGAATTATTAGAAAAGAAGAACTTATCTACAAATGTGGAAATGGTGCCATATGAGTGTTGTCGGATGTGTTAATGGTGGAACATAGAATGTAGATTCTGTGGAGGTGTTGTGGACATGCTACGACTTCTCTGTCTCTGTCTAATATTTCGTAAGGACATTTCTCGTGAGAGGACAACAAATGGAAGAAGATGGAGGAGGAAAGGAACTTGCAAGAGAAAGTGGAGGATGAAGAATGAATGGATGAATAGATTTTTTTCAGATTCATTTATTATCTATATATTTATTTCACTGTGTACATATACTTGACATAAGGGAAGACAGAACAGGCTCATGCCAAAAACTGTCCCATTTAAAATTTAATATCGGGGACCGAGCTTCACTCTGGAGTACAAAAGCATGAAAATTTATCACAAAAGAAGAAATTATAATAACATTCATACAGAAATGTTCTATCTAATCACAGTAAATCGAGATTAATTCCCAGAGAAATGGAAAAATTTCCCTCACAAAAGCCCAGTTGCACAAAAGCCGGTTAAATTTCAATCCTGATTAACCAAAATCAGTAAACCAAATCAGAGAAGACAATTTCAAAAAGAAGAATCTACTGGAATTAATCAGGATTGAAAATAGCCCGGCTTTTTTGCAACCGGCACTGAGTACCTTATTAAATGATTATAAAAGTTCAACAGCTGAGTCATATAATTTTGACACAGTCCCACACATATCGCTCACTCACTTCCATCACCAACAGAAGACGAAATAATTATTATCAGCTGTTTTCCCAAGGATGAATAATAATTATCCTTTTAATGTCCTTCAGCGAGTTTTCCCAGGGATGAGACCTAGTGCAATCGAATCTTTATATTATAAAACCTGCTATGTTCTGAATTTCGTGAGAATCGTTAGAGCCGTTTTCGAGATCCGGTGAAATACAAACATCTGAAAATCTAAACATCCAAACATCTAAACATCTAAACATATAAACAGAAGTTGCTCATTCAATAGTATAGGATACTATACTGATATAGGTAAAGATGGAAAGATGGGGGAGGTAGATGATGAAGCCTGAGGTGAGGAAGAGGATGAGGAAGATTGTTGGAGGAGAGAAAATTGAAGAAAAAGAGGAGGAAGAAACACAACTGATCAACCAGTGATGAAAAATCTATGAAATCCTATGATACCCACTAAACAATGGACAACTCAAATCCCTCTTCATTTTCAGCTGAATATTTCTATTATAATGTACATAATAATGTAAGTGATACGTGGTGATGGATAAAAGTGAAGTGAAAAACTCGGAAAAAAAAATTGAAAGTGAAAATCATTTGCCAAATAATTTTACAGACATTTCTACAATAACGAAATAATATGTTACAGAAAACATAAACATAACACATGAAAACATTTATAGTATGAGTTCGATTAGTAATGAGAATGTGAAACGAACTAATCAGGAATACCATCAGTACATCTCTTCTCCGATCATCTCTCCGCTAATCTTCATCGATCAGTTGAGCTCAATTGATGTAACCCATCAGGTCAGATAAGAGTCGTGGTCTCCATACGTCCGTTGAAAGGGTGACAACTTGAGAACAGCTCTACTATCTAACGTTTATGAGCTTGGAAATCACTTCTTAAATTAAATTAAGAACCCACATAAAACTGTGGGTCCAACCAAAAGATTGATGAATTTCATTGGATGGTTGAATGAAATTTTACCATTTCACTCAAATTAAACCGAATTATATTCATTTAAATAGAAAAATTTATTCATAATATTACGCGCTAGTTGAATATTAAATATCTACGTCAGTATATTTACATAAACCAATTTGAAATATTATTTCAAGAATATAATCAATGATTTTAAATATTCATGAACAATATTCTAAATTGATGATAAAGATGATTCCATTGATGATTGTATTGTCAACTGCTATGAACCCATACACGGATTTGAAAGAGCCTAGCGATATTGTTATTCCGCAGTTAAATTAATCTGCATTTATCAAGCTCCAGTAAAGTTCAAAGTTGAATTATTATCATCTCAACTGTTCATAGACTACACAGTGCATGTCTTTTGCTATTTATTAATAATTGCTTAGTGGACTGGTTCAAAGATTTATCAATCCAAGTTCCATACAACACCAATTTTTCGGGAATTTTTGCATCCCGTTCATCGATTTCTACCTCATCATCTTCTTCTTCTTCCTCTTTCTCCTCCTCCTCCTCATTATCATCCTCCTCATCCTCCTTCTCCTCCCCCTAATCCCCTTCTAATCCTTCTACTCATTTGATCATCTTTCTTCTTCTCTTTCTCCACCTACTCCTTCGTCTCCTCCATTCTCTTGTCGTTTATCACCCGGTTGACTTGTCCATGTTATTCCTACGCAGCCATGGGGAGCATGAATAGAATAGATCTTATCTCAGCGCCCGACACAGCACTCGTTTTACTATAAATCGTTTCACATCTCACGGCTATCGGTTTTTATTTCTGTCTTATACGATCACAGTCGCTAACGAATTTGTTTAATTCCTCTAGCAGAATGGAGGTAGATGGAGGAATATCTTTGTTCCTTTTATTGTACAATGATTAATCACATAGATCATTTGTAAACTACATAATTAACCCACGTATTAATTTATTTATTTACTTATTTATAAGGTTAGCAAAAAAAAAAAAATACAAGAATCGGAAAAGAAAAAACAGGCTATTGCCTAAAACTTCTTCAATTTCCTAATTTAGTTTTAAATTGTCCAAATATTATAGGTTATGTCCATTCAAATTTCTACACCAAATCACAATCTAAAATATAAATTAGAATAAAACAAACAATTTTAAATTTGGATGGATTAATAATAAAAGTTTCTTAAAAACATGAAACAAACTATAAATTCACAAAATAAAGAATAATGACAAATAGACTTCATCATTGAATTTTTTTATCAAGAATAAAGGTAGATGGAGAAAAATATTGGTGTTCTTTCTATTGTATAATGGTCAATCACATAAACCATTAGTAAACCACGTATTAATAATAAAAATACTTCACCATTAAATTTTTGGAATATCAAAGAGCAAAAGAATTGAATTAATTCATCCACCACATTTAGAAAATATAAGGATATATCTGGAAATAGAATAGAAATGTGTAGTCTCTTATATCTCAAATTCAAATAATCCGTCCAAACATAAACCAATATACCAATATAAAATGTAAGGATTGCTATAGAATGTGAGAATTTAAAACTTTCTGTTGGAAAAATTGGACGTTTTTAACTGATTTGCAACTGTTTGCACTTCAAGCTAAACAAATGGAACTTACTGGAATACAATGTTTATCGTCTAGAAGCCGGATAGTTTACTGTGCTATAGCCTTTCTGTGTTGTGTCAGAGTTATCCCATAGCTGCAGTTCAAGATATCCCTCATTTGAACAAGGAGGGAGTTGAAGCATAAAACTAACGTATTTTGATATTGAATTAATCTAATACATTAGTATATTATACATTACTAGCGGATGACCCGTGATCCGCAAGGGTTTGTTTAAAATACTTCACAAACATTAAACTTGATCTAATGAAATTTTGAAGAACTGAACTGAAAATAGAGCTATAAATTAGGAATCTATATGAAAAATTTCAAGTTGATAATCAGTTGAGTAGTTCTGTTCAGACGTGATGATGCGTCGTCATTTGTGTATTTCCTATGCCGTACGTTTATATGCCGATTCTTTCCTTTATTAATTATAGATATATAAATAAATTCAATAATGTATTTTGATATTTTTACATTAAGAATTGGATGCCCAACAATTCAACAAGTAGCTACACACACTGGCGAAAAATAATAGGAAAGGGTAGAACGAAGTCGCAAAAAGTAGACAAAAAATACATAGAAAAAAGAGGGTTCTTTTTGGCGGTGTTTCGGGCACAAATTCGAAATTAATTGTAATTGCGGCAAGTTTGTAAAATCGACTACGCTCAGTTTGTGCGGCGGTTAACTGCAAAATAATAAATACCCTCGCTCAGGCGCCTCTAAATCAGTGCTTAACTTTAGGTTTAGGTATAGTCTCGGAATAGAAGAGAGGTCAAGTTGCCCTAAGGCAACTAAGGTACTTCTTTCTCTTCTTCTTCTTTTTCTTCAATTTTCCCCAACTTTACTATTCTTGTTATGTTATTCTTATTCTTTTTACCCTTAAATTAGTATCAGAATATTCGGCTTTTTTGGTCCATATGCATGGATACGGAGCCAATAGTCCATTATCTTGAGTTTCTTTATGATTATCAGTTTATGAAAGTGGTTCATGCCTACAATTTTGTAGTCTAATAAACGTTCTGTACTCAGTTGCAGAGGAATCCTTGTTCATTTTGTAGTTATGAAATTATTGAAATGTTAGCGGTGTCTATCATCTAATCTGTTAATGTTTTATTTGTTTCGCTATTGTATTTTGTTTGATCTTCTTCCTTCATTTTGCACACTGTTGTTCGTACACTTTTTCTTCACGCCTGCTTCACCTCTTTATCTCTTCAATCTCATAAGAGATTAATCATGGATTAAAATAATCAGTCCTATTTTACTCATTTCTCACCTCATCTACTCTCTCCTTCTCCTTATCCTCCTCTTTCTCTTCTCTGAAACTTCCACCATCTTTAGCCCTTCCAACCTTCTCAAATTCATCTTTGTCTTTCTTTTCCTTACACACTCATCTATGAGGAATTTATATTATTGTAGCATGCATATTCTTCCACAAGTGTTCATTCACCTCCATCCATTTGATGCATCAATTAGAAAATTTGATGCTGCCAATACAGCATAGTTACATATCCACATGAATCGGATAAGATTATTGAAAGGTGTACATTAATATTGTAAGGAATCAATAGAATATAGGCCTACATCACTATATTGTATTCTTCTTTTTGTGGTGCCTATCAGTTACCGAATGTTGGAAATTATTCTGGCAATTAATTAATTTATTTATTTATTTACAACGCATATAACACTAATGTTATAACATTGAAAGATAAAATAATAAGGTAGTCCTTGTGCTATTTTTCTTCCAAATTCATAGATGACAAAGTCCAAGATAAGGTTAGAATTTAACGTGTACAATTTTTATAGTATTTTGGTCTAAAATAAACATTAAAACTATAAATTTTGAATTTAGATGGCTTAAATTGATAAATTAATTAGAAATATTCCACTCAATTACCACTTTTAACGAATAATATTGAGTTATTTAAGAAATTTGGAACTATTCAAGAAACACAAACTCGTGAGCACTAAAGCTTATTGTAATTATAACTGTTAACAGCCTCTCTAAAAAGTTCCGGAGTGAACACTGCAAACCACGTTCTCAAATTCTTCAAATAGGAAATTCGTCTCCTACCAACACCTCTCCTGCCAAGAACTTTACCTTTTAGCACACATTCTAACAACTGATATTTAGTTCCATCCCTCATAATGTGCCCAAGATACTCAAATTTTCGAATCTTGACAGTGAACATTATCTCTGTCTTCTTATTGAGTTGAAGAACCATGTTGTTGGAAACTTTGTCCGTCCGTGTATATTGTATAAGCATCATCAAATTTATCATTTATTGCATTCCACAAATGAAAATAAATAAAAAGTAATAATTGCATATTTTATTTCAATTGCATTCCATCTTAATACGGTTGAATGCAGTTAATTATTTGTGAAATAAATTGAATAGTGAGTGAAATCTATAGTCTATAGGTCGAGTCTAGTGATTTTGCAAAGGCATGGATATCACCCCGTCAACCATACATGACTCAAATTTCTCATTTATTGCATTCCACAAATGAAAATAAATAAAAAGTAATAATTGCATATTTAATTTCAATTGCATTCCATCGGTTGAATGCATACGGTTGAATGTAGTTAATTATATGTGAGATAAATTGAATAGTGAGTGAAATCTATAGTTTGTAGGTCGAGTCTAATGATTTTGCAATGGCATGGATATCACCCTGTCAACCAATACCATGACGTTTGAAGAAAAAGGTACGGACGAGTACTGTAGTTGACCATAAATAATATTGTTGAGACTATACGTTGATACTAGAAGTTATTTCTTCAAACTAGACTTTAAGACAGCATTATTCTAATCTAAGTCTACTACAAGGATACAATCAGATCCAATATAATCCTTCTCACTTCCCAATCAATATAACCCTAATCATTAAATTTCCATTTATCACTATTTTTCCTTGTTCAATTTCGTCTCTCACTGTCTTCACTTTCTCATCCATTTCTTCCCCCTCCACCATCTTCTTCACCCCCTCATCTATCCACTTTGCTACGTCGCCATCATATTAGCAAAATGCGCAACTGACATTTGGCCGCGGAGTTGACATTTGATGGCATTTATGGCAACTTCACCGCTCACAATAACAACCGAAGATCAAGTCCCGTTGCCAACAATCAACGGTCAAAGTAATCAACTTAATCCGACTTAACATGTATTTTACATAAAAATTACATGAATAGTTCCAGTATTGTACATGTATGTCACACAGGTCATCTCGATTAGTTAACCAGTATATGATTTCTCTTGGATTTCAATACGATGAGTCTTATTTCATTTATCAGCTTCCAAGATTTTTTTTCACCATTGACAGAATCTTATTCACCTCGATTCCATGGGGAATCTCATTTCATTCACTTTGTGGCGGTTACACAGAAGCCGGTTGAATTTTAATCGTGATCAATTCCACGAGAATCAATTAGAGAAGCCAGTTTTTCAAAAAGGCCTTCTCTGATTGGTTCTCGTGAAATTAATCATGGTTAAAATTAGAAACGGTTAAAATCACGGTGAAATTAATCACAAAAGCCGGTTAAATTTTAATCGTGGTTAATTCCACGAGAACCAATTAGAGAAGCCCGTTTTTTCAAAAAGGTCTTCTCTGATTGGTACTCGTGAAATTATCACGGTTAAAATTTAACCAGCTTTTGTGCAACCGAGTCTTTGATTACTAGTAAAAACTCTGTGAAAATCGTTGAAAATTCACATTTCCCCAACCAGCTTCCCAGATTTAATATATTACCCCAACACATATTATTATAGTGCAGTATCATAATAGGACGAAGTTTATTATTAGTAACATTTGTAAGTGAATTATTGTAATCATTATATATATATATATATATATATATATATGTTAATAAAATCCTCTAGTTGCAATTAATTTGCAATCAGAGAAATCATCATTATCACAGAACAATAACTCCATTCGGTGAGAAAAAATTATTATTATCAATGTAAATCCATATTCAATGAACTCATGTAATTTATTGATACAAATAATTGCAAATTGAGTGAATCTCTCAAGAATCTGTGAATATATCCATTCCATCAATTCTTTATCCCATTCATTTATCCCTATCTGTTTCAAACTTTTAATGTAATTCACTCCCCATATTCATTATTACAATCAGGGAAGATAATCATAAAATGGCGTCCAAGGCTCATTGCGCTCCCTCCCTGAGCCTCATTTTCCGCAAGATATATTCTAATAACGATCGCCTACTAATTACTGTGATTTCATTACAGTCATTTTAGACCGTGATAATGGGGTGGAAAGAAATTGGATTTGCGGAAGATGTTTAAAGAAAACTGTGAATGAGATGAGGTTGGGGGCGGGAAAACAATGAAGAAGGAGAAAAAGAAGAAGGAGAAAATAATAAGAAGAAGAAAAAGAAAGAGCCGAAGAAGATGTAGAAGAAGAAAGAGCCGAAGGAAATGTAGTAGAAGAAAGAGCCGAAGAAGAAAATGAAGAATAAGAAGGAGGAATGAAAAAAGAGGAAAAGAAGAAGAAAAAAGAAGAGGGAGAGGAGAAGAAAGCACAATGAAAACAACAAACTTTGTAAAGGATTCCATAGTGAGCCCCCTTAATATTTGGGCCTTTGAAAATCTGCTCCAATCCTCCAAAACCCCTCTCCCCTCTCATCAGAGAAGAACTATAACGGCTTGTTTAGGTGGTATCGGGGAGTGAGAGGGGGTTTGAAGACCCCCCCTAATGTCTTGCTCAGGAGGTGCAGAGTATGACTGGGGGTTTGAAAGCCCCCCTAACGGCCCTCATTTAGCGCTAAGAAGGCAGTTAGTGTGCTAGAGCAGATCTACCCTCGGCGAAATTAAAAACGTGCGTCTCTGCGTTGAAAACGCTAACTGGCTGCGTTATTTTTATTAATGGCTCTTTTATCCTTCTTTTCTTTTTCCTCTACATCCTCACACTTATCTCTCTCTGCTCTTTAACTTCTCTCTTTATTTAGTATGTGTCCTCTTTCTCATTCATTTATCCCGGCTTCTCTCTACCATTTTCTTCTCACTCATTTGCCTATTTTTCCGTTTACTAGGTGTTATTTTGTCTGATTATCAGTTTTCCCCGTTTGTCTTCACCATTCTTTCTTGATTTTAAACTTCGTCACCCATCTGTTATCTATTGAAAATTTCAAGTATTATGGTTTACTCTTTATCTCCCTTCTCATATAGCTTCTGTGGCAGTACTCTGCTGTAGGCTAGTGCAGTATAGATACAACATTATGCAATGTTTGTGAAATGATGCAGTACAGAATGAATTATATTGTTTTCCTACAGTTACGTTGAAAAGTGGCCATTGCTGCACTGATTACAGAACGCAAAGAATCACTTTTCCGCTCTAGTGCGGGAAAAATTTTTCTGCACTCCAGATTTGCAACATGGCAACGCAAAATACTTAGTAGGTTATATGGAGCAACAGTGCAGCAAAATCAAAATGAAGTTGGTAACAGTGATTGCTGTGGCTGCTATAGTGAGCAGAGGTGCAACCAAGCACAACGCGCTAATTATTATTCATTATATATTATAACCAAGGACAACGAGGACTTTAGGATTTTAGGATTAAGGTTTTTATCAATAATAAAATTACACAGAAAAACATTTGATGCATTTCAGGCAATTTTACCTATAATTACCCACTTTTCATATTCAATGGTAACTGTAGGAAAAACTTAATGTGAAATACGTGCGCAAAGTTCCTCTGCTGCACTCAAGAAACCATTCCGCTTGTCACTTTGCGCACTAGTTGCACAAATAACTATTTCCTGTAATTCCAGGAGACAATCTCAATTACGGTATCTATTTCTCAACCATAAATGAAAAGATACAACAGAGGATAGCCCTAAAATCCATAAATCCATTCTTTGAAATTATAACATTTCTGAGGTTATAATGAATTTTCTTTATTTTAATTTGAAAATCTTACAAGGAAAATGTCCACCTTCGAATTTTGGTAATATTGTTTACTATCAAACGCATTTATTCAAGCCCATAGTGGGATCAACGTTTTGATTCCAGCCTCTGACTAAGGTTTGCTATCCTTGTCCATCATAAACAAAGCATACAGCTCTTTCATAAACATTCTGTTTCAACTGCTAAATGTTGCCGAAACCTTAATTGATCAAACCTCGATAGAGAGACAGTTTTGGACTCCATTTGTTGTCCTCTCTTTATAATATTGTATATTATGATTTGTATCTGTTAAATGAATCAATAAATTTATTCTATATAAATCAATAATTTATCTACGAGATAGATAATATTGGATCAGATATACCAAGATTACTTCAACCACAACTTCCTTTAATAGAAGGCGTTGGAAATTGGAGAAGTGATAACAAAACTGTCCTGTGGAATCTATTGACTTTAAAACGTGAATCTCACAAAACGCATATTGTAGTTTAACTTTCAACTGTTAACTTTCAACTGTAAACTTTCAACTGTAAACTACTTTCAACTGATAACTTTCAACTATTAACTACTTTTAACTGTTACCTTTCAACACTGTAAACTACTTTCAACTATCAACTACTTTCAACTGTTAACTTTCAACTGTAAACTACTTTCAACTATTAACTACTTTTAACTGTTACCTTTCAACTGTAAACTACTTTCAACTATCAGCTACTTTTAACTGTTACCTTTCAACTGCAAACTACTTTCAACTGTTAACTTTTAACTGTAGTTTCACTTCACACTACTCACTGCAGCAGTATGCGTTTTACGCAGTTAGTACAACCATAGAGAAACGATATCATAAGTAGATATCCCATGGTATAGGGCGTTTATGTCGCAACTTTTACTGTTATCCCAAGCCGATAGTTCACGTAGTTCTTTCCTATGCAGCTGTGTGACGCTGGTAGTCTCTCAAATTGTGCCGTTCATACACTATCATCTCAACAAAACAGTGAAAATTTACAATAGTCGACAGTAATCGGCTTGAGATAACAGTAAAAGTTGCGACATAAATTCCCTATACCATGGGATATCTACTCACGCTATTGTTTCTCTATGGTACAACGTACTTACCTTCAACATAATCACATTACAACAAGGCTCTGCCATCCATCTCTGCATCTATCCAGATGCTTAGTGCAGTGAGAACGATAAAGAAATCAGGAAGAGAATGAGGATTAATTTTGAAAGTGAACGGAATGTTTCCAGTTTATTTGTGGTTGAACGATGAGTTGGCATAATTATGGCACCTGTCCAGTTCAACTTAGTTTGTCATAGTTTGCGCATAGCTCATTCATATGTCTCATTATGTTGTCTCTATATGTTGCAAATATCACTTGTCCATTAATTTGGACTTTCACCTACCATGAACTTTAAATCATCTTCAGATATTATTGGATATTTTACGGGACAAAACTATAAGATGGTTGAGCTTTCTGATCCGGAGCTGAATTTTTGGAATGAAATTTCTTCTACCCTCGCGTATTTCATTAAATTTATTGAATGAGCGAAGCGAATTCTATGTTCCAAGTCTATCGGCGTTTGTCTGTTTGTTGAAAATTTTGAATTTGTTATAATTCAATCATTTCCTCCCCCCCCCAAGACCCACATTTCAAGTTTCAGATTTTTTATCTCTTTAACCATGCATCCTAGCGCAAAAATGTAAAGAACTTCTATTTCTTAGCGTCCACCACCGATCCTATTGCATTAATAATATCATCATAATCTAAATCCAATTTGTATGTGTGTTGTGTGTGAATAGGCGGGCGTGTGTCAGTAGTGATTTTAGTGAGTGTAGCGAATTATACTGTTCTCTGAACAAATAGTATCTATTCACCAAATTTTCGGTAAATTCAGAAAATTTCTCCAGGTACAATAGTTAACAAACCCAATTTATGAGTTCAAGTGTTCAAACTATTTCTTTAAAAACATGTCACAAATTTTTGGGAGAATTATCGAACATAGACGATACATGTTAAGTGTTATCATCTGAAATCAGGAATCATCGAATCTCGTGTGAACAGCCACGAGAGCTTCCAAATTGAAGCTTTATCTTAGGACAAATTAACAAATCCATAATGTCAATTTATGAGTTCTATCATGGACATTTTTTTTCATTTTCTATCGACAAATTTCTTCCATTTCATTCATTCGTATTTCATTAAATTTATATTATCTATTCACCAAATTTTTGGTAAATTCAGGAATTTTCTCCAGGTACAATAGTTAACGAACCCAATTTATGAGTTCAAGTGTTCAAACTATTTCTTTGAAAACATGATAGAATGTTACGAGCGATCATGGACATTTTTTTTTTTTCATTTTCTATCGACAAATTTCTTCTATTTCATTCATTCGTATTTCATTGAATTTATAATTATCCATTCACCAAATTTTTGGTAAATTCAAGAATTTTCTCCAGGTACAATTGTTAACGAACCCAATTCATGAGTTCAAGTGTTCAAACTATTTCTTTGAAAACATGATAGAATTTTACGTGAAACCTTAGATGTAACTTTTTATTGACAATTTTCTATTGACAAATTTACTCCATTCACGCTGTTGAAATACTATGTACTATCATAGAGAAACAATAGTGTAAGTAGATATCCCATGGTATAGGGAATTTATGTTGCAGCTTTTACTGTTATCTCAAGCCGATTACTGTCGATTATTGTCAATTTTTACTGTTTTGTTGGAGTGATAGTGTATGAACGGCACAATTTGAGTGACTACCAGCGTCACATAGCTGCATGGGAAAAAACTACGTGAACTATTGAGATAACAGTAAAAGTTGCGACATAAACGCCCTATACCATGGGATATCTACTTATGCTATCGTTTCTCTATGGTACTATAAAATAAAAAAATAAATTCGTATGGCTTTTGTTGGTGGGGAGTTCCCTTTCGGGAATGTTCCACCGCCTGAATATATAATTTAAGCCGTCAATGGACCTTACGACTGTCATACTTCAGCCGGGACCGACAGTTTAACGTGCCCATTCTATGGTACTATGGTGGCACTATTGTCACAAATTTTAGGAGCATCATCGAACATAGACGATACATGTTAAAAGCGTTATCATCTGAAATCTGAAATCTTTGAATCTCGTGTGAACAGCCACGAGAGCTTCCAAATTAAAGCTTTATCTTAGGACCCACCATCACGCAATAATTGAAACATACGATAATTGTGTGTGGCGCTATGGTTTCCAGACTAATTGTGCAAGAGTGTCTTCCGAACTATACTTTCGGTGAATGTAATTAGAGATGAAAAAGATGTGTGCCAATATAGAGAAGAAGGAAAAGGTACCGACCAATTAGGTCGATTGCGACGTAATTAGGGCGACTGGCGCCCCTCAAAACACACCTCCTTCTCTTCTCCTCCTTCTTCTTTTCCTCCTTCTTCTCCCACCATAAACTTATTCTGCTTCGTCGTCTTCTACTTTGTCTTCTTATTATCAAAACACATATTTCCTATTATAATAAATCTTCTCCTTCTTCTTCTTCTTCTTCTTCTTCTCTTTTCTTCTTCTTCTTCTTCTTATATTATTATTATTATTATTATTCTCCATCTTCTTCTTCTTCTTCATCATCATCATCATCATCATCATCTTCTTCTTCTTCTTCTTCTCCTTCTTCTTCATCTTCTCCCATCCCACTTCGTCTTCTTCTTCTTCTACTTTGTCTTCCTATTCTTCTACTCCACTTGAATTTTTCTCTTTCTCCTCCTCCCATATCCTAATTGTCTTTATCACTTTTTCCTACTTCTTTTTTCATGTCATCATTTTTTCTCTTCTCCTGCACCTACTTTTCCTTCTTCACTTCCTCTCCTTCCAACTTAGTCTTCTCCTTCTGATTTCTCTTTCTCGTTTCTTTCTTCTTCTTCTTCTGCTTCTTCGTATCCTTCGCACGCGCCTATCCCTAACCATTCGATAATCATGCATGTTTGCCTCTCACTTTTTGTAAGTTTCACTCTTTCCCTCTTTTGTTGCAATCAGAAATTCTCACGCTCAATATAGTTTTCAGGTTCTTTGGCGCCTAACATTCGTTATGAAAGGGTAAATTATAAACTAGCCCGATGATTGATCACGATAATGTGTGACCTAATTGTTTTGGGCTCAGATCTTGGAACAAGGGGATGTTTCTCCACTTTCACGTGAAAATATTGTTAAAACAGTATCTCTCCTGAGTGTTATTTTCTATTTGTATTCTTTTTTCAAATTTTTGTTTGTTGTGTGCAATTCCAAGTTTATGAACAATAGAATCATTTTTAATTTGTTTTGAATTTTCTGTGATGATGTATGAATTGTGGAAAGGAAAAAGTGTCCCTTACGTCCCTTGTAAATACATTATTCTTGATTGTCATCTCTCGTTATTAAGTTTGATTTTTTGATCCTCCAAAATTATATAATTATTATTTAACGAAAATACCAAATAAATGCTGTAAATCACCCCGAAGACCTCTGCTACTGCAGACATTGACAACAGGGTTAACAGCTAGATGGAAATGCGATGAGAACTACTATCCAAAAATTAGTTGCCAGCCCGGGAATCGAACCCGGTACTTCCCAATTGCCAGTCAGGAATGCTTACCCTTACACCAAACTGACAATCTCTGGATAGAAGCGCTCATTTATACGCAGCCATAGCGGCCAACCAGTTACAGATGGAATTAAATAGAAAATGCATTTATCAATGCATTCTCTATTTAATTCCAGCTCCAAAATTATATCTTTAATTCGTGAATTTTTTCTATTTCAGTAATAATAATGTGGAATATTTCTTCTATGTTTGGTTTTGAAGCATCCAAATTCCAAAATCTACTTCCTGAAAATAATTAAGGACTTGAAATTCTGTGAAGTAAACAACTACAAGACTCAACCTATTTAGGACTATGTGTAGCCTTATCTAAATTTGGGAGAGGAATAGCACAAGGTTACCTTATTTTTTTTTTATTCCCATCATTTTTATTATGTACTTATTGTATGGATCAACAAAGAATGAAGATGTATAATTATCTTTCCCAATTCATTATCCTCAACATCATTATTCTCTCGTTTCGATCAATCGGTTAAAGAGAAATGCGTTGATTTGTGGGTGTCATTTGCATTTAATAGTCAAATGTATGTAGTATTTGTGTTGTATCAAAGAAGATGTTGTGTGTTGTGATATCACAAAATTAAACTACTTGAAATCTCCACAATTTCTAATCATTTGAATGATCGTGAAACTAGTGGGGTGGAAGTGAAAACAAGTGAGTTTACCAGAGATTGATCATAATTTAACAATCACGACTTGTTTCCAAATACTTCAAAAAATTGTTACAAGAATTTTACGTAGTTACAATAACTTCATGTTGTTTCATCTGTTATGCACAATATAATAACAGCTGTGCTAATAGTGAAGTTGTGTTTCTTTTCTGGCTCAAAATTTTGCAAAATTACTTTAAAATTTCCAATTTATAGAGATTTGAGTGAAATATTTTTGTTTTTAATCAGTTTTTAAATATCAAAATTCAAAATTTTTAGTATAGTCATGGTTTTGGAGTGGAAATTGGACTTTTTGGAGTGGAAGTGAAATCTTAACCTTATTCTTTTTGAAACATTTATTTGTAAAAATTTGGGAGAAGACAGTTGTTTTGGGCTATGCCTGTTGTCTTCTCCCAGTCATATTATATTTATTATAATTATGATTTGTAATTGTCAATGAAATGGAATAAATAAATGAAAAATCTTTCAAATTACTATAGAATCGAACAATAAAATTCATTATTCACCAAATATGAAAATCTTCTATGAATTAATTATAAGTGGTGAATGATACATCATTATCTAAGGAGAATACAGGTATGATAGTCATGTTGACACCTTGCACTTGTCCCTAACATTAGAATTCAGTTGTCTCATATTGAAATGAGTCAGGTAAATAGAGACAGGTCTATAATGAACACTATGATTATTACCCTCCAAGACCATATAACATGCATATAAAACCAGTTTTATTGTTTTCATTTACTTTCAATCCAGCCGACAGCGCTCCAGAAACGATTCCAAAAATTTTTTCATTCCTTTTTTTGTCTTCGAATCTCTCCTCCCCTTCTTCCATTCTGTTGTCATGAGCGCCGTCCTATATATCGCCGCTTATCTGCTATGCAAATGCGCCCAGCCATGATCCGTTTAACAAAAACCCTTTTTAAAAACAATTTAGATAGACAAAAAAGACAAACGAATTAGCATAAATTAGAGAGTGTGAGCCCTCTGTGGTGGTTGTGGTGCACTCCTCCTTACACGAGACGCTAATTATATTTTAATTGATTCAGTCACAATATTATGATGAAATTAAAATGAGACGTTGCGCATGCGTGTAGCTGGTCTGATTTAGTGCCTCCAACCAAATTTGAGAGTATGACAAGAGCGTTATTAAGTGGAGCACGTGGAATAATGGATTAGATGAGATTTTATTCCTATAGAATAAATTACCAGTGTCTCGTCAAGCATTCAGATTTTTCAGTATCCTTTCATATCCGTTAACATCACGTTGAAATTTATAATCTATTTCATAAATTTCGTCTGTATTCAATATTCTTCATTCTTCTCATTTATTGTAAGTTTCTAATGCATAAATCCCAAAAACTTCAAAATTGAGTTATCTAGAGATTAATAATGGTGTAGCTAAGGAAACTGGTTTCTCAACCATTTAAAATAAGTGGTAGTTTACAACCATGTGAACCATATTTTTTTCAATAAGTGGATATACCTCATTTATCAGTAGATTCATTCATCTTGATACATAAGCACCTTTGCAATTGTTCCAAGTCGTTCAATCCAAAATGGATAGGTATCTATCACAACATCACCTTCACTATAACACAGAAATCCATCTGAATAGTGTATTCTCCCCGTGAAAGATGTTTTGTCCTAAAGACTATGTCCATTGTCCAATAAACAATGTGCTTATTAAAATCTCAAAAATACAAAGAAATTAAATAACAGGAGCAGCAATCCGGGGCGAAAATATTCATAAGCTGGTTGCTTCAAATGTAGACAATTGGAGAATGAAGGATTCAACAAGTATATATAAAAATACAAGATATCCAAGTATCACACTTGAAGCTGTGGATATTTTCATAAAGAATCGAAAATTTTGAATGGAACTTGATGAATTTATAAAGAATTACTAGTACAGTATCTTGAATCTACGTTAATCTTAGTTATAATAATGATATCGTGTGACCTGGCTGGCTCAGGTCTGGTGTCAGAGTTTTCAGGTCGCAACTGACCAATTTCAGGGCCTCTGACATGACCTAACGACTGCTTTTTAGTTAACATGAATATAAGTAAAAGTTAACTTATTGTGAACTGAATATAGTGAAGGCTTCAGTTATTGAAAAGTAGCCCCACTATTATTGTGTTTATTGGGTAATACGGCAAGGCAGAACATCCAAAAGGATCTCTCTGCCGATAAAAGCCATATGAATGAAAAAATAAATAATTGATATAACTATCGATGATACCTGCTGAAAGCTATCAACGAATGTGTTATAGAACAAGATAATAACCTTCAAAACTTTGAATAGAAACCAGACAAAGAGCATCAAACAAATTGTTGAATCAGAGTGGATCACAACAATAAAAACTGGTAGATCAACTATGGAAGTGATCAAAGTATCATTCACATTCGGAAACGAACGAAATATAAACCGAGTCCCAAAAAATGATCGATATCAGTTTTTATTGTGGTTATTCACGATCACGACGGTAATTACGTTTCCAGGTAAGAGAAAATTACCGAAAAAGGCGCATTAGTGTCTAAAAAAGGTCCAAAGTCAAGCATAGACGTTGGTCTGGCGTCAGACACATCATAACCAGGCTTTTAGTTGTTCATTAACCGTCATAATTGTTATATAATTCGTGAAGGTTGCCCGACTTGGATAATTCGTCTGAGGCTGTCTTCACGTGGAGCATAACCCATCATTTCTCATCTGTGAGCCGCGCTGTATCATTTCGAATAATAATCACTGAGCGGGAATTTGTGGATCGGGAAATCACGAATGGGAACTGGACGTTTGCTGTTGAAGCGCAGTCAGTACTTATTAGTCTACTTTGAAGGGCCATGATTATTGGTAGATTTTAGTATATTGTAGATAGATTTGATAGTTTTCTATTATTGGATGTTGGTTTATCTTTCACTTAGAGAACTGTTTGGTTAATTAAAAAAAGAATAAATAGAATACAAAAAATGAACTAAAACAACATCCTATGAAGTAATGGAAGTGTAGGTTATATTGTGGTAAACATTCATACTGAATGGGACTCCTAGGAGAAAATCCGGTGAGAAACTTAAAATGATTTCAACGAGAATCATCAGAGATTTGAAAGAGTTAAAATATAATTCATACTTAGCTATCATCAGCTATAATCAATATTAGTAGCTTTATGATACCTTGGTCACAAGAAACCAATTCCATACGTCGAAAATATTTTTACTGAAAAGTAGAATTCCATATATTATGTAGAAAATATTTTCACTGAGAATTGATTTTCAGTATTAAAACAAAAGTATTAAGTAGTCCAAAATTAATCTTTTTTCACTGGACCCTCACAAACCTGAGAGAATTTTAAAAGTTACTGTATTTCATTTCCATTTATCATGGAACTGAAACATTCTTGTTATCTCTATCTAAAATAGAGACAGTTGACGTGTCTAAAATCTCTTCTAACGACATGGTAGATCGACCTTGGTACATAACTGTCCAAACATCACCACTTCAACAAATAAAAAAGTCATTCTATTCTATTCTCAAACGATTAGATAGGTTACGAGTGCGATATTCCACTCATATTTCCACCACGAGAAACTGTCTAAAAATCATTTTTTCCGGAAGGAACCCAACACAAACATGTGAGCTCTGAGCTAGTGTTGAGTGGAAAGTCGGACGGATAAAATATTTTTGGTCAGTTGACCATCAATTGCTGATGCCATGATGCCATTAAAGACTCCGGATCTCCAGTAATGCTTACATAACGGCACATACATTATGAACATATACATGTCACATACATAGACATAGTTTGCCCCGAGATTCGGACAATAGAATTCATTGTTGCCAACCACCAAATGGCTTTTGTCTTTCAAGTCCAACCCTCACATGCTGGAAGAAGAAGCTATTCCGTTCCATTTCGAAATCCACCTCATCCTCTGTTGGGGGTGGAACCCCTGAACCACCCCTCCCACAGATCATCTACTCATGTTTATGATGACTGCTGGACATCATTTCAGAATTAAAAGGACTGTTGGATGAAGACAGAGATGAAGGATATGAGGAGAACGAGTTGGAGAGAAAGAGTAATAGGGACCTAGGAAGTGGAGGTGAAAAGTGGTGTTGAATAAGAAGGAGGAGGAGGAGGAGAAGGAGGGAAAAGAGGAGGAGGTGGTGGAGAAGGATGATGATGATGAGGAGGAGGAGGTGGTGGTTGAGGAGGATGAGGTGGTGGCGGAGGAGGACGAGGAGGAAGTGAAGGAGGATAATAGGAATATGAAAAGGATAATGAGGTAATGTGAGAGGCGAAGAAGGAAGTACAGGAGTATCGAGGAGGAATGAGGCTGAAATTTAATGAAGAAAGTGACAAAAAGAAGGAAACTAAGTTCAAGAGGAGGATAGAAACAGAGGACTAATATAGTTGGAAGATATATGAACATAAGAGGCTGGAAAATGATAAAGATGCTTGCAATAAAGGAGAAGAAGAAGAAGAAGAAGAAGAAGAAGAAGAAGAAGAAGAAGAAGAAGAAGAAGAAGAAGAAGAAGAAGAAGAAGAAGAAGAAGAAGAAGAAGAAGAAGAAGAAGAAGAAGAAGAAGAAGGAGAAAAAGAAGGATTAAACGGTGATAGAGAGAAGGTATGCGGATTAGCGGATTAGGTATAGGAAGAGAAAGAGAATGGAGAAATAGAGGATATATATGCAGGATTGTTTAGAGGATGATGAAGGATTGTTTAGAGGATGATGAGAAGAAGTGGAAAAATAAATACAAAGAAAGAGGAGAAAGCTAAGGCCAAGCACTAGAACGACTTGGATCCATAAGCATCCATTGTATTGGGATGCTGCCCTGCCACTAACTCATCAATGTGCTCTAACATACAGCCGCCATTAGACTCCAGAAATATGGTGTTGTTTTTTGCGTCTCGCTTTTTCGGAAAACCATATCAAGGTCAGAATTTTGAAGATGTTTTTCGGGAAAATGAATTGAGTCGTTTGTAGAAGTGAATTGAGTGAAAGGCAAGAAGTGTCGTCCCTACATGCGATTTTCTGGGATTTTCCACCACATATGAGATTATCGATCTAGAAAAATGTGTAGAAAATTATGATAATCTATGATTATCATGAAGACTATTATATCATGTCATTCTATTAAGACTTCAACTTTAGAGGATTAGTTTTCAGTCAAGATCTGTATGATAATTTTTCAGTTTTAAATAATCCTTAATAAAATTTTAAGAATTTTCTTTCATTTGCATGAATGAAATATTTATTATTCATCTCAGGCTGACCACTAACGGTTGAACATGCACGCTACTCAGTCGTCTTACATTGTTGTGTCATCACAGACTGTGCAAACGCTTCGAGCAAAATTTTTTGAGGTTATGTTTTGTGCATCCACAATTTAGGTTTTTTGTTTTTTTGCTGCTCTACGTGAGGCTGAATTATTCCTCTATCTTTATAATTTTTGATTTCCCATTGGTTTATTTCATGTTAGAAGCCTCTCGCTGATAACAAAACAGATGTATGTTTATCATGAATGTACATCCATGTTCCACCGTTATTGTACAGCCTTAGAAGAAGGAGAAGGAAATTTTATTTTAATAAGATATTAGATTCACCTTTCCAATAATAATTAAAATAATGAATCCTTTCCTTTCCTTTTTCCTTCGTCCTGTTAACCCTAGAAGAAGGGAGTTCATTGTAGAAAATATAACAGACAAAAGTGAAAAATACACTCATAAAAAAATCTTACAAACAAAAAAATAAGAATAATAAACAAAGCAAGAACGACAAATGATAAGAAAATTCCTTCTCAGTGGGAAATTTCAAAAATTATAAACCAGACGAAATATAAATTCTCCAAAACCTTCTAAAGAAGGTTTGACTGGAGGAGTCAAGTTTTACATTCTATTTGAAAAAAACATAGAAATAGAACATTGATTTAATCAATCAGTGATCTCAAAAAAATAATTTTTAATTCAAATCATATCAAAAGAAAAATAGTTGTAAATCTAAAGTAGAAAAAATTAATTGATACATTGATAATAATAATAATAAAATTGCAACAAAAAATTATCAAAGGCATATAATGAAACTGCCTATGAATAAATTATTCATGCAGACGTTGTGGCTTGGCAGCTGAGACTATTCAGCACATCATGTCTGCATGCCAATCACTGGCAGCTACTGACTATTTAAAGCGCCACAATGCAGTAACTGGGATCTTGCATCAGGACCTTGCTATGAAAGGTCCAAAGCTGCCAAATCATCAACCAGAAGCTGCCCTACTACTCGTACAAGCCATCCCCAGTCTTGGAGAATGAGACACATAAGGTATATTGGGATCGGTCGGTGCTGACAGACAGAACAGTTGCTCTTAATAGGCCAGATATCATCCTCATGGATAAGGTAGCCAATGAAACAACACTAGATGTTGGCATACCATGCTGCCACAACTTGGACCAGTATTATAATGAAAAGGTCTCCAAGTCAGTGGCGGTTCTAGACATAAAAAACTGGGTAGGCAAAACTTATCATACTGTAGGTCTATTCATAGACCTAGGGTAGGGCAACTTAATTAATTCATGTAAAAAAGACGTCAAAGCGTATAGGTATTAAATGAAGATGTATTAATAAATATAAAAATTATTAATACTCATATTTAATTGTTCAATTCGACACTATTTTGCTAATAGGCCAACCATAATTTTGCTGTTTTAATCATTCTTTCAAATAATATTTCAATTTGATACACTTTAACATTATTTAGAACATAGAGTAATACATTTCATATTTACAACTGTAGTCTTCTTTGCCCAACATTGCTGAACGCCTCTAAGATTTTTTCAGGGTTCTTAATCAGCCTTTCACTTTCCTCTCGTTCAATAGATAAAATTGAAAGATTAGTTAGACGTTGTGTTGTCATTGTAGACCTTAGGTATGTTTTCCCCGCTCTAAGCATAGAAAGCCCTGCGTTCACGCACTGCAAATGTGGCATAGTAATAGAATAGAATAAAAACAATTTTCTGTTGAATCATCTAAAATATAACTCATGACTATAAACATCTAAATATACTTCCAAAATTTATTTTTCTATTTAACATTTTTAGGTTTACATGAAAAATTAAAAAAAAATCTCATAAAAACTGGGTAGGCGGCCGCCTACCCAGCCTAGGCCTAGAACCGCCACTGCTCCAAGTACCTTCCCTTGGTTGCTGAGATCAAGGATGTCTGGATGCAAGAAAAGGTCACAATTGTTGCTGTCATTATCTCCACGGTTGGAGTTGTAACTAGAAAAGTGTCAGCAAATCTTTGTCAGATGGGAATATCGAAAAGTGCAAAGTATGCCATAGAAAAAGCAGTTGTTCTCAGCACAGCATCCATTGTGAGATCATATTTGAACATTTCAGTTTAGTAATGCACCAAAGTCTTGCCAAAGGCCGACTTTGACTGCAATAAACACTCACTTGTCATGTGATGAATGAAATGAATAATAATAATAATAATAATAATATTTTTTTTTCCTTTTTCCTTCGTCCTGGTACCCCCAGAAGAAGGGAGTTTATTATAGAAAATATAACAAACAAAAATGAAAAATACACTTATAAAAAGAAATCTTACAAACAAAACAAATGAAGAATAATAAAAAAAAGCAAGAATGACAAAAGATAAGAAGATTCCCTTTCAGTAGAACATTTCAAATATTATAAACCAGACGAATTATAAACTCTCCAAAACCTTCTAAAGAAGGTTTGACTGGAGGAGTCAAGTTTTACATTATATTAAAAAAAAAACATAGAAATAGTACATTGATATAATCAATCAGTGATCCAAAAATAATAATTTTCAATTTAAATCATATCAAAAGAAAAATAGTTGTCAATCTTGGGTGGAAAAAAAAATTAATTGATACATTGATAATAATTCATTTAACTGTATTGTGTAGCAATAAAATAATAAAACAATGGGATTTCAGTTTTCGCTTATCACAAACTATAATACACAAGAAAAAATATATAAAAAAAAAGAAAGAATTTATGAAGATCATTCAAATTCACTCAAATTATTTAACAGAAAGTGTTTCATCTTATTCTTAACAATTGAAATTCTATCCAGACCAATTAAATCATCTGGCAACTCATTGAAAATAGTTGGTACAACATAACCAAGTTCACTTTTACCTTGATAATTATTGTATTCGGGCACAATAAACCTCTTATAAGCAGCACCTTGTCTTCGCTCATGCAAAATTCTACTTGACATTTTATAGTTATTAGAAAAATAATTATTTAATAATAATAATAATAATAACATTGCTAACATTAACAATGATGAAATATACAACAGGAACAGTTTCAGAGAAAAGGTTGAAAAATGGGAAGTTAAACCAGAGATGACTGTGCCAAGAGTGGGAACAAAATGGAGTGAAGCAAGGAAAGCGGAGTTCTCACTGAAAATGAAAAACTGGTGGATTGATAAAAAGAACAAATTTCAATTTTCAGCCACGTTTCCCTATAACTTCTAACCGTTTACCTCATTCCTCAACCTCCTCTTTCGCCTCCTCCTTCACCTGATCCTCTTCCAGTTATCCCACCTGCTACTCCTCTTCTTCTTTCTCCTCCTCCTCCTCCTCATTTTCCTCTTCTTCTACCTCCTTGTTTGTCTTCCTCCTCCAAATCTGTCTCCAAGAAACAATTCTCGTACAAAACAAAAGCAATTGCAACAGCAGTAGATGAATCCGTGAGTCGGCGGGTGTATTAGTGCCTAAATAATGCATTGCTGGCACATTTGGGCACTGTGGGCTGGGGGAGGTGTAAGATGCGGGAGGGGGCTAAAGAATGATACTGGACAGTACGAGGTATAGGAAGAGGTTTTCCCATGTGGAAAACGTGGAGGAAAATATAAGGAAATACAGATGGAAAATTTAATGTGTCCCCTTGGTGCCGTGTCTTGCATACCTGACCAGTGACCCCCCTCGACTCCCTATCCCACCTGAACCCCCCTCCAGTCCCCCTCTCCTGAAACCTGCCAGCCAATCTAAGCATCAAGCCGGAGTCTTACTTCGTATTCCCATTGGCATAACTTTGCTGGGCTAATAAAATTCAAATCGTTCCCTGGTTGCATCTTCTTTCCCTTCTTTCTCACTCCTCCCCTCTCTTGCTCCTCCTCTCATCTTCACGTTCTTTATTTCCTTCTTCTTCTTTTTCTATTTCACCTGGCTCACATTAATCTCTTTCCATCCTGGACTTTCCCTTCTGAAGTAGCCTTCTTTCTCTTTTTTCATTAGATTCTGTCCTATTTTCACTTCCCTACAATCTTTATCGGAGCTGATGAATTAATAGTGTTAGAGAAATAGTTTATACAAATAGTATGACAGTATGATACCAAACATGATAATTCCTCGGTATAGTTTCAGTTTTATATTATTTTTTCATAAGATTCTGTATAATAAAGACTCATTAAGGCCCATGCAGCAATTTATAGTTGTGCCTTACCCAGATGAGACAATCATATAGCATCTATCAAAGTGGATCCTTTCCAGCATGTTGTCTGAATTCAGACTACTGCAGATTGATAACAACTGTGAGAAGCAAAACTAAATAAATGTAAATAATTGTTATCATGCTAAATTTTAAGTCGGTTTATCCGGTGCATCAATACTACAATGATTTAAAATGATGGTCAATATCAAAAAAATATCACAGTTAGTAAATACTGGTTTCATCAATTCGACCAACAAGCATCGATTTCATTTTTTCGATTTAGATTCTGTTTCAGAACAAAACCTTGAAACCGCAACATCCGCTTATAACGAGACGCAAACCCCAATTAGCCGCGGTGGTTCACCAGGGGTCATATCTGGCGCGGATATAATTCTGCGCCGCAATTTGCGGGTTGTAGTAATTCTGACGTCCATCTTGAATATCTAATAAGTTCGGGGGGTTGGGGGGTTAGTTAACCCCCCGGAGGCCGTCAATAAAATTTGTAAGATCGTGATGAAACAATAATTAACCTGGCAGAGACGTGGGAGCAAGAATGAACAGAGCACAGAGCTTCTCTTATTCTGACCGGAGCAGCAGAGAACTCTTCAATCATATTGGATGGGGGACTCATCCGGACTCAGGGGGGTGTTGAGTGGTGGAGTGGGGGATGGGTCGGTATACCCCCGGGCGACACTGATGTTAAGTGGAACTATGGCTTGGAAAGGTAGAATGGATGGATGTTAGTTGCTTGATGCTAAAGGCTCTCCAAGAAGCTGTTGGAAAAAGGTTAGACGAAAGGTGAAATTGGATGATATCGTGTGTTGAATTCGTTTTTGTTCATTTGTTGTCTGTAAACAGTTTTACTGAATTTCTTTCAAGATAGAACATTGCAGATGAACATTCTTTCAAGTGCATTGTTGAAGTGGATATAGTCATAGAGAAACAATAGAGTAAGTAGATATCCCATGGTATAGGGAGTTTATGTCGCAACTTTTACTGTTATCTCAAGCCGATTGCTGTCGATTATTCTCGATTTTTACTGTTTTGACCGGGTAAGAGTGTATGAACGGCACAATATGAGAGTCTACCAGCGTCATAAAGCTTCACGGGAAAGAACTACGTGGGCTATCGGCTCGATATAACAGTTAAAGTTGCGACATAAACGCCCTATACCATGGGATATCTACTTATGCTATTGTTTCTCTATGATATAGTGTTATGGAATGAGCATTGATTTTTAGATTTAGGGAAGTAAAGAGTTCTTTGTACAAATGACTATTTATTTTATTACAAGCACTCAAAATAAAATATTTTACAAAGCAGGAAAAAGCAGCCAACTCTAAATTATCATGAATCTCAGGACTGTGCTGCTAAGATGATGTAGTTGAATAATTATTAACATTCTGAAGTTGAAAAAAGTGAAATTGTCTTAAAAATAAACCGATCGATTCCAATTTCCGATCGAGTGCTTCTTCGTGAGACAGGATTATCAAACCAGAGATTTAATTACAAAATAATGTTCGGCTGCTTAAATATCTTGGAACTACCCCGACTCTGCAGTGAGATTCACTGTCAGCATTTTATCATATATAACATTGATTGTTTCCATTCAATCAATACTGACAGTAGGAGGTGAATCTCGACTTGTACTGGAAGCAATTTCAAGAGAGGGCATCATTTAATTTTAATAGCGATAATGGCGCAGAACTATAGGAACCCACTGATTGGAATTCACTAAATGCTCGCGGCAATTATTGTAATTTGTTTTAATCTGTTCTTTCAGCAACGTACGTAACGTATTTATAGAAAATAATCGTTTCCTTTCTCACACAGAAAGACGATAACGAAAATATTTCTATGTAGGAAAAAGCTGAGTGAGCCGGTCCATGATGCTGCATTTAATAACCGAGAGAAATAATTAGTGGTGGAAATGTTATTACATTTTGAAACGACACGGCATGCTTAATTATTAATGTAAGGGCAGCTAATAGAACACGATCGAGCCGTTATGGACCAATTTTTCCCCAACTTATCTCGCTGCATCAAATGTATATAGTCTGAGATGGTGATGACTAAGATCTTCGAATATATACAGTCATAATGTGAAGTAAAGATTGAAACTATAATAATTGTTCAGACTAGACTAGTTTTTGACAGACCTGCATTATGATTCAGAATATTAAGACTTGTTCAATTTTAACTAGTTTTTATTTTTATATTTTTCGTTTAAAACCGTCTTAAAATTGTAATTGTTTGACTAGTCCAGGCTTTCAATATTCATCATAACAATAGAGATGAGAAAAACAGTATAGATTCAAGTTTTATTGGAAGTTGATTGCTAAGAACTTCTCTCATGTAAAAGCCTCTAAAGATATAAATAGGATAGAATTTAAATTTATTTGCACTTTCAAAATATAGGCTACCAACAGATAATAGAAATTATACAACTCAAATAATTTGAAAAAAAATCTTACAATATTCTCTTCTCTGCACACAAATTAAAAAGAGTTCTTCAGGCTTATTTGAAGCCGTTGATAGACTCTATCGTACTGTGACTTGAATTTTCAATTAACCATATTCATGTCTTCATAAATTGTAAACAACATACTGAGAAGCTTATGGGCAGACAGAGCATCATGTGTGATGAATTAATCAAAAGAATCAAGAATATAAACTTCACGCATAGAGCAATACTACTAGAATACTGGAAAGTTGAAAAAATATGAAGAGAAGAAGAATTATATTATATTTCATAAAGAATATTAGTTTTGCAGAGTAAATGAAATGAACTAGGAGGTCAATAAGATTTGAAGGGAGAAACTGGGGGAGACAAAGAAGTGAAAGAAGGAGAGTGCACCAAGAGTATTGAGACATGCCATCTAATAATATGCAGCCTATCTATAGGTATCTAGAGGTATATTTACCACATACTGTACACTGCAGCACTACAGTATCTACCGATATAATTACAAGTGATCGGTAATTATTATTCGGTCTGATGGGTAATTTTGTACGATTACTCCGCCTTGCTATGCTTTGCGCCCCCATATTGGGGCCCCGGGGGTGTTCACGATCTCCCATTGGAGGTGGAATCCCTCCTAGGATGAGTTGGAAGAAGGAAGGTGGATGAAAAGGTGGATAGAGCTGAAAAAGCATCGGACTATTCGATATCGGTTGCTGGGTATTGAGAAGAAGGAGGAAGGAGAGGATATAATGAATATGGTGAGGAAGGATATAAGAAGGAAAAGGAGCAAAATTAGAAGAAAGAGGAAAATAGAGAGAAGAAGGGAAACTAGGCGAGGGAGAAGAAGGAGACGGAGTTGGAGGAGAAGCATGAGAACAAGAATGATATAGAGGAGTAGGAGAAGGAGAAAATAATAAGGAGAAAGAGAAAGATAGAAGTAGAGAACAAAAATATTCACATCCATCGATCTCAGTATCTCAGTATTGTGGGAGAAGCAATATCCCAGAGGATGATGAGGAGAAGGAGAAGAATATTATGGAGCAGAAGCTTTAAGACGAACAGTAGAAAGAACAATATAAGAATGAAGAAGAGGAGGAGGAGAGGAAGAATGAGGAGGAAGAATAATAGGATGGTGTGGAGGAGTATGTGGGCCTGAAGGGGAAATAATAAGCGGGAAGGGGACGGTGAAACAGGAGAGAAGGGTCAGAAATAAGAGGATGAGAAGTGGAAAAGAGAGAAGGGCAGAGGATTAGGGAGAGGAGGAAGAGGAGGCGAAGCAGAAGTGGCGTAAGGAGATGGAGGACAAAAAAGGGAGAGGGTGGAGAAGGAGGTTGATAGTGAGGAGGAGAAGAAGTTGAAGGAGGGGAGGAGGATGAGAAGGGTAAGAATGAAGGGAATAAGTGAGTGGATGAACAGAATTTGGAGTAGAAATAGATGAAGAGGGAGGAGTAGAAGAAGAAGACAAAATAGGTGAGTAGGAATATCAGGAGGTAAGAAAAATGTAGAAATCCTTGATCACAGTTGCTACGTATTGAGGAGGACATGAAATAGGAGAGGATGTGGAGAAGGAGGAGAGTGAGAAGAGTGAGGCCAAGAAGGAGACGAAGGAGGACGTGATGAGGAAGAGGACAGGAGGAAAACAGAAATGGAAAAGAATCGATCTCTGTAGCTGCCGTAGTCAGGAGATCATATCGTTCGAGCCGCCTCCAATTGCTAATTAACGGCTGGTGAGTGCCTCGGGCGCGATCCTGGCTGGGTCTGCGTTTAGCACCTCCTAACGACCTGGTCAGCCACCTCCTCACAATCCCCTCCTCCTCCTCATACTCCTCCTCACATCTCCTCAGGCGACTTCACCTGCTGGTCTCTGGAGGACTCCCACTGTTGCTATCTGTGACAACTCATTTGTATTATTTCTATGAATGATCAATGATCTGAGAAGATTTATCCAGAATGATCTAGTACAATATTCATTAAGAAAATTATATACATTATAGCTTAAACTCGAATAGTATAACGATTGTGTAGAGAGAAGAAGTAGTAGTGAGGTAGAAATTTCCAAAAATGTATCTGGTCATTGGTCATGCAGTACAATACAACTACAGTTACTATTATAAACTCTCTTTTTATACAGTTTGATACACTGTTTTATACAGTCTCTATTTAGTGATAGTGAATACAACTAATCTAATTTTCTAGTTCTATCATGAATACTTTTCTAGTTCATTCATTTATTTATTCATAATGGAGGCAACCAGTTTCCCTACATATGTCTCCTTCACGATACAAATTGTTCAAATTTAAATACAAATGAAAAAATACAATAAAAAATCATACAAATTTATGCGCAAGAAATAATACTAATACCAAAAATTAGACCTAGCTCAAAAATGGAGAATATAAAGAATTCTAATACTTATAAAAATTGAAAATAAAAAATACAAAGAATTATAAAAAAGCTGAATTAATGTATTGTCAAGTGTTGTTTGTAAAATTCATTGGTCTCTTGTTTTTCTAAAAGTTTTCTTCTGTAACTTCAATCCTTTGTTACCTCTCACTTTATTCATCGATAATAATATATATGATGCCATATATTTTAATAATAGGTGGATAGGTGAATAAATTATGTCCATATGTCTCAGACATAATTATTATTATTTCTAATGAATGAACCGCAATTTCTCTGACGTTTCAGTGAATAGCTAGCTGATTGTGGGAGTGGCTTGTCTAGGCCAATGACAGACGTTCACCTTGGATCATTCATCCACCAATCATGTTGCTTGCTTATACTTATTACTATAATTTATATTCCGCTCCCTTTAAAGTTCCATTTTACCTGATATTGCAGTGGTGTAACAACTGAACCCGGTACCTCGTTACTAAAGAAAACTGTGGTAGTCATGACGTAGAGTCTTTTCATCCAATTAATCAATTCATTAAAAGAACTGAATTAATGTCAAATAAATGACAGCATGCTTACATTATTGGAATTTCTCAATATTTGCTGGCTGAAGTTTTAAAAAAATTTCTTTTTATTGTCACTGCCGCCTGCCTCAACGATAAAAATGACTGTTGTGTAAAACAATTTCTCCCCTTTCCTTTTATTTCATTCCTTTCTGATAAATTTTCGTTATTTTCCCTTTTTCTATTAATTCTCTATCAAAATCTTATGTATATTTCTTATTTTCAATTTGTTTTCTTTCATCTTATACTTTTAAAATCTTTAATGTGTAATATTTATTTTGTCTAAGTTTATTTATCTTTGTAACTCGTATTTTTTTGTAACTGGGCACCCTACGAAAAACCTTTGGGTTTGGCAGGACCCTCAATTGTTTGTATTGTGGATAAAACTTTTGATTTGAAAAACAATTTTTTGATTTGATTTGAAAAAAAACATGTATGTACAATGTTGAGTCCTGCTGAGCTCATAGGGTTTCCAGTATATGCCTTTCCAAGACAATACTCATCTGAGTCACAATTTAATGTTGTGAGTAATATTTAAGTTGATTATTGCTTGGAACGAGTTATATTCATGAAAATACATTCCTTCAATTTCATCAATCGTACTCCTTACAAAGTTATTTTTACTCTCATTCATTACAATAAATTCATTAAAATGTTGCAATACAAATTCATAACAATGTTAGATACTAAGTTACAGTGAATCTACTCATACTTGAAACAATAATAATTTATGTTAACGACACAATTCATTTCTAAACCATGGTAGTTTAACGCATTAACTACAGCATGCTCAAGCTCTTGTAGGTTTTTACACACGTAAGTAAACACAGATATACAAGTTTCATACGAGGTTTGAGAATAATAGGCAGAATACAGCATAAAATAGATATACTATCTAATAGACATCTTGTAGAGGTAGTCCAAGAAGTCATTTCGAGATATTATATTGTCCATAAAAACGGTCGTTCAAGAAAGTGAAGATGTATAAACCTTAAGTGGTTGTTTATAGATATATAATGTGCAGTCTCCGGATTATATTGTTGCTAAGACACGGAAGTGTATTGGACAATCATATAAATTTCAAAAGTCTAAGGTTTTTGATTGCTGGTGGAGGTTTGATGAATTTTTATTACATTACAAACTGTGGAACTAGTACCTCTGAAAGAGATATTGATTACACTTATGAAACTTTTAGTGAGCGATTATAAAGTATCTAGTAAAAATTATAGTAAGATTCACATTGTAAAGTGAGTGGAAATGATAGATAGGACGACAGAGTTGTCAAGCTTCATATTTCCACCGCTTTCTATGGTAGCATGATTCAAGTCATCACGGTTTATCAGATGCAATATTAATGGTCAATTTTTGTTAATGATGGAAAATTATATTTTATTTATCTAGAAAATATATTACTCCATTATTTAATGATGGATTCTTATAATTGAGTTCGAGCGTTTTTGAAGTTAGTTCATTATATTCCTTTACAATTTGGAAACAACTTTGCAGCAGTGCGAAGCTGGTACAGGATAGAGCTATTTGCTTAATCAAATGCTGACTTTATCAAGTTAGTTTCGCTATAAAACTGGAAAAATTTGAGGATAATTCTACAGAAGGATTATTAATTTATGATAGTAATGGATAGATACTGGAAAAATTTAAGGATAATTCTACAGAAGGATTATTTATGATAGTAATATGATACTATCATGATGATCCAATAATAAATGATCCAATAATAAATGGAGGATCTAAAAATATTTCAATAATATTTCATTCATTGCAAATTTTCTATTCTAGAGGCTAGAAAAACTTGATGACTTTAAAAATAAACTGTATTTGGAAGTGATTATTGAATAGTTTGCCATACTTTTAGTTATCGAATCTATAGTGAGGTCCACGTTATAATGACAGTGGATAAAGATAGAAGAATAGCGATGCCGATTCTCTGCATTAATTAATCATATTTCTACACTGTCAAAAACATAATTGGCATCGTTGTGGACCTAGAAAAGGATAGTACTACCGGCTTTGTCGAATGATAGACAAGGATAGCAAAACCAAAGTTGATCATATACTGTCATTATAAGGTGGACCTCACTATATGTCATGATATATTTCAACCATCATGAATAAACAAATATAATCTGAGCTATCTTAGAAATCTCTCGACAGTATTAATTTCCAAGTAAGTACCGTTAAAAAAAGTTTCTTCACGTTTTGGTTACAATCAAATGTTTTGTTGGCAACTGTATATCAGATGTTATAACCTCAGGCCATCAGACCACTTCGTCAGCTCTATTTTGTCGTGTCGTGTCGTGACGTGTCGCTGTCGTGCCCACCAACAATTAGAGTCCAACCGACAGTCGTCAGCATGCTCGTAATCAGACGACACTGCACGAGATTAGTCCAAATTATAAGAGAGAAACGCTGCTTTCTGATTGGCCAATCAAAATCCAGGAACCACCAGATAGTGCTTGCACCCGAAAATCATCCATTAATTTCGGGCAACACGCAGCATAGGAAGAGGATAGAGAACGTTTGAATAATAGAGAAAGAGTGGCGGGAAAAAAGGGAAAAAAAGAAAATGAAGAAGAAGAAGAAGAAGAAGAAGAAGGAGAAGAAGATGAAGAAGAAACTAGGAAAAAGTTGTTCTGGCTAAACGGTACAAAAACCTAAAAAGGATTTGAAGGAATTTTGTTGCTCACAAATAGATTATTATATAAAATATTTTGAAGATTGAGGTTAGGTACATGTATTCACGGATCGGTGACCTAGAGATCGATCAAATCGAGAAACGTAGAATCTGACCAAAACCCCTTGGCAGAGCTCTATTGCAATCAAATAGTGTGCAATGTGAAAAAACACCTGACCACGTGGCTAATTATTAGGTAGCATGAAATTAATATTAATGTATAGAATATTAGCTAGCATGTAAAGAGCATAACAAATAAACCAAATAAAAATAATTAAATGTATTCAGGAAATAAGAGGTACCAGGCGCATGAATACCGAATAAAATTTGCATGCACCAATAGTAAAACGGCAGTTAATAGGCGGCAACTGTAGGCCAATTCAAAAATATTTCTATATATTTATATAAATGTACTAGATTTTGTGTTAAAACTTTGTATAGTCTATGTTATCGATATGGCTCGAATGCAAAGAAATTATTAATCATACAATCTAAGCAATATTTTGGTATTTTTTGTAAGATCTATTTGAACCTAAATGGCGGAGGACTAAGATATTCAAATTTTATGTTAATTTGAAAGTCGGAAATAAGATTTGTAAAATTGAGAAAGGAGAACCAGCACTCGCCAACCAAATGCCACCATAAGAGGACCCCAAATATTTTAGAGCGTAGTACCTTGCTAATAATTTGTAAAAGTTAAAGTTAAATCACATTATTAAATTTCTTAAAGGACTTCGTGATGCTATTGTAGAGCAGAAGTCATTTTCAATTTCAAATAAATTTATAACCCCTTGGAAGAGACGATTCCGGCTACCATATTCCAGGACCACATGGAGTTGGATCGACATCGGCGGCTTACAAGAAGATTTTCGACACGTGAGTGATAAATATTGAATTAGTGATGGGCGCCCTAGTGCTTCGAATTAATCTAATAATCAAAGCTAGCTCGTCGAAAGGGTTTTATTATAAATTAAGAAATTAATAAGAGTAATACTTGCGCAAGTAAAATTAGTATTAAAGGTATTTTATTAAAAGAAAAAAGATAGATCAATACATTTCAGAAATTTCTATTGAATCAAAGAAGTATAAAATCTAGGCTATTAAAACATATGCATATGATATTTAATTTTGCAATATAATTTGCGATAGTTTATTATAGCTCTAATTCACTAGATGAATGGCTCTACCTATTCCGTCAGGTGCCGAATCTTGCACCCTGAGATAAAAATATATATTCGATATAAAGAAATCTACTAAGTACTAGAGATTTTAATATATAATATATTTGGATTATTAGTGGCTAATTTATCAAGCTGATCTTAAAGCACATATTTTTAATTGAATTGTCCAAGTCAACAAGTATTAACAAGCGTATATCGCAGCTACATGCAAAAGAATGCATATGATTTTAAGATAAAGGCACATGGTAATGATTCGTGCCATAAATCTAGAATATAAAATTTAGCCTGTGATATTTTACTGATTTCAATTATTGTTCTATTTTTATATTATATTTTTTATCGCTCTTTATATATTTTTTGCCTCGATCTATTTTTTGCATTATTTGTTTAATATATGTATGAAATGTTTATGGTGTGCAATTTATTTTTATTCCTCAACACTATAGTATAAGTATCATGTATATATATATTTATTTTTATTGAATTACAAGAGTTATAGGAGAAGCCCATACCTAGGCCTATCAAGATTTTTTGAGACTGAATTCTATTAAAAAACCACGACCTAATTATATGATTATATCAAATATCTCATGCTTTACCGACTGATGCCAAGCAGGAGGCTAATCGTTATTTAAATATAAAGAATAACGTCAGAGAAACATGTCGCCCAACATGATAGGCCACGGATACGGCAGAAAAACATGCCGTACCAACGTGGGACTGATGATGAGAGCCGAGCTCATTGAATAATTATTTGAAATTAAGTCAATAACCATATTGAAAATTATAGATAACTTATACGAGTATTGAGGAAAACTGGCGAAGTAAAATTTGTATTACTTTTTGGGGAATCAATAGCTTTAAATATAGAGAAATTATATGTTTTAAAGAAAATTTTTATTATTGTTATTGTAAAAAAGAAAATATATTTTATAGAGAGAGCTATTATATTTATGGGCCTAAACTGCTAGTCAGAAATCAATGAATAGTATTATTATATTATAAGAGCTTAAGTAATAAATAGGTTACCTGGCTTGTAATGTCCATAGGCCTATCCTCATTTGTGTCCTTATTAATGCCTTGTTGGCCAAAACTTTCACTTTTTTAACAAACACTTGACACTTAATCCATTTTTAAAATATGAGTCTCTTTTCGTCCACGCAAAGTAAGGTAGCAGACACACTGCAGACGGCGATAGTAGCGGAGATCGACGCTGAAGGGGGCGCGATGGAGTCCAACGCCCAGATCTCTTCAATCACCGCCAAGAATCCTGTGAACAGTAATAAACCGTTAAATGTCTCCCAAGAAGCAATAAGAAGGGTTCTAGTAGAGGGGATGATCAAGTCATTTTCTAATAGTTTAGAAAAAACAATGACCATGGTAATGAAGGACTTGAAGGCGGAAATGAAGGAAATGCGGGAATCATTGAAGGATACATCGGTAAGAACGGGTAAGGAAACTGCGGACACAATACCAGCATCTACCGCTGATCAAGAACTAATTACAACCGATTTAACAGCAAAAATAGATACTGTCACTTGTGAGTTAAACGAAAGAATAGATAACCTACCAGCACAAAACACTTCGCAAATTCATGAAATAGCTCACCCAAATTCTGATATAAATCAAAACATAGTACAACTTAATTCATTGGAGACAGCCGTTGGAGAACAGCAATTATTTTCATCTGAATTAAATGCCGAAGTAGTAGATGATGAAACAGAAGCTTCTAGTCATTGGAAACAGGCCCAAGAGAAGTTAGTACAACTTGAAAGTCAAATACATCAATTTCCGCACGAGAATATAGAGCCTATTCCCATAGCAACGTTTGATTCACTACACAGTTTCAATGAATTAGGCCGTTTTGACAATACAGACCGCTATCTCCAACCTAAAGAATTTATAGATCAGATAAAACTAGTTCAATCATTAACACCCACCTCTTGGAATTTTTGGCGTCTTCGATTATCCAGTTTGTTAAGCGGTGAACCTCTGATATTCTTCCAGATCCATAATCACGAATTCAGGACGTTAGACGAGTTCAGTGCAGCTTTCCTGGAACAATATTGGAGTAAAAATAGACAAATGGATGCACTAGCCAATATCATTGCTTGTGAGTTTAATTCTAGGACAGACGACACATCCATCAATTTTGTTAATACCCTTAAACTGAAAAATGCTCAATTAGATGAGCCAATGTGTGATTCAGTTTTAGCAAATATAATCGTAAAAAAGCTACCTTTCCAAGTCAGAACAGCATTGGCTACACAGCCAATAACTAGTTGCAAACAGCTGATAGATTATTTATACAATATACAATCTATGATGGCAATATCAAATCACCGGTCAGATCAAATGTATGCACAGAATCAACCTAATTCAAAAATTAATCAGTACACCAGCCAAGCCTATGAACCGGTATCATATGATCGCTACCGATCTGCCCCTCAATTTGAACGCCGCTATGAACACAGGCAAAATGGCAACTGGAATAATGAAAAATTTCAAAATCGCACAACCAACCACTATGCCCAGCAGAGCAATCGTAAGAATCACTATGATGGCCGTGACCGATTAAACTCAAATAATAATCACACTCAGAACAATTACAACAGAAATTATAAACCGCCACCTCAACAAGTAAGCACAAATTATACATTAGCGCATGCAATAGGATTGAATCAACAAAAAACCCGGAACCCAGCACCCAACGACCCGCCACCAGATATACAGAAAACTACACCTAAACAATTATGTCTATATGATACCCCCAATATAACAATACAAGACAGCCTACCACCAAAAACCAGCCGCAAACATCAACCCCTCTTGAGCCTTATATTCCCCGCCGACGATCCATCACCGCAGGAAGAGCAGCCCGCATATCCAGAGACCGCCACCATGTATCTGCACGTCTCACCCGCGCATCAAGAGACCGCCACCATACTACCCGTTTTGAAAATCACACATGCGCATCATTCGACCCCACCAAGGCACCCTAAGGAACCCAGGATAGAGGACCAAGAGGATGACAACAGGGAGGACGGACTACCGGACAAGAGGAGCGACCACCGCAAGGCCCGGAGACGGAAGCGCCCGAGAACACCCCGACCGGTATCAGGACGAGGAGGACAGCATACAGGACCGAATGAAGAACATGCATCGCAAGGCCCGGAGGCGGAAGAAGCGACGAAGGAGGAACCACGCGCGCGCATACCGGCCGCATGCACGCTTCAAGAGGCAAAGGAGGACATCGAACCAACACCGAGGAGAACAGGAACAGAGCATGCATCTGCGGCACATACGCTTTAAAGCAGATAACCAGCTATGTGACCGGCAAAATGGACCAAAGAAATGGGATAGAAACGGAGCTACTGATAGAACAAATATGGATTCGTGCATGGGCAACAATAAAGTGGGCTACTTGTGGAGATTAATTAAGGATAAACGGTGTTTGAGAAGAATGGAAGCAATAAAAAGTAATATAAAGAAAGTGGAAGTACCTGGATATTATATGTTGAGAGATTATATTGTTAAAAAGTTGATAAATGTTTTGATATGGTGTGTAATGTTTGTAATAATGGCTGTGATATTAATAAAATACTGTGTTGTAGATATGAGGGAAAATATTGTATTGTTGGTATTGAAAGAATCTATTATTGATAATTGGAAATTTAATATTATAAAAATGTTTATTGTTGTAAGCCTAATGAGTTATAATGAGCCGAAATCAAGAATATTAGATGAAAATAAGAGGAAAGATGAATTAAGATTACAAGATGATTGGGAAAAGAACAGATTAAAAGGAATTACCATTAAGGAAGCTAGGATTTGTTTAGAAAAGTATACCAGATACAAGGGCTTTAAATTTATGGTGAAAAGATTATCAATTAGGACAGCCTCACAAATCAACAGCAGATAACCTCACCAGCCTACAGTATAGCTACAAGCAGGGAAGCCAGAAGATGCAAGTAAACCACGGGATTTATACAAGCCATATCACAGAATTTGAAATAAATATGATAAGTAATCAAAGAAAACACCACTATCAAGCCAATTACTAACCTCTCGTAATAAATTTAATCTTGGCATAGAACCGCATGGCAATAATCCAATGTTTTTATTTCTTCCAACTGTCCAAAGCCTGCAACAAGCAAAAGAATAATTTTTAATTATGTAATTAAATAATATACATCAGATAAAAAAGGACACAAGCGGGGATAGTATATTTAAAATTTGTTAATTACCTTTGAAAGGAAAAAAATGCAGCAGTTAGGTTAGTTATGAAATTCGACAGCAAATTCTGATGTAACATGTAGCAGTATGAAATGTAGAACCAGTGACCAGCTGGGCAAAGCCAACTAAATCAAATATGTAATGTCTGTAAACATATGATTATAAAAAAGTATGGTAACCCCAAAATTGTTATTTATTATTGTTATTTATTATATTTATCAATGTTAGTACATTTATTTATATGTTTTATATTTATTACCTTTAGTTATGCCACGTTTGTTACCTGAAAAAACCTAAAGTGAATGCAAGCTACCAAAAAACCAAAGAGCCATTAGCAAAAGAAAAGTATTGTACCTGATGTATAGAAAATTATTTATATTAAGACCTAAGAAATACTATAAGATATAAGCCCAGAAGTTTTGTAAATTGAAATTATTGTCTAAAAGGAATCAATTGTGAGAATCATAAAATGTGTATAGTTAGGTTGGCGGCCCTGCGAGCGGCGATTTCAAAAATTACTATGTTTAAGTGTTGTCAGGAGGAGTGCGTTTAGAAGTTTATATTTATGATATTTTATGTGTGTTGAGGAGGAGAATTTGTTATTGTATTTGATAGAGGTCTAAAGGAGATGCAGCAAATATGTCTGCGAACTGTGATAGAAGTATGAGAGTATAATTTATAAATAAAGTATAGTATATATCGATGTATTGAAGGGTGGGTTTTCATTAAAAACATTGTGATTCTCAAATATTTTGAATTCAAACCCAGGGGCGCGTGTAAAGTATCTGCTGTGGAACTAGTACCTCTGAAAGAAGTATTGATTTCACTTATGAAACTCCTAGTGAGCGATTATAAAGTATCCAGTAAAACAGATATAGTAAGATTCACATTGTAAAGTGAATGGAAATGATAGATAGGACGACAGAGTTGTCAAACTTCATATTTCCACCGCCTTCTATAGTAGCATGATTCAAGTCATCACGGTTTATCAGATTTTGTAAAGTATCGAATTTGGGTAGATAAAAATCCCTAACCGAAATAGTAATAGGTCTGAAAATAAAGTAACTGGCTAATATCGCCAAATAGATAATAACTAAGATTAGATAGCATCAGCTTGTTCTGGCTAAACGGTACAAAAAACCTAAAAAGGATTTGAAGGAATTTTGTTGCTCACAAATAGATTATTATATAAAATATTTTGAAGATTGAGGTTAGGTACATGTATTCACGGATCGGTGACCTAGAGATCGATCAAATCGAGAAACGTAGAATCTGACCAAAACCCCTTGGCAGAGCTCTATTGCAATCAAATAGTGTGCAATGTGAAAAAACACCTGACCACGTGGCTAATTATTAGGTAGCATGAAATTAATATTAATGTATAGAATATTAGCTAGCATGTAAAGAGCATAACAAATAAACCAATAAAAATAATTAAATGTATTCAGGAATAAGAGGTACCAGGCGCATGAATACCGAATAAAATTTGCATGCACCAATAGTAAAACGGCAGTTAATAGGCGGCAACTGTAGGCCAATTCAAAAATATTTCTATATATTTATATAAATGTACTAGATTTTGTGTTAAAACTTTGTATAGTCTATGTTATCGATATGGCTCGAATGCAAAGAAATTATTAATCATACAATCTAAGCAATATTTTGGTATTTTTTGTAAGATCTATTTGAACCTAAATGGCGGAGGACTAAGATATTCAAATTTTATGTTAATTTGAAAGTCGGAAATAAGATTTGTAAAATTGAGAAAGGAGAACCAGCACTCGCCAACCAAATGCCACCATAAGAGGACCCCAAATATTTTAGAGCGTAGTACCTTGCTAATAAATTTGTAAAAGTTAAAGTTAAATCACATTATTAAATTTCTTAAAGGACTTCGTGATGCTATTGTAGAGCAGAAGTCATTTTCAATTTCAAATAAATTTATAACCCCTTGGAAGAGATGATTCCGGCTACCATATTCCAGGACCACATGGAGTTGGATCGACATCGGCGGCTTACAAGAAGATTTTCGACACGTGAGTGATAAATATTGAATTAGTGATGGGCGCCCTAGTGCTTCGAATTAATCTAATAATCAAAGCTAGCTCGTCGAAAGGGTTTTATTATAAATTAAGAAATTAATAAGAGTAATACTTGCGCAAGTAAAATTAGTATTAAAGGTATTTTATTAAAAGAAAAAAGATAGATCAATACATTTCAGAAATTTCTATTGAATCAAAGAAGTATAAAATCTAGGCTATTAAAACATATGCAAATGATATTTAAATTTTGCAATATAATTTGCGATAGTTTATTATAGCTCTAATTCACTAGATGAATGGCTCTACCTATTCCGTCAGGTGCCGAATCTTGCACCCTGAGATAAAAATATATATTCGATATAAAGAAATCTACTAAGTACTAGAGATTTTAATATATAATATATTTGGATTATTAGTGGCTAATTTATCAAGCTGATCTTAAAGCACATATTTTTAATTGAATTGTCCAAGTCAACAAGTATTAACAAGCGTATATCGCAGCTACATGCAAAAGAATGCATATGATTTTAAGATAAAGGCACATGGTAATGATTCGTGCCATAAATCTAGAATGTAAAATTTAGCCTGTGATATTTTACTGATTTCAATTATTGTTCTATTTTTATATTATATTTTTTATCGCTCTTTATATATTTTTTGCCTCGATCTATTTTTTGCATTATTTGTTTAATATATGTATGAAATGTTTATGGTGTGCAATTTATTTTTATTCCTCAACACTATAGTATAAGTATCATGTATATATATATTTATTTTATTGAATTACAAGAGTTATAGGAGAAGCCCATACCTAGGCCTATCAAGATTTTTTGAGACTGAATTCTATTAAAAAACCACGACCTAATTATATGATTATATCAAATATCTCATGCTTTACCGACTGATGCCAAGCAGGAGGCTAATCGTTATTTAAATATAAAGAATAACGTCAGAATATTAATGGTCAATTTTTGTTAATTATGAAAAATTTTATTTTATTCATCTAGAAAAAATATTATCCCATGATTTAATGATGAATTTTTCCAATAAAGACTGAATATTTTGGGGGTTTGGGGGTTCATTATATTTCTACATAATCTGGATACAACTTAGCAACGATGCGGTACAGGATAGAGCTATTTGACAGACGAGGTTAGCAAACCAATTTTAATCAAGTGCTGAATTTATCAAGTTAGTTTCGCTATGAAACTGGAAAATTTGAGGATAGTTCTACAGAAGGATCATTTATGATAGTAATATGATAAATAAATTTATGATGATCCAATAATAAATGGAGGTTCTAAAAATATTTCAATAATATTTGATTCATTGCAAATATTCTATTCTAAAGGATAGAAAAACTTGATGTCTTTGAAAATAACTGTATTTTGGAAGTTGATTATTGAATAGTTTGCTATACTGTTGGTTATCAAATCTATGTCATGATATATTTCAACCATCATGAATAAACAAATATAATCTGAATTTTTTGCGTTTAGCTATCTTAAGCTGCGTTTACACCAACATCTTGTTAATAACTTAATCGTTATAGATTCTATTAGATTGGACGGAACTTGACAAACACATTATGATCATCATGTCTATGATAAGATTTAGTTATGTTCAATCTAATAGAATCTGTAAAGATTAAGTTATTGACATTTTGTTAATAACTTTGGTGTAAACGCAGCTTTAGAAATCTCGACAACAGTATTCCAAGTAAGTACTGTTAAAAATAGTTTTTTTCACGTTTTGGTTACAATTAAATGTTTTGTTGGCAGCTGTATATCAGATGTTATAACCTCAGGCCATCAGACCACTTCGTCAGCTCTATTTTGTCGTGACGTGTCGTGACGTGTCGCTGTCGTGCCCACCAACAATTAGAGTCCAACTGACAGTCGTCAGCATGCTCGTAATCAGACGACACTGCACGAGATTAGTCCAAATTATAAGAGAGAAACGCTGCTTTCTGATTGGCCAATCAAAATCCAGGAACCACCAGATAGTGCTTGCACCCGAAAATCATCCATTAATTTCGGGCAACACGCAGCATAGGAAGAGGATAGAGAACGTTTGAATAATAGAGAAAGAGTGGCGGGAAAAAAGGGAAAAGAAGAATATGAAGCAGAAGAAGAAGAAGAAACTAGGAAAAAGTTATAAGTTATAAACACTTAAAATTGGTGGCGATTCTATAATTTTGAACTGAGTTTAATATCTCGGTTATAAATATAAAGAGTATGAAAATATAATTTACTATGTCAGTGTGGAGGCTATGTTAAGTATTTATAGAAGTGGAACATGTTTGAGTATATCCAATCAACTAACATTTTTGATAATATAAAATTCGAATGTTTTGAGAGAATCGTCCGTTGATCCTAGATCATCGCTGGAAATCTTCAATTAATTTCAATAGTCACGAAAGCTTTTGATTAAAATGTCAACAGGTTCCTACAGTTTGAGGAGAGACCAGTAAGATTATTATAGATGATGCATGTTTGTTCACATTTTCTTCACTCAATATAATATATTTCAAATAGAAATATATGAAATGATTGTGAAATCGAAATATTTCACAAGTATAATAAATCTGGATTTTTTGGAACACACTTCAAGCTTAAAACTCCATTTGCTTCAGAATTGAATGATGTGCGATGAATAATCATTTATAAATAAATTTTTCAGAACCTCTATTGACTCATGCTATAACAATACCTTTATATAACTATTATTTAACGAAAATCCTAAATAAATGCTGCAAATTACCCCGAAGACTTCTGCTACTGCAGACATTGACAACAGGGTTAACAGCTAGATGGAAATTCGATGAGAACTATCTGTTCTCATTATTTTGGATAAATGCATTCTCTATTTAATTCCATCCAATACCTTTATGCTTTTAGTTCTGAAGATTCACATGAGCATTAGGGAGGTATCCATTCCATTATCAACACTCTACCATGAAGACGGGCGTATTAAAAAGGGTGAAGACTGTAAGAGACGCTCAAAGCTTGAAAACAGTTCTTCAAAAAAAGAAGAAATACGACTAGCACCTGCTTGCCAGAAGCCTAAAGTAGCCGCTCTGATTTGACTGCAACATATCACACGAAAGGTGTCAACCTTTCAAAACGTCAAAATTAACTGTAGTTAACAGATGCATAAGTCATTTACAGACTCCAATGTATGATATTCATCCATCTGTTTCTTCAAATTTGGAATCATTATTCAACATTGTTTCAAATTTATAAGAATTGCAGAAATTATATATTTTTGGTCTGAAGGCTGATAAGAATTAAATACAAATCAGAGCTATTGAGTGCATTTCCTATGCACTTTTGTCACATTTTATTTATTTATTTTTTCTACAAAGTAACACTGATTGGGAGAGAAAAAACTAAGGATACTCCTTGTACTATTTCTCTCGCAAATTTAGATAGGTAACATTTTAAAAGTCCAAAATAGGGTTATGATTTCACTTTACTAAAATTTATTTGAAATTTCTCTTTATTTGGCCAATCTCATAGATTGAAAAAATAAACGAAATAAATTCAAATCAAATTCTTTGGTTGACATGACACCGTACAATTAGAATCAAAAACATTTATGGAATTAAAAATTACTCAATTTGAACATAAAAATGGAATAAATTATATATTATAACCTCAGAGGCTTTGTTAGCAAAATCAGAGGCTTGTGTGTTGCAACGAGCACCAATCTTGGAAATATCAACACATAACATTAATAAACCTCATAATAATCAATTTGATTAATGGATCCAAATTCTCTCAATTATCAATATTTTTGGACGTGACAATACAATGTATGCTCTAAAAAATGTAATCAATGAAATTGATTAATAAATTGAGAACAAAAAGTTATGTCTCATTCTCTCCCCATTTTTTCAATTTCTGTTCAAATAAATTAGAAGTTAAGAGTAAATGTGTAATGTTTAGAAGCACAGTACTATTATAAATCGAGTAAAATGTTATCCAATGGGAGTGTCGATAAATGTTCTACCCCAACCATTGGTAATAATAAGATGTTCAAATGATTGCGTGAAACAGACAATGCTTTGGAGAGATCAAATACAATCTGAGTTACGATCTTTATCGATGCAATTGTGAGTTATTACTGTAGCCTCAGGTGAGCATTTCGTTGCTTTTTTACTATTTTATCAAACAGCCCGAAAAATTATCTCCAAGCTCGTTCCTGCTTTGTATAACAACAATTCACCATTCTTTCCAATACAAAACGTGGTTCCACTTAGCCAACCAATGAATGATTAAATATACGCCAGCCTACAAATATAGGTATAGGATTTGGGTGATGGATCTTCGAATATAGGTATACGGTATGCGGAATAGGTCTATAGAAATATAGGTATATCTGAGAGATAATTTTACTAAACTATAGGACCGTTATTGATTTGAATAGCACCTACGCTCTCGCATGATAACTCGAGGCTAGACCACATCGTATATCAAAGTGCCACAAAAAACGAAAGATCCCATTATTTAGAAAATGAGCTGTAAGAGTTGTTTGAAGTGAACCTGTAGGTGAATTATTATTTTGGTGGCAGTTGGTGTGTTATTATTGGAAGGTTATGCTCTGAAAATTCACAATTTCTTAAAAGGTGATCCAATTTTTCGAGGGCGTGTTGATTCGTGGGATTCTTTACTATTTTTCAAGTAGTTTACTAAGTTTGAGTTCAAATCAAATCTGGAAAGAAGGTAGATTAAATCAAGCTAATCAATTATATTTTATTAAGCAAGGAATTATACTTCCTAATAATTTTATAATGAATTTACATAAATAAAAAATTAAATCATGTTTGATTTATTTGATTAAGACTTCAAAATTGTGTATTGAATTCGCAGCGCAGCTTCAAATCAAATATGAACAGATCTGATGTTGGACTGAATAAAGCTAAACGATCCCCTTAATCTAGAAGACTGAAGAAGTACTGTAATTACAGGCGATGTGAATGTTATATTGAATCAAATCGCATACGGTTAACATATAAGTAATAAGTAAACTATCAAGCACAAAGATTATTCCACATTGAAAAGTAAATTAACATCACGATAACATGAATGGAACAGCACAAAACATAAAGTTTTTAAAAAAATGATGGTAGTTTTTACATATTATGTGTGTTTGTTCAGTTTGAATGTATAAAATCGTGTCTATATTAAAATGCAAGGTTGAAATGAGTTGTATTTTCAGTGCTGAATTTATTTGAGTTCATAAGTAGGTTTTAAATTCCAGTACTACACAGTATTATTGTGATGTATTGTTTATTGATTGTTTTTCGGGGTAGGATTGCTAAAACATGTCACTCATGGATGCTAGAATTGCATTTCTAATCGATATCAATGTATAGGCTATAATTTTCAAAGTGGACATTCCAACTGCACCCTGATATTTATAGATTACAAGTACATTAAAACTTCTGGTGTGAAGTGTTCAATAGATCACCATGCTCTTTATTATCGTTCTGTCTCTGGTATTATCCTACAGTCTCCAATAAATCATTCAATATACAATGCTCTAAACTTTGAATATTATCAAAAACTGTTTGGTATTAATCCTCCAGTCTGCTATAAATAACTGGACACACCATGCTCTCGATTATCAAATGCGTGTTTCCAAATAATAATCGATGCATGTAAATGTCGACACATAAATAATATTTGGTCAGCATTTTGTTTTCTTTCTCTTTTTTTTTTGGTGTCAAGCGATGTGTCTCATGTGGGCGTGGCTAACACTGTTCAACATGTTCGAGTCATTAATTCGACTTTCAGCACGCGTTCAAAACACTTCGATTTTCTTCCACATCCTTCTCACTTGCTCTTTTCTCTGATTCTATTTCTTCTTCTTCTTCTTCTTCTTCTTCTTCTTCTTCTTCTTATTCTTCTTCTTCTTCTCCTTCACGTTCTCCTTTTTCTTCTTTTTGCTAGTTTCCTTTGTAGGTTACCTCTATCTTTTATTATTTTATTCTAAATCTCGGAACTCTTGCTCCAATACTCAAAATAGTCTACCATCAATAGGGTATAATCTCCGATTTCCTTCTCTCAAAATGGACGGTAAACTATTCAAAACCAGAAGTTTTTTAACCAGATCACTCCCGTGTTATCGGATGGGCAAGTTAAACTGTCGGTCCCGGCTGAAGTATGACAGTCGTAAGGCCCATTGACGGCTCAAATTATATATTCAGGCGGTGGGACCTTCCCGCAAGGGACTCCCCACCAACAAAAGCCATACGAATTTACTTTTTTTTTTTATTCAAAACTCTGCGGATTCATGTGGATATAACACAATTTTATATTTTCATGTATAATGGAACAATACTGCCTTTGATGAGAGGATAAAGAATTCAGTTATATTAATATTCTCAAAATAAGTAAATCTATTGAATTTGATCACGTCTAGTATACGTGGTATAATTTGTTTATTGCTTCTCATGTCAGTGTTTTAAGTAATTTAATCGCGAATAAATATCCAATTGCTCATGCAACCGGGTACTGATTTATCAATGACAAGCCGTCAGGCTCGCTTCGCTTGCCATATCCGTTTAGCCAGACGTTTAGTCTGGACCCCCGACTGGATCGTCCTAACCGTCCTACAAATGAAAAATGCAGGCGAGCGAAGCGAGCCTGCTGATCTCATTCTTGGGCGATCCAGTCGGGGGTCCAGACTAAACGTCTGGCTAAACGGATATGGCGAGCGAAGCGAGCCTGACGGCTAGTAATATAATATTCCCAGGAATAGCTCTGATTGAAGTAGCAGTGCCCAATAAATTTTTCCGCAATGAATGAATTTCAATCTTCAACTTGGTGCCAACCTAACAAAGTCAACTCAACTTAATGCCAACCTGACAAAATTATTAATTTAGTTACCAGTTAACAACTGTTTCGAAGAGGTACTCTCTCTAGATTATAGTTCTATATTAACATATGGTATGGACATTTTTCAATTATAATTAAGAGAATAAGAAGAATATACATGCTAAAAGACGAACTTTAAACCCTTAAAAACCACCCTTAGAGTTAAGGACTCGCCACACCAAGCTCGCCAGTACCGCCGAGGTAGTACCGCTGGTGGTAGTTTTCTCGGCTGAGCACGCCACACCGAAAAACGTCCGCTAGCGGTAGTCTCAGAGTAGTGAGTCTAGTAGCGCATGCGCACTCTGTGCGCATGGTATACCATACCATTCCATTCCATACCTCTTCGAATCGCCTGCCATGTATTCAGGTTGAGCGCGCCACACTGAGCTCGCTTTGTCCGCCGTACTACCTCTCAGCGAAGTTTTGTTGAATCGCCTAGCAGGCGGTCGTAGGTGGTAGTGCGCCGTACTACCGCCGCGGTAGCGAACTCGGTGTGGCGCGCTCAACCTGAATACATGGCTAGCGATTTTTAAAACTTCGCTACCGCCGCGGTAGCGAGCTTGGTGTGGCGTGCCCTTTAAAATATTGTCAAAAGATTCCTTAGTGCCCCTCCAAAGGGCCAACTGAACATACCTACCAAATTTGATCGTTTTTGGTCCGGTAGATTTTTAGTTCTGCGAGTGAGTGAGCGAATGAGTGAGTGTCATTTCGCTTTTATATATATATATATGATTATATTGATGAAACCTCAGAAGTTGAAAGCAATTCTCACACAGTACAGATGGAGGTGGCTCTTCGTTTTTGCGTAATGATTAGACGACTATGAAGGTACCTTAGGCGCTTATGGAAATATTCCACCTTTCGCAGGCTGCGAACGTGTGAACACTCCCATAAGAGTCTGGAGTATTCTTACGTAGATGTCGTAGATGTGCATAGACGAAAACCCAACTTAAGACGTTCTCACTTTGAAGACCTTGGAACGAGCATCTTTTCATACTTCAAAAACTCAAACTATAGAACCTGTCGGGCTCGACGACGGCATTTACGCACAAACGAAAACCAAGCTCTAAAACGAACAACTTTCAGTCAGTTTTTTGTCAATTCAATAAGTGATTCTAACAAGAATACTCTACTTGTGCAAAGATGACGATTTCTTCTTTCTACCACACATGTGTCAATTACGAGTACTTCCCAAATGCAAGGCTCAGACATATATCATCACAATACAGACTGAGAAGTTTTCACCAAAGTTTTGTCCTTTTGACAAAAACTTGTATCGAACAAATAACCGACGCAGACATGCTAATGAGTTCGATTTTGAAGATGTTTTCTCATACGTGTCATCAAAAATATGGAGGAGATATCAGTTGAACGCCCTTTTAGTGCCGCCGGTGATAGAAATTGTTTGAAAAAAAACTTGAAATTTGCGCTTTTCTATCAATATTCCAAGTGAATCCCTACCCAGACATACTATTATATTGCTTTTATGACACGTTTTCTCATATAAGAGAGCACAAAATAAATGCGCTTAAACTTTAAACATAAATTGCTTGTAGATATAAAGTAGAGACATTAAAATTGCTGATAGTGATTAAGACCCTAAAATTGATCATTTTCCCGTTAATACAATATCGTGTTATTCTATGCCACCAAAAACCACATGACTTTATTCTTGAAGAAGCTTTGAATTATTAACTTTTTATAATGATGATAATGCTATAAAGAAGATGGAACTCCAGAAATGTATATTTTCTCAAGGTGAATTCGATTCTCGAGATAATTACGATACCTTATACCATGATAAGATTTTATTTAAAGTAGAAATGAACCGTTAATTTTTGTTCTGCTGATGAGTTTTGTACCATATAAACAATGCAAAATTTATGTTCGAAGTCTATCTTAACCTAGCAATGTACCAATCCCAAACCTCCCTTAAGATTATGTACCCACCTCAAGATTGCTGTAACTAATATTAGTTACATAATTAACTAAATCGAAATTTTTAGCTATACTTAGAAATGAGTTAATCCAGCTTATGACTCATAGAAATCAGTAGATTTGAAAAGTGATAAAAACAATGAGTCTTATGAAAATACTAATGAATTGTCAAAAGCCACAGAATTTATTGGAAGTTAGAAATACCGGTTTCGGTTGTTACACCATTGTCAATCTCTGATAAACTGTAAAAAATGAATCTTCATCATCTTCACTTCAGGGACCTGTTCCGGTGCCAATCTCTTTCTTGGCCTTCCTACATCTCTTTTTCCAGTAGGTTTATAGTTTTAGACTTCAAGGGGCATTCTTCCAAGTGGCATTCTATCCAAATAACTGCACCATTAAAATCAAAAATGAATAATTTTGTAATAATAAGTGATTTCTACCTAGTGTATACAAGAGCAAGGAGCAATTGAGTAGACCTACATTTAACACAGAATTCATAAAAACTATAAATATGAGTTGGAAATACAAGCTATGTCTAACATAATTTACAATGTTACAATAAGAGTTCCAAGTTACAACTATAGATGGAGTTAGTTGTTAAGAAAAAGAGTAGATCAATTGTGTTTTCAGCTGAAGAACTGGAAAACTCAACAAATAGTTCCAAAAAGGAGTGAATCCAACGCATGATTTACAAGAACGAATGTAACAAAAAAGACAGAAATCTGAACGCAGCACATGGTCTAATTACCAGGGAAGCCGCTTCATCATAGACCACTCCACTGCATGCTTTTTCAAGATGTGTGTGATGGGTTCGAGTCCCTCGGGGCCGAAATCAAGTCGTGTCTGACCGGACTTTGCATGAGTTAAGTCCTCCGAGTTAAGTCTATTTTAATACTGGCTGCCTCTCCGAGTGTATCGGCTTGGTTGGATGAGAAATTAAAAACCTGTTAACGAAGCCTGGGGGATGTTTGGCCTCTCCTTTGTGTTATTTTCTCCCTTACTCTCTCTCTTTCTTACACCCTCGCAATGTGTCTTACTGTCTCCTTTCTCATTCCTGCGAGATTTTCGAAGATAATTATTATATTGTGCCCCAAATCTGAGACTGCGCGCCTCTGAGATAATATGGTAATTCCACTTATTACTCCCACTCTTAGCCAGTTTTGTTTCTTCTCTCTCTCTTTCTATGTTGTCCGCGGGCAATTAACGACTGCTGGACTACTGGCAACAAAAAGGAAGGAAAGGGAGAAAAGAAAAAGGAGGAGTATCGAGTGGAGAAGGAGTAGAGAGAAGTAAAGAGGAGTGAAGAGGGATGGAGAAGGAGGAATGAATGTTGTAGAGGGAGAAGAAGGTGGAGGAGAAGGAGGTGGTGGAGAAAGAGGAGAAGATGAGTGAGAAGAAGGGGGAAGATGAGTTGATGAAAATGTTGATCATGATAGAGGATATCAGTGTGAGCAGAATAAACAGAAAACGCTCAGAGTGCGAAAAATGCGATATGGGGAAAATAATTACAATTATGATTAAAATATGACAGAATGAGGAACGATGGAATAACTCCATTATTCCACATTCCTCTCTTCAGTTTTCGTCTGTGTCTCTCTCCACTTGATCCTATTTTACAACCCTCCTTTCCACATGATCTTTTGTCTCCAATTCCTCTTCATGAGAAGGAAATATTTTCAGATCAATCTTATCAAGGTACTGCCGCAGTGAATCCCCCAAGTCTTGCTTGAAAGCCTAAAACCGCAGTCTAAACATAATTTTTTTTTTCTTGGTTGCCATGGGAAAAATTGTAATGTGAAATTTCCAGTTCAATATTATCATCAAAATTTTTTATAGTTTTTGATTTTTAAATGTGATTTTGTTTTTGAAAATAGTTTTCCTGATTTTGAAATTTATAAAATAGGAACTCAGGAAGTGAAAGTGCAAATTTTTAGTCAGAAAAATGAAGAACCCAAGACATAACCTATAAACTTGAGTGTTGATAGGAATTGACATTGGGTAATACGGCAAGGCAGAACATCCAAAAGGATCTCTCTGCCGATAAAAGCCATAAGAGTAAATAAATAAATAAACATAAAATTAATCATTCCATGATACATCGAAAAGTAGATCATCTTATCCTGAGTAGATTATTCATTACTCATCATCTTTTCTTATTCGATTATCAAGTAGAATTGAGCTCATGTGTCATTACACAGGAATTTCACAAATCGAAATAAAATCAATCTGGAAATTATTTCTTCCACTACTTTAATTTTTCTTATTACACTTATTTTTCCCATTCTCCTTCCACTTATATATTCTCTCTTTCTCGAGCTCAAAAAGATCACTTTTCTAATCATTGGGAGGACCAACATATTTCTTATCACTTCGTAATTATATAACTACTCGCATTATTGTTACAATGGAGGATGTGAAACATCGCGGTCCGATATAATCATAAATGTGCGAACTATTTCTGTATGTAGATAAATAAATAATTATAATACATGTTTTCGAATTGAATATTATAATAATACATGTTTTCCCAATTGAATATTATAGAAATATAATACAATACTGCTAATTCCGTAGAAATCGTCACCAAACTTTTCTCATCTAATTTAGTTTTCATTCAGTTCATTTTCTATAATAATGTACATGATTATCTGAAATTCAAGTCAATTCATGAACATTTTTTTAAAGTTATTCAATATAATTCTATTCATTTCCATCTTCTCTTCTCCCAGGGTCTGTCTCACTTCCTCATCTTGTGATCTTTCTTCAACCCCCCCCCCCCTATCACTACAATCTCATCTCGTCTCACTCTCACATCTCAATAAAATCTTTTTTCCAGCCGTGCGCCAATTTATGGCTGAGAAGAAATGAATTAATGACATCGGAGTGTGCTGTTGTAATTAATATTGATGGCTTCAGATCGACATAAATTCATGGCAGCCCACATCTCACTCGTACTACAACCAACCATTGTAATAATCCCACTCAATCTTGTTCTCTCCTTCGTTTATTTCCTTTTTATCTCTCATTCTCCGAAGTGTGAATGAGCCGAGAATAGTACTTGATGATACATTGTGCCCTGCACTCAGATCGAGTTATGTATGGCTTAGAATAATTGATTAGATTCGAATCATATACTTTGTTCAATAAATTTCAACAATAATAAATGCATGCCTTCATGTTCTTGGACATTGAATTTATCATGATTAGGAAATATACTCAATCATATAGTCATGAGTTTGAATGGGATCTACGAGTTTCAAAGAGAATTGTGAAGCTATAGATCCGAAAATGTATATCACAAGTTTTTACATTGTTATGAGTTTGAACTTGAGTTATGATGGATTGAGTCTTCATTTCCTTTTCCTACTGTAAAGCCTGTAGAAGGAAATATTGTGAGATATCTAGATCATAGTATATATATATAGCGAGTTTTTGCAACTTCAGTTATGTCGCTTCTCGCACCCCAATCGCCATCTTTCCTTATTTATCCAGTCTCCTTCAAAGAGACCTCTACTCTCCATTTCAATCTGGACATTGGATACCCATTTCTTTCGCGGTCTTCCACGCCTATTTCTGTTCGCTGGTACCCAATTCCATACTTTCAAAGGAAGTCTTCCTTCATTCATTCTGCGCAGGTGTCCATACCATTTTAATTGTTTCTCTCCAATGACATCCATTATTGTGTTTTTTGCGCTCATTCTCTCTCATAGTTTATAACTTTAAATTGTATATTGTGTTAAAAATAGTGAGCTTGAATTTATTTTATTTTGAAGAAATATTATTTATTTGCCAAAAACACAAACTGTCATGCTTCATAATGTCTAACGTCAAATTGTTCACAATTTCTATAACTTATTCAATGATTCCATGATTAATAGTGGAAATTAACTATTTCATTTATCCTTGTTTTAATAATTTACAGAGGATCTATCTTCCTTCTTAGATGGCACTACAGCCCGAATCGAGCCCTGGCCTCCCCAATACTGCGCCTCCATCCATCCCTTGTCTTCATTCTCCAATCCCTGATGCGAAGAAGTTCTGCTGCATCCTTTGAGATGCCATCCACCCATCTCAGTCTTGGCTTTCCCACCGGTCTTTTGCCTTCTGGTTGTCCCATATATATTTTTGTGGGAGACGAGTGTCTGGCATCCGCTCCACATGCCCTGCCCATCTTAAGCGTCTCAGTCTGACATATACAGACAGTGGTGGCTCTTTATAGAGTGCAGAGGACCCATACTTCGTGAAATAATTCATTTATTGAAAGTACACAATCTGTAATCAGAACGTTTCTAATCTTTGATTAAACTAACTTAGAGAGTAAGGTTTGCATCAAGCTGATGCAAAACGGATCAAAAATGGTCCGTCAGATAGTGCACCCTCCAAACTAACTTCTCTTCTTCTGCTTTTTCTTTTCACTTATTCCTCTTCTTCTCCATCTTCTTCCTCTTCTTCTTCTTCTTCTTCTTCTTCTTCTTTTTCCTCTTCTTCTTCTTCTTCTTCTTCTCTCTTCTTCTTCTTCTTCTTCTTCTTCTTCTTCTTCTCTTCTTCTTCTTCTTCTTCTTCTTCTCTTCTCTTCTTCTTCTTCTTCTTCTTCTTCTTACTGTGAACGAATAGGAAACGAGAGAACTGATCAGGAGCATAAACAAGAATGATGAAATCAGAAGAGAGAGAATGGGAGGATGGAGAAGGAGCGATTGTAGTGTTGAGAAAAGGACCAGCCTAGCCCCATCGTTGGAGGATTATGTACATTTCAAAAAATAACCATAAACGTCTTCAGTTCACCGTAGCTGACACCGGTAAATGCAAACAGAAGAAGGAGTAAAAGTAGAAAAAGATAAAGAAGAAAATGAAGAAGATGAAAAAGAGGAAGGAGAAGAAGAAGAAAAAGTAGAAGAAGAAGGAAGAGGAAGAGGAGGAAGAAGTGGAAAAAAAGAAGAAAAAGGAGAAGGAAGAGGTGATGAAGATGAAGTGGTAGAAGAATATTGGAGAATAAGAATATCTTGGATGAGAAGGAGAATACAGTAGAAGCTTTAGTTGGTTGGAGGAGAAGGGGCCTCTAAAAAGACGTAAATTCAAAGAAACATGTTAAGAATACTAAATAGGTGTAGGCAGTCAGTCCAATTCTCCTCATCTTGTTAAGAGCTGGGTTCCTTGGAGAAGGGGAGATGGGAGTGCAACACACACATGAGAAGAGGACGGACATTTCGCAATGCATGTTGTCCTGCTGTTGATGCATTTGTATTTTGGTGGGGGGGAGGGGTAACAGTGTTTTGGTAGGTGGCGAGGGGGTAGCAGTGTCACAGTCATTGGAGTAGAAGGAGGATGGGGTGAATTAAATCGATGACTGCTTTTCTGTCAATCTGTTTTTCAATGGTTTGAGTTTCCCTGAAACAGTCACTCACCATCAGTCTCTCTCCCTTTAACCTCCCATATTATCAAACACACCCGAAAGGACTTCTTGATGGTGCTTGTTGCCTACGAAGCATGCATACGAGATTCGAATCATGTTTGTTGTTTCTTAGCAAGAAATTCGCAATTTATTTGGGAGTACAGTGTGGTCACGAGCCAACAGCCATCAATTGGTCTTAAATTCGTTAACGATAATACATAGATTTACATGAAAAATGATACTGATATTCAAGATTTTCATTTATGTTTTTAACTGAAGCAAATGCTGGGCATCTAAGGATGAAGATCCTAATCTCATCTGCTTTCACTGACGTTTGTGTAATCTTTCATTACATCATAGCCCAGTCAACGACTCAGCCCATCATATACCCTTTTTTGAGCATTCATTGCCTGGACTATCAGTAATTCTTTATTTCATCAGAAACATTACTCCGATAGTTTCAGCATTAAATATTATTTTCAGTTACAACGTAGTCATGAGAGTTTGATGTGTTTTTCTCTCTTCCAAATATATGAAACAAAGATTAAATCGAACTCAGAAATTCAATTGAAAATTATTTTGAGTGAAATAATTTTACTATTATGTTTGTAAGAATTAATTTCCTTCTAGCGAAAGAATTCAAAGATGTCAATAAGTCAATAAGTGATCAGGATCAATTATTACAATCATATGATTGAAATTCAAGAAGGTTTTGTGAGTCATATTAGTTATCCTCAAATTATTGATTATCAAACTCAACTTTCTAACTTTCTTATTATGGGAATAATCAGAGGAAAGTTTCTTTTTTCATATGAATAATTTTTCAGAAATTTTCATCTTTAATTTCCAGAAATGAGTAGCTCGAGAAATGTGCACTATGAATAATTGAAGCTACATGATTATACTTTGTTCAAATTAACCTCCGACTTGGGATGGACATGCGGAGAAGGCATACAGCGGCAGGGATACAAGTTGCCGTTGTGTATCGGCCAGCGTTCTCTAATTTCCAGTATTTCAAGTATTCAAGCGCACATGTTTAACTTGGGAAGTTTCCTTTCTGCAATCACAGACTCGACTGACTCTTTCGTCAAATTGACAACTACGCTTCCACCTATGACTCAATCCATCACTGCAATTGGCTGATCTCCCACCTTTTCTCTGCGCCGCAAATTCCTCAAAGTCTGAAGAAGATTTACACGAAGTATAGTAGTTGACGGACCTATTGTGGTGAAACTATGCTATTGGTCGAGACAAAACACGCCTATAGTAAACGGAACGTTTAAGTTAAGTAGTAGCAGTTACAAATCGAAAAGTAATGATTAAGTGGATAAGCCAGGGTTGAGTAGAGTAAAGCCCCGCACACACTAATCGATATTTGTTCATACAAATTAGATTAGATTGAACAGATGATTTCAAACAGATAAGATTTCAAACACATTGAATTAAGCAGATGATTTCAAACAGATTAGATTCAAAACACATTAGATTAAACAGATGATTTCAAACAGATAAGATTTCAAACAGATGATGTTTGTCAAGTTCCGTTTAATCTGATTTAAAGAACGGCAAAATCGTACGAACAAAAATCAATGTGTGTGCGAGGCTTAACGTTAAGGAACAGAAATGAAAACTCATGAATATTAGAGAGTTAATCAATAATAACATACTGAACCGTATTGCAAATGAGTTGTAGAATTGAGAAAAATCAAACAACTCGAAAAAAAATCATTATTGTTTATATTAGTTATTTGTGCAACTAGTGCGCAAAGTGACAGTTTGCTGCACCGAAAGAAACGTTTACGCCCGAGCCGTAGGCGAGGGCGGAATGGTTTGTTGAGTGCAGCAGAGGAACTTTGCGCACGTATTTCACATTAAGTTTTTCCTACAGTTACCATTGAATATGAAAAGTGGGTAATTATGGGTAAAATTGCCTGAAATCCATCAAATAACTTAGTAGTGTTTGAATGGCGAGGCGGCTGTGTGGTGTGTGCTGTGGTGGCACTGTGCTGTTGCTGTCCTCGATATAATATATAATAGTAATAATTAGCGCGTTGTGCTTCGTTGCACCTCTGCTCACTATAGCAGCCCAGTCACTGTTACCAACTTCATTTTGATTTTGCTGCACTGTTGCTCCATATAACCTACTAAGTATTTTTCGTTGCCATGTTGCAAATCTGGAGTGCAGAAAAATTTTTCCCGCACTAGAGCGGAAAAGTGATTCATTGCGTTCTGTAATCAGTGCAGCAATGGCCACTTTTCAACGTAACTGCAGGAAAAATAATTTTCAATTGTTAATATAGCATAATAAGGTATCATTTCGATGGTGCAGAATGAAAACTTTCTAAGTCAAAAACCTCCTTTTTTCAGGAGGAAGAAATAACTCTCTAAAATAGCTTTTAGTACAATTAGTACAATTGAGTACAATTAGAAATTTATATTACAAATAAAAGTAACTTTGTAGAAAAATTTATATTAACTTCAGGGTAATTTGACACAGACGGTTTGGCATCAAAAATATTGCTGAAAATATGGACATAGGAGGTTTCCATTTGGGTAGTAATGAAATAAATTGAATGTGGATGAATTTGGTATGAAAAACATTTTTATTGAAACTGAATTGATAAGTATTGAGTATAAAAAATAAAAAAAGATCATTAATGTTCAAAATGTCTTAACAGGCTGTCAATGAGGAAGTAAATCATAAAATGAATGGACATCCTAGGGTATGACTGCCTTCGATTGCTGTAGATGCTCCCATTTTGAGTCAGCAATTTTTATCCTTGTCTTGTATGAATCAGGATAGACAAAATTAGCCAACAGAGTTGATTTTGGGCGACGTGGTAGTACCTGGAATTCTTCATCAAAATGCAACTTGTATTTTATTTCTCCAGTTGGGAGATATAAATATTCGCAAACATCATTCACTGTGGGGTCGGATACCTTTTTTCCAGGTCTGATAGAAGGGTACAACTCATTGGTGGTGTAGTCCTTGAAGAAATCAAATGTTACAGAGTGAGCTCTGTATGAAAATGGTTTCAGCCTAGCTTTCTGGTTGACTTGAGAATTATGGGTTGAAACATCACTGAACCAATTAAACTTTGAAAATTTCCACAGTATCTATCTAATGATTTATATCCTATACTTTCACACGTTCAATGATTGAAGAAAGGTGAGAATTAGAATCGACAAGCAATTTTCCAATTTGATCACATTATTTGAATAGATGATCCGTGAAAAGATCATACCATCAGCCATCAGCTTTAGTGAAATTCACATCATACTGTCAGTATTCCCTATAAATAAGATCAATGCTCCGCATCCAACCAATGCTGACAGTGCATAGTGAATCTTCTCATAGGCAACGCTTTTCAATGAGTTTGTTTTCAGAGATAAACTTTCTACTCAATTCAATTCAATTCAATTTATTTTTTCCTTCTGAATACAATTCAAAGCAGTTACATATAATCTGAGCAATAAAGTTTATACAATTCAAGAAATGATATAATATACTTACTAAAAACAAACAACAAAATATAGAACTATACTAAACAATAGAACTCTTGAGCTATCACAATTTTATTCATGTATAAAATTCTTGTATCAGATAGGAAAGAGCTTACATAGGCAACAAAGGCTGTGCGTAAGCTCGAAACTTTCTACTATGGTGCAATCCACTTTAAAATATCAGCATTGTTTAAATGGGAAGCGTTCGTGTTACTCATGAGTAGAGTGCTGACAGTTTGACGTTATTCTCCCTGTAAATGATGTGAGACTTGAGAGATTCGATGTGACAGGTCTGTATCACGACAACACGTTTTAAAATTAGCTTGATTAGTTTTTAATTATTTCATGAATATTTTTTGCAAATAATCCATGCTATAATCACTCAGCAATTCTCAATAGCAACTGTCATTATAATGAACAATTCTTATTTTTTGTTGTACAAATGATTGTTGAAATTATCAAATTACAGGCAGGCCCGTAAAGAGGGTACGGCAGGTAAGGCTGGATCCGGGGGGCCCGGTGGCCAGATGTCAATAAAAAAATATTATCCCTAGATAAATTAAAATCAGAACTTTTAGATGATGAAAGGAGTAGGCCTAACAACGAAGGTAACATCGTTTCTTTTGACATAAGGTGCATACAGATTTACGCACCGCGAACATGAGCAATTCACTTCTAATCAGCTGATGCCAAGCTTTTTATATCTGTATCTTACCGTTTCTGTAAAAATACAGATATAATCAGCTGATTAAAAGTGAATTGCTTATGTTCGCGGCGCGTATATCTGTATGCACCTCAAGATTCACAACACACTTGAGTATCATCTGAAGCTGAAACCTGTATCTCTTTAAATTTTTCGTAGCAACTCCATCACAATCTATTGGTTTTGATATAGGGAAATCAATCACTAAACCTTTCATCAGAAACTGTTGGAGGAGTGGTAACTAAAGGCCCTATACCTCACCCACAGTCATTTTCATGTGATATGCAAGGCAATTACTCTCCTCGAACCATTCTTACAAGCATCTTAGAAAATGGTGAGTGTATACCAAGAGATCGGCTAGTTTGGAGCTATGAGAAAAAGAAGTTATTTTGTTTCCCATGTCAAATTTTTTGCAAACAACCTATATCCGCAAGATCTTCATTAGCTTCTGAAGGGGTTTCTGGGAGTATTTCTGTTTGGAAAAGACTGTACGATAAAGTAGATGTAGTTGGTATGGAAAACATTTTTATTGAAACTGAATTGATAAGTATTGAGTATAAAAAATAAAAAAAGATCATTAATGTTCAAAATGTCTTAACAGGCTGTCAATGAGGAAGTAAATCATAAACTGAATGGACATCCTTGGGTATATTGCTGTAGATGCTCCCATTTTGAGTCAGCAATTTTTATCCTTGTCTTGTATGAATCAGGATAGACAAAATTAGCCAACAGAGTTGATTTTGGGCGACGTGGTAGTACCTGGAATTCTTCATCAAAATGCAACTTGTATTTTATTTCTCCAGTTGGGAGATATAAATATTCGCAAACATCATTCACTGTGGGGTCGGATACCTTTTTTCCAGGTCTGATAGAAGGGTACAACTCATTGGTGGTGTAGTCCTTGAAGAAATCAAATGTTACAGAGTGAGCTCTGTATGGAAATGGTTTCAGCCTAGCTTTCTGGTTGACGTGAGAATTATGGGTTGAAACATCACTGAACCAATTAAACTTTGAAAATTTCCACACTATCTATCTAATGATTTATATCCTATACTTTCACACGTTCAATGATTGAAGAAAGGTGAGAATGAGAATCGACAAGCAATTTTCCAATTTGATCACATTATTTGAATAGATGATCCGTGAAAAGATCATACCATCCGCCATCAGCTTTAGTGAAATTCACATCACACTGTCAGTATTCCCTATAAATAAGATCAATGCTCCGCATCCAACCAATGCTGACAGTGCATAGTGAATCTTCTCATAGGCAACGCTTTTCAATGAGTTTGTTTTCAGAGATAAACTTTCTACTATGGTGCAATCCACTTTAAAATATCAGCATTGTTTAAATGGGAAGCGTTCGTGTTACTCATGAGTAGAGTGCTGACAGCTGGCAGTTTGAAGTTATTCTCCCTGTAAATGATGTGAGACTTGAGAGATTCGATGTGACAGGTCTGTATCACGACAACACTTTTTTAAATTAGCTTGATTAGTTTTGAATTATTTCATGAATATTTTTTGCAAATATATCTATCCATGCTATAATCACTCAGCAATTTTCAATAGCAACTGTCATTATAATGAACAATTCTTATTTTTTGTTGTACAAATGATTGTTGAAATTATCAAATTACAGGCAGGCCCGTAAAGAGGGTACGGCAGGTAAGGCTGGATCCGGGGGGCCCGGTGGCCAGATGTCAATAAAAAAATATTATTCCTAGATAAATTAAAATCAGAACTTTTAGATGATGAAAGGAGTAGGCCTAACAACGAAGGTAACATCGTTTCTTTTGACATAAGGTGCATACAGATTTACGCACCGCGAACATGAGCAATTCACTTCTAATCAGCTGATGCCAAGCTTTTTATATCTGTATCTTACCGTTTCTGTAAAAATACAGATATAATCAGCTGATTAAAAGTGAATTGCTTATGTTCGCGGCGCGTATATCTGTATGCACCTCAAGATTCACAACACACTTGAGTATCATCTGAAGCTGAAACCATCCGCCATCAGCTTTAGTGAAATTCACATCACACTGTCAGTATTCCCTATAAATAAGATCAATGCTCCGCATCCAACCAATGCTGACAGTGCATAGTGAATCTTCTCATAGGCAACGCTTTTCAATGAGTTTGTTTTCAGAGATAAACTTTCTACTATGGTGCAATCCACTTTAAAATATCAGCATTGTTTAAATGGGAAGCGTTCGTGTTACTCATGAGTAGAGTGCTGACAGCTGGCAGTTTGAAGTTATTCTCCCTGTAAATGATGTGAGACTTGAGAGATTCGATGTGACAGGTCTGTATCACGACAACACTTTTTTAAATTAGCTTGATTAGTTTTGAATTATTTCATGAATATTTTTTGCAAATATATCTATCCATGCTATAATCACTCAGCAATTTTCAATAGCAACTGTCATTATAATGAACAATTCTTATTTTTTGTTGTACAAATGATTGTTGAAATTATCAAATTACAGGCAGGCCCGTAAAGAGGGTACGGCAGGTAAGGCTGGATCCGGGGGGCCGGTGGCCAGATGTCAATAAAAAAATATTATTCCTAGATAAATTAAAATCAGAACTTTTAGATGATGAAAGGAGTAGGCCTAACAACGAAGGTAACATCGTTTCTTTTGACATAAGGTGCATACAGATTTACGCACCGCGAACATGAGCAATTCACTTCTAATCAGCTGATGCCAAGCTTTTTATATCTGTATCTTACCGTTTCTGTAAAAATACAGATATAATCAGCTGATTAAAAGTGAATTGCTTATGTTCGCGGCGCGTATATCTGTATGCACCTCAAGATTCACAACACACTTGAGTATCATCTGAAGCTGAAACCTGTATCTCTTTAAATTTTTCGTAGCAACTCCATCACAATCTATTGGTTTTGATATAGGGAAATCAATCACTAAACCTTTCATCAGAAACTGTTGGAGGAGTGGTAACTAAAGGCCCTATACCTCACCCACAGTCATTTTCATGTGATATGCAAGGCAATTACTTTCCTCGAACCATTCTTACAAGCATCTTAGAAAATGGTGAGTGTATACCAAGAGATCGGCTAGTTTGGAGCTATGAGAAAAAGAAGTTATTTTGTTTCCCATGTAAAATTTTTAGCAAACAACCTATATCCGCAAGATCTTCATTAGCTTCTGAAGGGGTTTCTGGGAGTATTTCTGTTTGGAAAAGACTGTACGATAAAGTAGATGTAGTTGGTAGAAATGGAAACTTTCTAGGTATTTTAGAGCTGATCAGTCATTATGACCCTTCAGTTGAAGATCACTTAAATAAATTAAAGGAATCTCAATTGGATAAACATAAGTTACAGGCACACTATCTTTCTGCTGAAATCCAAAATTAATTTATTCAGGCCTTTGCGGAACTTGTCATACAGGCTATCCTAAATGAACGTCAAAAGGCAAAATACTACTCACTTTTGGTTGATGCTACACCCGACTCTTCTCACGTAGAACAAACTGTATTCATACTTATAGTGAGCTCCACATTATAATGGAGATGTACGATTGACAATACTGTTGCTGTCCTTTTCTATCATACAACAAAACAGATAGCACTATCTCTCTCTCGCTTTGCAATGTTGTCTATTTGCCAGAATATTTCATATTCACTTTTGACAGTGACTGTACAAAACTGAACAAACCATATTCTCAGCCGCCATTTTTTTATCCATTCTATAAAAAAATAAAAAAAATATTGTATAAAATACTATAATCACAATTCAATAATTATGAAATTGGAGGAAAAACTAGGCTGAGCCTGCACTATTTCTCTCCAAAAATTTTGATAAAATGTTAATGTTGTCCAAAAGATAAGGTTATGTATTCTATCAAAATACTTGAGTACACAAGTCGTATAATTGGTTTAACATGTATTTTTGAAACAATGAAATAATTTTTAAACATTACCTTATGAGAAACACAAATTAAAATACCTGGAATGACATTTTAAAAGTTGATAACTAACCATCCTAGACTTCATCCATGCTTAAGTTAGCCTACCCGTATAGGTTAGATCTACTCGAACGGTATATATAATAATTGAAAAGTTATTTCAGAGCTGATCAGTCATTATGACCCTTCAGTTGAAGATCACTTAAATAAATTAAAGGAATCTCAATTGGATAAACATAAGTTACAGGCACACTATCTTTCTGCTGAAATCCAAAATTAATTTATTCAGGCCTTTGCGGAACTTGTCATACAGGCTATCCTAAATGAACGTCAAAAGGCAAAATACTACTCACTTTTGGTTGATGCTACACCCGACTCTTCTCACGTAGAACAAACTGTATTCATACTTATAGTGAGCTCCACATTATAATGGAGATGTACGATTGACAATACTGTTGCTGTCCTTTTCTATCATACAACAAAACAGATAGCACTATCTCTCTCTCGCTTTGCAATGTTGTCTATTTGCCAGAATATTTCATATTCACTTTTGACAGTGACTGTACAAAACTGAACAAACCATATTCTCAGCCGCCATTTTTTTATCCATTCTATAAAAAAATAAAAAAAATATTGTATAAAATACTATAATCACAATTCAATAATTATGAAATTGGAGGAAAAACTAGGCTGAGCCTGCACTATTTCTCTCCAAAAATTTTGATAAAATGTTAATGTTGTCCAAAAGATAAGGTTATGTATTCTATCAAAATACTTGAGTACACAAGTCGTATAATTGGTTTAACATGTATTTTTGAAACAATGAAATAATTTTTAAACATTACCTTATGAGAACACAAATTAAAATACCTGAATGACATTTTAAAAGTTGATAACTAACCATCCTAGACTTCATCCATGCTTAAGTTAGCCTACCCGTATAGGTTAGATCTACTCGAACGGTATATATAATAATTGAAAAGTTATTTCAGAATAAATCCATTGAAATCACTTATTTTTAAATAGGATTTCTATTCTTCTATTTTTTTAAGGAAATTGGAATAGAATACCTACCAAATAACTCAATTTCTGTTTTGAAAATCAGATTGTTGTATCACAGCTTTTTAAATTAGCCGCCATTTCAGGTTTGTATAAAAATAAAAATCTGATCTCAGTCATGAAAGAAAATTATGAAAAAATATGTTTTCTCGATCAATTTGACATTCGACAATCGATTATTTTATCAAGGAAATGATAATTATTATTAGATTAAATTTAAGGGGATGAATTGAGTAACACCTGTGTACAGTCAGTCGCAAAATGGAGAGACTTGGCGACGTTTTTCTCCTATCTTTCTTGACTGCCATTATAACGTGGACCTCACTATAGGTACCTCAGCCTTGTAAATGAAAATTATGAATTCACCTAACAAATAAAGGAGAGATTTCTGGATTTTGTGGAGTTCTGTGTTTTTAATCCTTCAATATAGTGTTTGCCATATTTTTACTACATGAAACATATGTGTCTAATAAATAGACACTTACTTGAATTATTATAAAATTAGTGTTTTGTAATTTCATTATACTAATGAAAAGATAGAATATTAGTGTATCATAAGTAACGTTGTAGAACATTGTGCTCGTGTGTAGGCCATTTGAGGTTTCGTTTTAGTGATCAAGTACTCCATCAATTATTGTATAAATATTATGTAGGGGCCCGATACGGGTCTAGTCGGGGGGCCCGCTACGGCTCTCTACGGCCCTGATTACAGAAAAAATTGTAATCGTCATAATGAACCCTTGAGCCATTCTATCCACCTTATTAATCCATTGGTTTTTTGGGAGTGTTCATACGTTTTCAGTCTGTGGACACACCAATCAGGAGCTTTGGTATTTTTTTATTTGCTCAACAGTGCAGAAATACATTGGAGAGCAGGTCTTGAACTGTATATCCAATTACTCATGTACCTATTTTGAAACTAAACAAATCTGGTGTGGCACACTCACACAACATTCCTTGCCGTTATTAAAATTGATCACCTGACGCTAGTGTTCCCGCGCATCTCAAGTCTACTATTCAAAGATTTGAGCCAGCTGGTGACAGGTCAATAACGCTATAGACACACGAGCTCTGCTATCACTTCATAGTGAATGATTTAATAGAATCAACAGTTGTCAACAGTTTGCAATAATTGAAATAATCACATTTTCTCGAATTTCGAGCTTATTTTCAATTTTAGGTAAAAATGTTACTGAACATTAATTGTAGAGATTTTCATGCTCAATCTTTTTGTTTAAATTGTATCTGAAGCCTGATAATTGGGAATCTAAAATCAAAAATTGCCTAGATGGGGCGGAGCTCCTGAATTTTTAAAGATATGGGACTTATGACAGTTGATAGAACTTATCAATGACTTTTCTAGGCATGAATTTGATCAAAATTGTTGGAGCCGTTTTTGAAAAAATCGCGAAAAACCCTGTTTTTGACAACATTTTCGCCATTTTAGTCGCCATCTTTAATTGAATTTGATCGAAATTGTTCGTGTCGGATCCTTATATTGTAAGGACCTTAAGTTCCAAATTTCAAGTCATTCCGTTAATTGGGAGACGAGACACATACAGACCAATACCCAAAAACCACTTTTTGGACTCAGGGGACCTTGAAACGTATAGAAATTTACAAATTAGGGTACCTTAATTTTTTTCGGAAAGCAATACTTTCCTTACCTAGGCAAGGAAAGTAATATAAGACTCCAAATAATACAAGACACTACACCGCACCAAACATAATAACCAAAGCTGCAAACAGACTTGAGTGCCACGAGCACGCGCATTCCACTTTTCATCGGCTGATTGGTTATATCATTCTGTATTAGTACAGAAACAGTAAGCTTCAGATATAATAAGCGTTGCATCAGCTGATTGAAAAAGTGAAATGCGGGTAGTCTTGGAGCTCAATAATATTCATATTCATCTGCTATGATTATCCAAATGCACGTTAATTATTGTGAATTTAAGGACCAAAACGAGAACTTGGTTTGAGCGCCAGTTGATTCTCAATAAACAAAAAATCATATTACAAAACCAATTCAAAATCATCTGACTTAGAACCAACTGCCGCTCAAACCTAGTTTTTGGTTTTGGTGAATTTGGGCCCAAGTAGATTATGGCGAACTACATGGTACACCATAGCAAGTATACCTAATTACCAATGATGTGTGATTTTTGTGGCACATGCATGTGGGTTGATAATGTGTGTGCTTGTTATTATCGGGTCTCCTAGGTGACTCACTCTGTGATTGATTATGATTGATTTTGACAAGGAATATTCTATTATGATGGTCTCCTCCCTCCCTCCTCCTTGCAAGACAGCGACTTTACTTTCTTGGGCTTGCATGCACGTATGTGTGAGTGCGATAGTGTTCAGTGTTTGTGTGAGTGTTTCTGATCAATAATATCTATCTCATTTCCTTAATGATCTCCTCCTCATACCTTCGCCCGATTTCCACTTACACACGCCCTTTTAGTCTTTCCTTTATGCCCTTGTGAGGTTCCAAACCTTTCCTACTTCACGTTCACCCGTCCGTCCTCCCTTATCGTCATTACCTTTCTTTGGCCTTCTTGATTCCAGATACACCCCCCCCCCACCCAATCACCCGCTTTCCCTCACTCATTCACTCTTCTCCACTCACACTCTCTCTCACTCTCTCTTCTCCACTCACACACACACTCTTTCAATATTATTCTGTGTGTATTATTTTGTTAGTGTACACATACACTTACAATATTATTTTGCTCGGTTTGCTGGAGTATTGGAGCGTTTGATTGACACCTACTAATACCTGTAAATCAAAATACCTAATGGCATCTTATTTTCGTTGATTGTATGTATTATTATGCATCTTACATTTCTATTAATTATTTTAGAGTTATACAGAATTATTATCTATGTATTATTATATCTCTTATTATTATGAGAATGTAATAAAATCATGTTATGTAGCTGTGTTATCATTTAAGATGATTTGTAAAACTGTAATTTTGTAACCATGTTACCGTAGGCGACAAGCCTAGTAACGATTGTAAAATAAAATCTATCTATTTATGTATCTATCTATCTATCTCTCTCTCACTCTCTCTTCTCCACTCACACACACACTCTCTCTCTCCCCCTCTCACTATTACCTTAGTGAGCAGTAGTACCTTAACTCTAGCATATTTTATCATTTTTCTTGCTCAATATTATTGTAAAACTCTTTAGTTTGATACGATTCACCATGTTATTTTACTGATACTGGTATTTATTTTTAACGCTAGAACGTAAGTTGAATTTTGTATTGTTAAACACATGAATAATAAGGAATCTGAATCTCTCCCACACTCTCTCTCTCTCTCTCTCTCTCTCTCTCTCTCTCTCTCTCTCTCTCTCTCTCTCTCTCTCTGAGAAGGATTCTTCTTTCCGAAGAATGGACATTGATATGTCCAAAGCTCCGCCAATTCATGTAGATGCATAACAATATTATCTATAGTTATTCCGAATTGCTTTTTTCATATCATATACAGTTCAGTTTTTTCCAATCTATATTATGTAAATTTATCTAAGAAGAAGAAGAAGAAGAAGAAGACGAAGAAGAAGAAGAAGAAGAAGAAGAAGAAGAAGAAGAAGAAGAAGAGAAGAAGAAGAAGAAGAGAAGAAGAAGAAGAAGAAGAAGGAAGAAGAAGAAGAAGAAGAAGAAGAAGAAGAAGAAGAAGAAGAAGAAGAAGAAGAAGAAGAGAGAAGAAGAAGAAGAAGAAGAGAAGAAGAAGAAGAAGAAGAAGAAGAAGAAGAAGAAGAAGAAGAAGAAGAAGAAGAAGAAGAAGAAGAAGAAGAAGAGAAGAAGAAGAAGAAGAAGAAGAAGAAGAAGAAGAAGAAGAAGAAGAAGAAGAAGAAGAAGAAGAAGGAAGAAGAAGAAGAAGAAGAAGAAGAAGAGAGAAGAAGAAGAAGAAAGAAGAAGAAGAAGAGAAGAAGAAGAAGAAGAAGAAGAAGAAGAAGAAGAAGAAGAAGAAGAAGAAGAAGAAGAAGAAGAAGAAGAAGAAGAAGAAGAAGAAGAAGAAGAAGAAGAAGAAGAAGAAGAAGAAGAAGAAGAAGAAGAAGAAGAAGGAGAAGGAGAAGGAGAAGGAGAAGAAGAATGGATGGTAAGGAGGAGGACGAGGAAGGAGGAGGAGGAGGAGAAGGTTTTTGTATTAATCTAAGTATAGTCAAGCTGAACATCATGAAGTTACAAATATTATTTAATTGCTATAAAATGAATGAGATCAAAGTATTGCTCTTGTTTGCTATTCTGTAACGATCAAGATCAATATTGGGTATTTTGATAGTTGTAAGTTTGTTGGCATGTGTATGAATACTAATTGAGTATTGACGTATTATTGTCAGTCTATATATAAGTAGTTACCAGATTCTATTGTTCAGTTGGGGTTTGACAACAGAGCTGATTGACGAGTCTATTTTTCGTTTAGCGGCTGAATTCGATTGTTTTATTATTGTAAAAATTTATTTTTGAACAGAATTCACGATAACAAGAAAATTGGTAAGTTTTTTCCTTTTTTATATTTTCTTCAAGTGTTTGTTTGCTTTTTTTGACTCTTCATCAATGTATCGAAATTAAAAATTAAAACTTTGAAGTCCATGTCATTTAATTAGTTATAATAAATATAACTTAGTTGATGAGATGACATAACAACCCTCTTTGTGCAATTAGAAGAACTAGATGTAGGAAAAATTAAGTTTTTGCTTGGTGCCTGTTTTTCCTATCCAATATTATTCGGATGTATTTCACCTGAGAGATGAAAATGAATAGCCTATAGTATTATGAATTTAGAAGGTTTGAAAAGATTGGCTGAAATTGGCTATAAGATACTCTAAAGATATTTCCATGAAAGTTTTATACAATAGGGAATTATTTTGACATTGAAGTATTGAAAATGACAATTTGATGACACAGTTTCAGGTGAACGATGAATTTCATTTCATTTGTGGGTCTTCTGCTCTTCGCGGCCATCTTGAATGTGAGTCAAAAAATTATTAGTTTTATGAAACATTTTGTAAAAGAGTAATCCCAAAATAATTATTAAATTCATTGACAGAAGGCTGCACTCTGCTGCAAACCAATCGCTGATGAATAATGATTATTATATAATAAGTGATACCTAAATTTGTTTTTTTTTCATTGTTTGCAGATTATTAGCACTAAAATGTTTTTTATGCATATTATTGACCGAGCGAAGTGAGGTCTAAGATTCAAGTCGACGGTTTTGCATTTCTCTTTATGTTTATGTGTTTATATTTTTGTTTATATTTATTTTCACTGACTAGCGAAACGCAGCAATAGATTTTCATGAAATTTGACATAATATATGTTCCTTTTTGAATTTCGCGTCGACGTATACATACGGTTTTTTGAAATTTTGCATTCTAAGGATAATACAAAAGGAAAATTGAATTATTCATCATAAATCAGCTGTCTAGTGGACTATAATACTACCCGTTAAAAAAATCGAATATCTTGAAAATGTATCTTTCCATCAACGTTAGTAGACAATTGTCTACTAACTGTGTCTTTCCATAAGCTGAGGCCATGATTATAGTTTGGAGTTTAGAGTTATTGATAGAAAACATTTTTTTTTTACATTTTTCTATTTTTATCTGATGATTAAAATTGCAAAAAATATTATTGAAAAGAAATTTATTTCTAAAATCATGAAAAGTGAGAAATGAAGTTTGTAGGAAATCAGCATTATGGTAGTTTATTTTGTTAATTTCAACACACCGATTTTTCGTCAACACGACAACACAGAATGTTCTCTGATGGGTTGATTGGATTGGCCTATCGACGGCAGCCAGACCTGATAACAGCGCTCACACTCACATTCCGGGACAACACGCCACGGTACGATAGGACAGAAAGCTCTATGTTTATTTAGGATTTTTTCTAGACATTTTAAATTGATAAATTAGTTATTAATTTAGAAAAAAACACAACAACAGGTCAATGTAACTTACTGAGCGCGAGGTCTACTGTTCACAGAGCTACTAGTCTAGTAGATAAATGAATTTTGAGTGAGGTCAGAGTCCATGGAATTGATTGGGTACCACCTTGAGAGCTCTGGCAACAGACCCAAGCTTCTGGGTTTGACCATAGAGAAAAGGTAGCATAAGTAGATATCCCCTGGTAATAGGTAGTTACGTTCCAAATTTCAAGCCGATTTTTCGTTAACTGAAGCCGATTACTTTCGACTACTGTCTATTACTACTGTTTTGGCCGGATGCGAGAGTAACTAAGCACAGTGAGACTACCAGCGTCACATAGCTTCATGATAAAATTTGGTATGGCGCACTCACACAACTTTCCTTGCCGTTATGAGAATTTCCATTATACTCGTATGTACTCGTATCTGTGATATTCTCATGAACGTTAAAATTCAGTACCTATGACACCAGTGCCTGGACAGCTTTAATAGAAACATGATACACGGTGATCAGAAACCCATAGATATATAGATATAGTGACCCATAGATATTTGTAGATTCTTCATTTTTTTCTATCGCAACTCCTATTTGAAAATCAGAAAATTATTGAAGTGCAATAATTTATATTGATCAGCTGACGATATCAATTCTGTTATCTCTTCCAGTGAATGATTAAATAGAATCCACAGTCGCCTCTCTCATTGAGTTTGCATTTGAATAATAATATTTTCTCAAATTTCAAGCTTATTTTCAATTTCAGGTGAAAATGTTACTGTACATTAATTGTAGAGATTTTCATTCTCACTCTTATCCACTTGAAATTTTTCGTTTGAATAGTATCTGACTGGAGCCCGATATTTGGAAATCTAGAATCAAACTTTGCATAGTGGGGCAGTTTACAGATATGGGACTTGTGGCAGTTGAAAATGCCTATTTTAGGTATAAATTTTATCAAAATCGTTGGAGCCAATTTCGAGAAAATCGCGAAAAACCTTGTTTTTGACATCATGTTTGCCATTTTAGCCGCCATCTTGAATTGCATTTGATCGAAATTGTTCGTTTCGGATCCTTATAGTGTAAGGGCATTGAATTCTAAATTTCAAGTCATTCCGTTAATTGGGAGATGTGATATCGTGTACACGGGCATACATACACTTAGAAACACACACACACACACCAACACATACAGACCAATACCCAAAAACCACTTTTTTGGACTCAGGGGACCTTGAAACGTAAGAAATTTAGAAATTGGGGCACCTTAATTTTTTTTGGAAAGCAACACTCTCCTTACTTATGGTAATAGGGCAAGGAAAGTAAAAGAACTACAAGGGCTATCGGCTTGAAATTTGAAATTTATCAGTGGAATTTGGATCATACACACCGAATACCATGGGATATGAAATATCTTCTTATGCAATATTTTCTCTATGGTTTGACAGTGTTTTACATGTCCGGCATTGCCACACTCTCAACACTGGATGCATAGACTACCCACTAAACTGCCTATAGTAAGGTTCACGTTATAATGGCAGTGTTTGATTAGCAATGGTATTTCTATCCTTGTCTATTATTCAACAAAGCGGATAGCGCTATCTCTTTCTCGCTTTGGTGTGTTTCCAGATTGTCTTTCAACAATGTAGAATTAATAATTAATTAACAAAGTATGTTATGCTAATAATGAAGATTCATTATGAAATTATTGAAAAATATAATTTTTTGCTTAATAAAATATAATTTAATCATTTTAAACAAGAATGAACAGTTAATATTACATCAATGAACCTATATCAGCTACCGTCTATAGAAGGCATTGACAAGACAGAGGCAATGGCAACGTTGTTCTCGTATGTTTCTCCACTGCCATTATAACGTGGACCTCACTATAGTGTTGCCCAAAAGTTACACTTAGAGAGACTTTTGCTTCAATCGACTGATGGTATACGGATACGCCATGTGGAGCACAGATAACCTGCGCTCCTCCCAGCGAAGTTAGCCACTACGAAGAAGAGGTGAAGAGGTGGCTCTCCTCCCCATGAAGATTCCACCAGTCACCCTCTTCAACGCTCCCCGACCCAATGGTGGGGAGTTAAAGGGGAGGATATTTGTAGATATTCTCACTAACTGTTCAAATATTCACCAATTTGTGTAGATTCAAACAACACTTTATCTTAGTGGTTTCAAATTGTATTTCATCGTGAATTGTTCAAAATTATTATATTCATACTTTGGTAATTCCTTATTTTGTTTGAGGTATAACATGTTGTAAGCTATTTATCTGCGTATAAACCTTCATATATTGTAATCTACATGAATAAAATTAATTATCATTGAATTAAAATTCCAATTGAATGTTGTAAATCACCCCGAAGACTTCTGCTACTGCAAATATTGACAACAGGTTAAAAAGCTAGATGGAAACTCGCTACTATATAAAAGTTATTTGTCAATTTCCAATCTATTTCCATCTGTAAATTAAGTTTTTCAATCAATTAGCCCAGTGACAACTACCCTGCACTATAGCCCATACAAAATTACTTTTAACTTGGAGGGACATGCGCAGCAGAGAAAGGTGGGGGTACAGCGACGGCGATGGGGCCGTTCTAAACCGGCCAGCGTTCTCTAATTTCTAGGTGAGTGTTCAAGTGCTCATGATACACATACAGAAGTCTCCTCTCTGAAAGCACTGAGTCGACTGAGTCTAATCGACAAATTGGCAACTGCGCTTCTACCTATGACTCTATTCATGACTGTAATTGAGTGATCTTCCTCCATTTCCCTGATCCGCATATTTCTCGAGGACAAAAGTAATTCTGTATGGACTAAAACAGGCAAACAAATTTCAAAATCCTAGTCTACATTTTCCAATGTTCTGAAATTGAATAACATTCAAACTCATCCCATTCGTGAAAATAACTCATTCTCTATTATTTGGAATTGTTATTTAAAACCAGTACGAATATTCGCAAATCCGACACATTTCAAGAAATCGAACATACCATCCAATACACTGAGATTTGTAAATATCTCCAAGAGCAAAGTGCGTGATTTTTTTTTTTGTTACAGGAGGTAAAATCAGCACCTAGCTCACCAGGAAGTGCTAGTTCCTCAACTGAGACGTCCCCTGATCCCGGGAAGGCACTACCCCCTATCGAAGTTGGTGAGTTGCTCTTTGCGTTGTACATTGACTGTAGAGGGAGATTGCCTTCAAAGCAGCAGTCTTGATTGAATGGGAAGCAAACCACGATACCTATAGTGAGGTCCACGTTACAATTGAAGTGCAGAAATATGGGAGATCAGGGTTGCCAATTCCATATTTGACTCCATTTTGCCACAGACTGTACTAAAACACAACCATCTATATTGGATAGCTCCAACTCAAATCATTCAATTACATATTTGATCTAATATAAGTTTTTATCTTATTTGATAGAATAGACAATTTCATGTCAAATATATTACATTCATCAATAAAATATCCCTCTACATAATTAGATAGAAGACTTTCATAACTGATATCAGATTTTTATTCTAACACCCAACTGAAATCTCACTGGCTAGTTACAACAAGCTTTGATACAACAATCTGAGCTTCAAATCAAAAGTTATTTGGTAGGTAATCTATAACAATTCCTTTTAACAGTAATGGCAGAATAGAAATCCTATTTATAATGAAATAATTCTGGAATAATCTTTCAATAGCTATACCTGTACCAGTAACCTTTACCGGTACAACTAACGCATGTTTGTGAGGATGGACGAAGTTCGGGATGGTCAAAGTGATCAACTTATAAAATAGGTATAAAACTTATCATTTTTGTTTCTCATACGGTCATATCAAAAATTATTCCATTTATTCAAAAATGATTTTTTATATCAAGTTGACTCAAGTATCTTGTTTGCATAAAAAGAAGAAATATGGCGGATGACCTGAAGAGTGTTTTTCTACATCTGTACAGTCACTGACAGAAGTAAAAATAAAATATTTCCAGCAAACTGATTATATTGCAAAGCTAGAAAGGTATAGCGCTATGTTGGGATGTTGAACTAAATAATTGGATTGTTGGACGAGTCTCACGGCGGATATATATATATATATATATTGTGTCACATTTTATTTCGACATTATTCTCTTTACTGGACAGCAGGCTCACTTCGCTCACCTTATCCGTTGGCCAGGGAGGCGGTGGAGCCTCTTGGACCCCCGGCTGAGTCATCCAGAAATGAGTAAAAAAATTCTTCATTTGAGCTTGCTTTCTCACGTCAAATAGTCAGTAGGCTACGGGCTAACAGGCTCCATTCAATCACCATTTGACGCAGACGCAGACGAACGCTGAAAACGTCGAATGGCTGAAATTTCGAATTATAGTTTGGCCTGAGTACAGAATTCTTGAAAAATTCTTGGGTATAGTTCTGGAAAAATGGGAAAATGCAGAAAAGAGCTGGAAAAACACAGATGTTGGGCCACATTTAAAATACCTGCCAAGTTTGTATTTGTTCGTATATGGTCCAGTAGATGTTTTGTTCTGTCATGATTAGTGAATTCTGTCATGAATGGATCAGATTCATTTTGCCTTAATATATAGCCATTCTAGAAGATTACATTCTGTCTGATTTGTTATTCCATGGAGATAAGAATATATATAATTGTCTTCTAATATGGAAGAGCGAGTGCTCTTTGATACTCTATTCATTCAATTTACTCTATATCATCACCATTAATAATTTACAATCACTACTCTTTCAGATTTATTCGATGTTATGGACTTGGACAGAGATGGAGTAGCAACCGAAGCGGATTACGAAAGATGTGAAGAAGGGACTGTTCTAAACGGATACACAGGTAAGCTTAAATTATATATAATTTATATTTATTCCAGCTCAGTTAAAATTAATTTGAGCCATTTTCAATTCGAATTATTCAATACAAATTCATGTCGAGGCATTCCTTTTCAAGGTAGCCTACAGCAATGAATCCAGTTGCTTCATCTGTAATGTATGGATTACAATTGTGTCTAGAATATCAATAGAAATATCTTCCACAGAGTTCTTGGTTCCATGTCTATGTTCTATGAAGCATTATCAAATAAGAAAATTTCCAATTTCAAATTTTATGTTGATTTGATGTGACAAAATATTGTAGAGTAACCAACAGTTCACCTTGCGTATTTGTTTTTTTCTAGATGAGCAAAAACGTGGAATAAAAAATGCAATAGAAAAAGGGGGAAGAAGAGAGAACTTTGATAAACTCAAGTAAGTTAGTATTCGACTTAGTAATTCAAATTCTTTACCATGTCAATTTTCTATTTAACAAATCGCACAATAATACCTATCCACTGTGTAAAAAATCTATAGAATACGAATAATTTTATGTTGAAAGAGTGGAGTGATTTTTATTTTATTATTGGACGATTGTATAGTTTCATTATTTCCTAATTGTTTTTAAAATTTCTCAATTTCCCTCCAAATTGAAGTAGCATTGGAAGTGAAAGTGAAGATTTGGAGCAGAGTTTGGGGGGGGCCTTGGAACTCATGTGAACATCATCGCATCAATCTAAGGAGAAACTTCAACGGTTGTCAATGTACATGCATTGATAAATTTCACGCAACTTTACTAATGGATTCTCAAATCTTCTCAATTCCAGTTTGAAAAAAATAGATGTGCGCGGGTTCAATAGAAGTCAGTATTCACTCAGTGTTGCAGACATCATAAACAATCTCAACGTCGGCCCGATGCAAGCTTCAAGAATTCTGGGCAATCAATCTCACAACACGCATGAAGGTGAGTATTTTTCATCTATTCCTCGATCAGCATTTAAAATTTCATGTTTTAAGATCATACTTTTTTATTAATTTGAAAACTATACATTTCAAATTCAATCCAATTCAGTTTATTAATTTCCACATAAGATTACAAAACTTGTTCAAAATACTTTGGTTACAATACAATATTCGAATGCAAATTGAAGGATGTGTTCACATTTTCCCTTAATACTGAAAAGTAGAATCCTTCAAGGATTCGTCTGTTAATTTGACACATTTCAAAAATATATACAACAATTTCATACATTGAACTTGCCGAACTTCTGATTCGTTCTGCTGCAAATCACATCAAAATTCCCCTGTTTGTAATGTATCATGAGCTTACAAAAGTTTTGCAAGTTCTTAATATCAATACAATGCAGTATAAGGATGATCATATTGCCATATATCCACGGTAGACATGATATTTTCAATTTAAAAAGATTCCGTAAATCGTATACATTGATTGATAGTAATTTTTGTAAGTTAAAGTCACACTACTTATGAGGTTCGACACAATCATTCATTTATTGATGCAACGATTCAGAATCATCCATCAAAATATATCAATAAATACAGGTGTAAACGGCTGGGTTCGATGACACCCAGAATTCTATTTCCTTGTGGTGGGGTTGGACTGTGCAGGACGCTGATTGAATACAGTGAGGACGACAAGAAGAATTTTGCACTGATTTATTCCACAAAATCAAAGAAAAACAAGTGACAACCCAACAAAGTGAAAATGAAAGTATTCTTAAATCCCAACACAAAATATGGCAACAATAGTATTAAATATTAACGATTTTATCCCACAAAATCAAAGAGGAACAAGTAGTGGTAACACGACGAACTCAAAATATAAATATTCCCAAATCTAAACATAAATTATGGCAACAATAGTATCAACGATTTTATTCCACAAAATTAAAGAGGAACAAGTAGCAACACGACAAACTCAAAATAAAATAATTCTCAAATCTAAGCAGAAAATACTAAGATCAAGGGGCATTGGCCGCGCAGCATAGGCCATATCAACGGTCTCGAAATTGGAAAACTGATGGCGAGTGACTTTTTAACAATAGGTAATCTAACTTCGGACAACTCAATAGACTAAAGAAATTAATGAATTCAAAATAATAATAAATTAAGTCTATAATAATAAAATTAACTTTATAATCAAAACTTCAGTTACTAGTGAAGTTCACTCAAACAAAACAAAATGGATGATTAAAGACAAAATTCGTAATTCAATTAATCATATAACTTAATAATTGAAGTTGAAGCCTTAGAATTATTAGAGATAATAATTCAATGGGACTCAAATAAGGTAATCAAGCCAAGGACTAATAATTTCAGCTCAATAATTCAATCTGACACAAATAAATGAATGAATAGTAAGTAGTCAATAAGAACTATGAATTTCGTGGGATCAGAAAGAAAAATAAATCCAATACACGCAGCAGATAAAATGATATTAGTATAGACAACAGAATGTTGAACTGGTAGCCCTTCCTGAGTGCTCTCTCTCTCTCTCTCTCTCTCCAAATAATAATTAAATTTAATTACAATGAAAATGATAATGCCTATTCATTTATCAATCAGCTCTTCGCTTGACAAAGGACAAGGACACACCTAGACAAAATCCAACTAATAAATAAGCTTATGATTCAGAACGTCATCAGCTACACAAAAGGTAAAATAAATTTACTTATAATAATATAGAGCGTCATTAACCACAAAAAATGGAAAAATAAATGCACCTATGATTTAGGACGTAATTAACCACACAAAAGGGAAAAAAATTTAGCTTGTTAACTGTCAGGGGTTGGATTTACAATAAATTCCTCATCGAAAATTTTATCTAGCTCAAAAGCATTGAAAACAAAACAGACTTTCACCGAAAAACTTTTATCTAGAGATGAGGTATTTCTTGACCCCACTAGTTTCTTCAACATATCTCTGGAAGACAGCCTAGGCCTTTTCTGGTCGCTCTTAGAGGCAAATAAGAACAAATTTATTTATATATAAAAGCGAAATGGCACTGACTGACTGACTGACTCACTTACTCACTCACTCACTCGCAGAACTAAAAATCTACCGGCCCAAAAAAGTTCAAATTTGGTAGGTATGTTCAGTTGGCCCTTTAGAGGCGCACTAAGAAATCTTTTGGCGATATTTTAACTCTAAGGGTGGTTTTTAAGGGTTTAAAGTACGTCTTTTAGCATGTATATTCTTCTTATTCCAATATCTTAGAACTATAATTGAAATGTCCATACCATATGTTAATATAGAACTATAATCTAAAGAGAGTAGGCTACCTCTTCGAAACAGTTGTTCTGGTAACTAAATTAAAAATTTTGTCAGGTTGGCGTTGAGTTGAGTTGACTTTGTTGGGTTGGCACCAAGTTGAAGATTGAAATGCTTTTATTCAGGACCTCCCAAATACCAATTTATCCAGTACCTCCTAAATACCTATTTAGGAGGTCCTGATTTATTATTTTTTTGTCCTGATTTATCGCGGATAAATTGATTGGGTACTGCTACTTCAATCAGAGCTATTCCTGTCTTGATGGAATGTTTCTCCAGTTTCACTTTTCCTGGGAATATTATATTACTAGCCGTCAGGCTCGCTTCGTTCGCCATATCCGTTCAGCCAGACGTTTAGTCTGGACCCCCGACTGGATCGTCTTAACATATGATAGACATATGACATAACATTTCAAATTTGGTAGGTGTGTTCAGTTGGCCCTTTAGAGGCGCAATAAGAATGGATTTGGAAAAATTTCCAAAGATACGCCAAAAATCTGCGTTTTTTAGCGTTTTCTCAGCTTTATCGAGAACAAATAAACAGAAAATGTTCAAATTTACTACAGAAGCTCAGCTGGGGTGCAATAATGTTGTGTTAAAAGGAATTTGAGATAATGCCAAAGATACGCCCAAAATTAGTGTTTTCTCAGTTTTTCTGCGTTTCCTCCCTTTTTTCAATAATCGATGGAAATATATATAAATAAAAATTCAGTACACAGGTTTAGCTGATGTGGAAGAATTTTGTTCGCCAAAGATACGTCGATATAGTAACAGGTGTTTTTCGAGATCAAATTGACATAATATGCAGGCGAGCGAAGTGAGCCCGTTGATCTCGTTTTTGGACAATCCAGTCGGGGGTCCAGAATTCGGTACAGAGGTTCCGCTGAGGTCTACATGCAGGCGAGCGAAGCGAGCCCGCTGATCTCATTTTTGGACTATCCAGTCGGGGGTCCCGGCTAGACGGATATGGCGAGCGAAGCGAGCCTGAAGGCTAGTACAAATATAAAGTTACTCCTCTCACAACAATACAAAAGATAAGGTGATTATGATTCTGAACAGAACAACCTTGAGGAGGATGGATGGAACGACTATTAAGCATCAGTTACAAAAATTCAAATACTCGAGTCTAAAAGAATAGTAAATTATAAATGAACTTATTCTATTTATGGTTATCTTAACGATGCTTGACTAATAATAAGTTACTTAATCTCTGTGTCTCAGGGTTTTGAGTAGGCAGAAGGCCTCCTCCAAAAGGGACTTTGAAACTTAAAAAATTGAAAGACTTTTTATTTAATTTTAAAAAAAGAGAGAATTACAATGATTAAGCTCTACTGGTCAGAATGAAACAATGGGTGGCTCAAGCTTAATAATGAATCAGGGACTCACCAGCAACAATGTACACTCTCCCAGTTGTCCACTCCATCCTCCTGTGGTTGCTGCTTCTGGATCCTCTTCAGGTGACAGTTGAAATCAGAATGAATGGCTAAGGTTCCCGAATCAATCAAGAAGCCTCGTATTTGTCGTCATCGCCGAACAACACCTCCCACTCACCAGATATTTCCAAAATTGTACGATATCGTACGATATTGGAAAAATTTGGAACAATAGTCAGTGACTACAGAATGTGACATGGGATTGTGCAAGAAGTTCATTGTAACAGGCTTTTGAGAACACAATTTGTAATTATGGACTGCTGGCTAAGCAGAGCATTGCCACAATTTTCAAGTCTTACGATAAAATTCTCTAATTGAATAGCCAAGCATCATCATCTAATTCAATAAAGGAGTTTCATTAAGGTAGAATTAGTTCATAGTTATGCAATACTGCTCATTCATCGACTATGCAAAATCATACGATAAATTCAGAGCGGTTAATTGTTTCATTGATTGCGTAATAGTTTTCCCAAAGCAGTCTACGAATTTTCTTTAGGCCGGTGGCACCATATAAGGAATAATGGGTCAGCAGTAGCTGCAATTGGAATTAATACAATACATTCTTACAAGCTAAGGAGATTGTTTCATATTTAATCTAAAATACCTAAATTTGTAACCACATATATTACACAGGGTGTTTCAGAAGTAGTGTCGAACATTTTAGGGTATTGTTCCTGGATGATAGGAGTCTACAAATGTCGTATTAGACGTGTCCAAAACTCAGCGGTTATCCCCATAGCTGTCATTTTGTTTTTTTCACTTGAGAATTTTTATCTCAAGAACGAAATGATGTATTGATCTGAAATTTGGCATGAATATTTATGCTATAAAGACTCAAGTTTCAAAAATAAAATAGGAGATTTTCGTTGTGAATTTTCAAAATGGCGGCCATTTTAAATTTTTGATTGCAAATTCACGAAGACCGTTCACTTTACAGAAAATTTACAAGAGACAAAAAAGTTAGAAAATTTTATCAAGATTTCAAGGATACCTCATCCTTGAGAAATTAATTATTTTCGTACAGCATGCATGATCATGAACAAACAAGATCATCTGAAAAACAGCTGGATGGCCATATGGAGCCATACTAAGTTTCAAAGCTTCATCTTAAATCCAATTGGAATGGAAAATGTAATATTGATGTATAATATTGTGAAAAGTGGTCATGCATGCAATACGGAAATAATTAATTTCTCTTTTATTCTTCGACCAATCTCAATTAATAAGGTATCATTGACGTTTTGATAAAATTTGCCAACTTTTTTGTCTCCTGTAGATTTTCTATAAAGTGAACGTTTTTCGTGAAATTTGCAATCCAAAATTGGAAATGGCCGTCATTTTGAAAATCTAAATCAAAATTTTTTGTTTTATTTTTTGAAGTTGAGTCTTCATGGCATAAATATTCATGCCAAATTTCAGATCAATACATCATTTCGCTCTTCAGATAAGAATTCTTAAGTGAAAAAACAAAATGGCAGCTATAAGGATAACCGCTGAGTTTTGGACACTTAAAATACGACATTTTTAGTCTCTTATCATCCAGGAACAATACCCTAAAATGTTCGACACTACTTCTGAAACATTCTGTATAGTATTATATTATATTCATATTATTAATAATACAAAAAAAATTATTTCAATAGAACGACAGTAGAACAGAAATTGTGAATTCTTTTATTTGAAGACGACATATTTTGAAAAGGGGCTTTTATAATCTTCTCATCCAACATCAAAGTTGAACTTTTGAAAATGTTCAAAATGTTGATGTTGAAGGAACCAGAGCAATGCCTAACTTAACGACTGGGGAAATGGTTTTCCTTTTGCATTTATTCTGCTTAATTAATAAGTGTTCATCTAGAAGAGGGTTTGTTTTTCACCCCTGGGTACACATTCGCTTCGATGAATATGATGATCTATAATAAATGTTCAATATAAGTATGCAGTATAATGAATGGTAATTTCTATTATGGTTGACCACTGAAATAATTATTTTTCAGCGGTTGCGGACATCCTCAGGGATTCAAACGTAGTGATCATTCGTAAATAGAAAGTTGGTCACTTATCAAAGTTTCTTATATTTTGATTCAATTGAAAGTTAATGTTTTTTTCAAATAACAAACACTGTCAACTTATTACAGATTCATGTTAACAGAAAATTAAAAAAGAATTAAATATTTTCATGACTTATCAAATTGTACAACCTCAATCCCATGATATTCCTTGAATGAGAAAAACTTTGAGATAGCTACTAGTGAATAGAGAATCAGGTTAGATATTCACATTGATATATCGATGTGCGGTTTTCGCCATTCATTTTGTCATGCAAAATCATGTTTTCATGACTACCTTCCAAGTATCAACTTGACGGTACCCTGAATTTAGCACAGGGGTTAGGGATTAGGATTTCCAATATATTAAGCTCCTAACTAGTCTTAATGAAGCTGCAGAGTCAAAAATTGTGTTCCAGATATTGTTTCCAAATTACATTGTCTAATGATCTATTTCACTCTCAAAACTAAAGATGCTATAACAATATTGATGGAAAGCATAAAATGGTGGAAAAATACATCAAATTGAAGAGAATTGAATCCTCTACGACCCAACGTTCAGTACTCACTTTTTCGATGCATTTTTGTTGAGTAACATGCCCTGAAAGTTGAAAAATTTGGAAGAAAAACTGTCTGTTTGAAGAATCTACACTTTTAAAAGTGGGTATCTTGAAAACGAGATATCACAAAACTCTACTGAATAAAACTTGTAGGAAATTTATCTAGCTTCATCTTTGCTCTGGTAGTCATGTTCTCTGAAATGCATTGTTTCCAAGATACATGCGTGTAAGCCAGAAATGGAAAACCGCAACTTTTAAACCACCCTCATTTCTCAAGCACAAGGGGTAGGGATGAGGTCTTTTGATATGTTTACCTTCAAATTAGTCCAAACAAAGCTACGAAATCAAATATTGTGTTCCAAACGTTCCCTCCAAGTTTCCCTGTCAATTGATCTATTGTTGTTAAACTGAAGATTTTACACTCAACACTATAACGGCTGCAACAATCGTAGGGACATGCGTAAAATAATAAAATAGTACATGAAATTGAAGAAAATATGATGCTCTAGAAGCTCATGATTAGCAAGGACTTTTTCAATCAATCGTTGAAAAGTTAAAAAGATGAGAAATCAGAGCCGGAAGGATTTCTCTTCAAATTGGGTCACATTCAAGAGCTCATATCTAGAGAACCATGACGGATATGGGGAAAATGTTTCAGATAAAACTTTTAGGCTAATTTGTAAGCTTTAATTTTGTATGCAACAAAAATCTCCGAAAGACGCATATTGTTCGAGATATATGCCAAAAACCAAAATATGATACTTTGAAACCACCCCTACCACCTCAGCACAGGTGATAGGGGTGAGGACTTTTGATATGTTTACCCCCTAACCATCCTTAAAAGATCTGTGGCGTCGAAAATTTGTGTTCCAAACTTTTCCCTCTATACCTCTTTTTGAGCATTCGTTGCCTGGACTATGTTTTTTCTTCCGCTATTGTGCTTCAATATATGGATGAAACATCAATAAATTTATCAATATTAAGATAAAGAAAGGAAAAAAGAAAAAAGATGTTGTCGAATTCCACTATAACATTTTTATTCACCAAAACTAGTTTTCGTTGCCTATGGCAACATCTTCAGTGCCATAGGCAACGAAAACTAGTTTTGGTGAATAAAATGTTATAGTGGAATTCGACAACATCTTTTTTCTTTTTTCCTTTCTTTATCTTAATATGGAGAAGTTCCACAATATCTCTGATAAAAGTGTTAAATTTATCAATAAATGAAAAATTACCAACTATGATTGTAATTCGTTTTGAACTATTTTTGACGACGCCACAGTTTTCGAATAATAGTTATTAAAAACCAGTACTCACGTGTGGAGTGCTTTCGGATTTTTGAAATTCATTTTCAAAACTCAAATAATTTTTGAAATCCGAAAGCGCTCCACACGTGAGTACTAGTTTTTAATAACTATTATTCAAAAACTGCAGTGTCATCAAAAATAGTTCAAACCAGATTATTAACTTGCAGTTCGTCATGAATAGTGAAATAGATATAGAGTATAGAAATAGAGTATAACTATTGTAAGTATAGATATTATTAAATGGATATTATTGAAATCATATATCTGTACAAAGAATGTAGGTCATGATGTAGTATGGATCAATTCATTATTTGAATATTATTTTGGGAGTTTTTTCTTCGAGACTCCGTCAGTCGCCAAAAAATATACTTCAAGAACTCAACCTAGACTACGCAACTTCAGCTTTGCGGCTTCCTGGCCTCGTTTACACAAACCCCAATCAAGGTTAATACTATTTATTATCAACGTTCAAGATCAAAAAGATATTTGGCAGCTGATGTGACAATTTCTGTTAGGCTAATATTGTTATACTCATGCGATCGTCAATATTTGTTATAAATTTATTGAACTATGATACCAAATTAAAGGAACTAAATGTCAATTAAAAAGTCCTACTTTCAGTTAATCAGTCCTACAATATTGAGTCATGAGATGATTGTTTTGCGGGAACAATCATTCTTCCTCTCTCTTCAACAATCGAGAGAGAAGACATGCGTTTAGAGGAATCTCCAGCAATTAACAGAGTTTCAGAAAACTCCTCTTATTAATCAAATGGAAATCGATAGAAACTTAAACTTTTGCTCAGAGTCGGAAGATTTTAGAAGACGATGGATGCTATTTTATTGGTCATAAAAATTGATGAGATATCGTCTTAGATCTCTAACTGAGAGCTGAGTTTATCCAATTCGAATATATTATTATTCTGATAGGTTTGATTAGCAGCCCCGAAAAAAAGTTCAGAAAGAGAGGAGATGTAGCAGTGGATGGATAGGGATAAGGAAGGAGAAGAACATAAAGAAGGAAGAGAAGAAGACAACGAAGGAGACGAAAAACTAGAAGGATGAGTTTAAGAAGGAGGATTGAAGGAAAGATGACAATATGAACGATAGAGTGGGATATAAAAAATGAGAGAGGGGAATAGAGTCGTTATAGAAAAAAAATAAGCCACAGAATGAAAAATGAAAGGAACAAAAATGGAGAAAAAGCTGATGACCAAGAAGAACACTAATGATTAATCATGAAAACTAATGGAAGAAGAGAAGAGTTCTGAAGAAGAAGAAGAAGAAGAAGAAGAAAAGAAGAAGAAGAAGAAGAAGAAGAAGAAGAAGATGATGATGATGATGAAGATGAAGAAGAAGAAGAAGAAGAAGAAGAAGAAGAAGAAGAAGAAGAAGAAGAAGAGAAGAAGAAGAAGAAGAAGAAGAGAAGAAGTAGAGAGCGGAAAAAGTAGAAGTAGAAACCGATAATCAGTGAGAGACAAAGAAGAAATTATTATCATCCTAGAATAGGCTGATTGCTGTTGAAGCTAGAACGATATCTAAACGGTCCTAAATGTCTATCAGAAAAATAGAAGTGAAAAAGTTACCAGTTATAGTGATATTCATTTCAAACAAGCAGCATTAGTTGAATGAGGAGCTTTGGTGCTATTTATAATGATTGCTGACAGTTTAAAGCATCAAAAACAATGGCATTCCTAATTTGGGTTTACGTTTCCCATCTCCATGTTGATTCAATTGCCTCTTCCACCTTTGCTATTATTGTCTGTCCTATCATTTCCACTGTTACCAAATTTGAAAGAGTCAGAGAGGAGTCGAAAGAGAGATAGAAATATAGATAACGTGTGTGGGAGAGAGAGGGAGAATGATCGACTCTATAATGATAACCGATGAAACAAATTATAGTCGAGTTGGTCTCTGAACTGTAGAAGGTATAATGTGTCCCATTATAATAGTAATTAGTATTCGGGTTATCCAAGGAGTAGTCTCCAAATATTTTCCCATGTCTGGTTTCTTCAGAAATCTTCATCTTCAATTATTAAAGTTATCGAAAGGAACCAGCCAATTTGAGACGATTTGATTGTTGTTAATTTATTATTGAAGAATGTTTTTACTTTCCTTGTCCTATTACCATAGGTAAGGAAAGTATTGCTTTCCGAAAAAAATTAAGGTACCGTACCCCAATTTCTAAATTTCTATACTTTCCAAGGTCCCCTGAGTCCAAAAAAGTGGTTTTTGGGCATTGGTCTGCATGTGTGAGTGTGTGTGTGTGTGTGTGTGTGTGTGTGTGTGTGTGTGTGTGTGTGTGTGTGTGTGTGTGTGTGTGTGTGTGTGTGTGTGTGTGTGTGTGTGTGTGTGTGTGTGTGTGTGTGTGTGTGTGTGTGTGTGTGTGTATGAGTGTATGTGCGTCTGTGTACACGATATCTCATCTCCCAATTAACGGAATGACTTGAAATTTGGAACTTAAGGTCCTTACAATATAAGAATCTGACACGAACAATTTCGATCAAATGCGATTCAAGATGGCGGCTAAAATGATGAAAATGTTGTCAAAAACAGGGTTTTTCGCGATTTTCTCGAAAACGGCTCCAACTATTTTGATCAAATTTATACCTTAAATAGTCATTGATAAGCTCTATGAACTACCACAAGTCTAATATCTGTAAAAATTTCAGGAGCTCCGCCTCATTTATGCAAAGTTTGATTTTAGATTTCCAATTATCAGGCTTCAGATACAATTTGAACAAAAAATTTCAAGTGGAAAAGATTCAGCATGAAAATCTCTACAATTAATGTTCAGTAACATTTTCACCTAAAATTGAAAATAAACTCGAAATTCGAGAGAATGTTATTATTTCAATTGCAAACTGTTGGCAACTGTTGATTCTATTAAATCATTCACTATGAAGAGATAGCAGACTCCGTGTGTCTCCAGCGTTATTCTCCTGTCATCAGCTGGCTAAGATCTTTGAATAGTAGACTTGAGATGTGCGTGCACACTAGCGTCAGATATCAATTTTCATAACGGCAAGGAAAGTTGTGTGAGTGCGCCACACCAGATTTTTTAAGAATATTGTGAACAATCTTGGAATGGGAGTGGATTCTTAAGGGGAGTGTGCACTAGGTCGGTAGAGCGGTGCGGTGCGGTGCGGCGCGGCGCCGTTTTGGACTATTAATTTAGTCGTCACGTAGACTTTTCAATCAAGGAAAAATGAGAAAATGTTGTTACATTTCCATTAATTTACCGTGATCGTAGGCACTTGAATAGAATGTGAACTGGAAGATGCCAGAACAGCAGGCTGTTTAATAAAGCAGAGGTCGGAAACAGCCGAGCCCTCACGAAGTCACCCGAGCGCGGAAAATTTCCGACCTGATCTCCGTGCACTAGGAGTACGGCGCTACTGTGCGACACTACTAGTGCACGGAGGTACATTTGATCACATGTATTCAATTCCAGGCCTAGAACCTCCCACCGACCTAGTGCACGCTCTACTGTAGAGAGTCCATTGTGAAAATTAACAAGGTTATCATTTGAAAATATGCTTAAAGACTTTTAGGGTGTACGTACATAGTCATGCGTTTGGAGTTCTGAGTTCCGCGTTCTTGGAGAACAAAACCCTGGAAACTGAAGTTGATTATTGAATTAGTACGAGACAGAGAGAGTGTGAGACTCCTCTCATACTATTGAATTGTACTGGAGCTGATTGTTTTTCTAAAATATTTATCTCCAATTGAGAAATCCAATTAGAAAGCCTGTGACTGAGCACCACCATTTTGTTTATAGAAATAACGTGGACCGCAGAATTTGAAACGCCTTTGTGAAGTGCCCACACCCTTAGACATTGGAACTTATATTCAAGCCTAGCGTCTAATACGGTTATTTCAATCAGGTGGAGGAGCATTCAATCAAATTTGATCACCGTAAAGTAACTACTTCCTCATTTATCTATATATATAAAAGCGAAATGGCACTCACTCACTGACTGACTGACTGATTCACTCACTCACTCACTCACTCACTCGCATAACTAGAAATCTACCGGACCAAAAACGTTCAAATTTGGTAGGTATGTTCAGTTGGCCCTTTAGAGGCGCACTAAGAAATCTTTCGGCAATATTTTAACTCTAAGGGTTGTTTTTAAGGGTTTAAAGTTCGTCTTTTAGCATGTATATTCTTCTTCTCCCAATCTCTTAATTATAATTGAAATTTCCATATCACATGTTACTATAGAACTATAATCTTGATAGAGTACCTCTTCGAAACAGTTGTTAACTGGCAACTAAATTAATAATTTTGTCAGGTTGGCATTAAGTTGAGTTGACTTTGTTAGGTTGGCACCAAGTTGAAGATTTAAATGCATCTATCGCGGAAAAATTGATTAAGCACTGCTACTTCAATCCTGGGAATATTATATTACTAGCAGTCAGGCTCGCTTCGCTTGCCATATCCGTTTAGCCAGCCGTTTAGTCTGGACCCCCGACTGGATTGTCCTAATATATGATAAAAATGCCCAAATGAAAAATGCAGGCGAGCGAAGCGAGCCTGCTGATTTCATTCTTGGATGATCCAGTCGGGGGTCCAGGGGGCGGAGCCCCCTGGCTAGACGGATATGGCGAGCGAAGCGAGCCTGACGGCTAGTTGATTATATTTGACTTGATTGGATTTGATTCTCACTTGATATTTCTTTCAACTGGAGAAATCTACAATACAAACCCATAAAAAGTTTTAGGCCCACTTAAGCTATTTGGAGACCAGTTAACAGCGACTAGAAAGAGGATAGACTGACTAGAAAAAGGATAACGACTCACAACTAAAAGGTGTAGAGGCACATGCAACAACCTAACCTACAATTATTTATTGATGTGTGATGTGAGATAAGAGAAATGAAGTGAGAGAGAAGGAGGTGAGTGTGATAGTGGACAGTGGAAGAAAGAGAGAGAAGGAAAAGATTTTAGGTTGAGTTTCGGACGCGTGAAAAGAAGGACGTACCCAAGGGTGATGTGGAGGAGTGATTTGGGAGATTTTCGTTCTTTTTCGGGAGATTGAAAGGCGCTTAGCGGTCACTTTTCACCAATCAATGTCACAACATTGTTGTCCGCTTGACGAGGTGCTGAAACAACGCAATGCTGTGTTGTTGTCGAAAAAGAAAGTTAGTAAGCACTTTCGGACAGTCGGTAATTGTCGGGTAATTTCGGGGCTGAATTACGTGTTACATAGAGGATGGAGTAGATCACATGCCGAAAGAGAAAGATCACTTGAACCGATTTGAAGATTGTTATAAAGATTGGAAGATATATTAGAAGATTGATATAAATGTAATAGTAGATTGTTATAAATATATTGGAAGATATATTAATAAATCTTTTGAACAAATATATTTGACGCAAGTGTTATCGTTCGAACAAAAGCTATGAAATGATGAAGTGCATATGTTCTCCTTGAGCGTGTATGATACCGGTGGGTAACATATTCTTCATTTTTAAATTTCAATGTCAGAATACATTCCATTATGTACAGTCCATAAATTGTCAATATGTTGAGGCTTTTGAATTTTTCTCTCACAGACTCTCTGAAACCTAACTTCAATATGATTCTGACTGCTTTTTTCTGAACTGTGAATAATTTTTTCAAGTTTTCAAGAGATGTTCCTCCATAGAGTCCTACTCCAAACGCTAGGTGAGAATGAATGTTTGCAAAGTAGATGGTTCTCAGTGTAGCCTGACTTGAATAATTCGACAATACCCTGAGTGAATAGAGGCCAGAGTTCAGCTTCTTCAATATGCCATCCACATGTGACTTCCAAGACAATCGTTGGTCTATTGTCAAACCCAGGAACTTTGAGTTTGAGGTTTCCTGAAGTACGTGACCATCAACAGTGAATTCAGTCTCCTCATCCTCACGAATTCCAGCTGAAAACTTTATAGCCTCACATTTAGTTGGATTCAGTCTCAAGCAATGATCCTTGGAGAATTTGTCAAGCTGAAGCAGACCTAAATTAGTGCGTTCTTCAAGTTCTTCCTCGTTGTCACCAGCTACATTAAGCGTAGTGTCATCAGCATACATACACAGCTGCACATGTGAATTTCGAGGTATTTGTAGGTTCAAAACTGAAGGGAGGTCTTTCAAGTAGATAATGAAGAGGATAGGGCCTAAAATAGATCCCTGGGGAACGCCTCGAGTCACCCTTCTAAGTTCAGATTTGAAGATTTCAAGTTGAAATCTTGATTTGAAGGTATCATAAGTTATCAATGTTCTTGCATGAAAAACACTTGCATATTTCTGTGTTGAGAGAAAATTGGTATGAATCAAAATAGTCACAGATAAACCATTAGTACCGTATGAACTATTTTATCCATGTCTATATATTTCGCACGTTCAATATTATGAGTGGAAGACACTAGCTCTTCTATATCAAAACAGCTGAAGAAGGTGTATTATGATACCGCTCCAATAGACAAGTTCAATAATCAATTCCACCATAGTTGTAGAAGTAGGATATCAGTAATGCAAAATTCTGTTCTTGCCAAAGGATACTGTACTAGCGCTATACGCTATCTGTCAGCAGAAGTTGTAACAACAATGGCCGACTCATAACTACATGTTCGCGTTCTAAATTTGATTAGTTGATGGGTGGTATTTGTTGGCTGGTATTTTTAATAACATGGAATATTAAAAAAATATTTCTTTATTTCTATAGTATACTAATATGAAGTATGTAATAGGTAATTTTAGCACTGATACTTCATACCTTGATATTCTTTTCAACCGGATAAATCTACAATACAAACCAAAAAACGTTTTAGGCACACTTCAGATATTTGGAGACCTGTTAACAGCGACTAGAAAGAAGATGGACTGACTAGAAAAATATATTATAGATACACTGATACTATATACTGTACTAAATTCCACATAACATTAATCAATTATGATTCAATTGATGGTTCGATTAATTAATGAAACTAAAGTGGTAGAGAGCAGCTAACGAAGGCTATGTTTTCAATGCTGTTCAAATACACAATTTGATTATAAGTTTGCTGTTTCATTAATTTCAGTATAGTTAGAACAACTGCAGCTTTTAAATAGTTATTTGTGCAACTAGTGCGCAAAGTGACAGTTTGCTGCACCGAAAGAAACGTTTACGCACGAGCCGTAGGTGAGGGCGGAATGGTTTCTTGAGTGCAGCAGAGGAACTTTGCGCACGTATTTCACATTAAGTTTTTCCTACAGTTACCATTGAATATGAAAAGTGGGTAATTATGGGTAAAATTGCCTGAAATCCATCAAATGTTTTTCTGTGTAATTTTATTATTGATAAAAACCTTAATCCTAAAATCCTAAAGTCCTCGTTGTCCTTGGTTATAATATATAATGAATAATAATTAGCGCGTTGTGCTTGGTTGCACCTCTGCTCACTATAGCAGCCACAGCAGTCACTGTTACCAACTTCATTTTGATTTTGCTGCACTGTTGCTCCATATAACCTACTAAGTATTTTGCGTTGCCATGTTGCAAATCTGGAGTGCAGAAAAATTTTTCCCGCACTAGAGCGGAAAAGTGATTCTTTGCGTTCTGTAATCAGTGCAGCAATGGCCACTTTTCAACGTAACTGTAGAAATAGTATATTTCGCACCTAGAGCAGAAAATGAGATTTTTCCAGCTCGAAATCGGTTTTCAAGTCCGAGGCCGTAGGCCGAGGACTAGAAAAGATTGAGAGCTGGAAAAACATTTTTGCCCGTGGTGCGAACGATATTTTTCGCCACACTACAGGTATTGCTGACAAAATAAATAAAGAATACAAAATAAAGAATACTCGTTAAGCTATCGTACCTATCTCTTGATTTTAGTGGTAGAAGATTTGCAGTCAGGATTTCAGATTCTTTTAAAATTTCACTTGGAATACCACAGTCATATTCAAGCATTTTTGAAAATTCGGAATGCACTAATCAACAATAAATAATTGAATAAAACTGGTTGCGAAGCGAATTAGTTTGATTCGAAACTGGAACTAAAATCATGGCGACTTCAGCTTATTATGAAAGTGGACACTCGCCCGATCTAGCGGATGACTTATTAATAATAATTAGCGCGTTGTTTCCAGCCATAAGCGGCTGGAAAGAGACAACTTTCTGGCCTAGACCGGAAAAGAAACCCTTTTCTGACGTCGTCTGCAAACAAGGTCTTTCAGATCTACGTAGGGACTGGAAAACAGCTGCTTTCTGTGCAGTATGGCGAAAAAGATATTATAGATACACTGATACTATATACTGTACTAAATTCCACATAACATTAATCAATTATGATTCAATTGATGGTTCGATTAATTAATGAAACTAAAGTGGTAGAGAGCAGCTAACGAAGGCTATGTTTTCAATGCTGTTCAAATACACAATTTGATTATAAGTTTGCTGTTTCATTAATTTCAGTATAGTTAGAACAACTGCAGCTTTTAAATAGTTATTTGTGCAACTAGTGCGCAAAGTGACAGTTTGCTGCACCGAAAGAAACGTTTACGCACGAGCCGTAGGTGAGGGCGGAATGGTTTGTTGAGTGCAGCAGAGGAACTTTGCGCACGTATTTCACATTAAGTTTTTCCTACAGTTACCATTGAATATGAAAAGTGGGTAATTATGGGTAAAATTGTCTGAAATCCATCAAATGTTTTTCTGTGTAATTTTATTATTGATAAAAACCTTAATCCTAAAATCCTAAAGTCCTCGTTGTCCTTGGTTATAATATATAATGAATAATTAGCGCGTTGTGCTTCGTTGCACCTCTGCTCACTATAGCAGCCCAGTCACTGTTACCAACTTCATTTTGATTTTGCTGCACTGTTGCTCCATATAACCTACTAAGTATTTTGCGTTGCCATGTTGCAAATCTGGAGTGCAGAAAAATTTTTCCCGCACTAGAGCGGAAAAGTGATTCTTTGCGTTCTGTAATCAGTGCAGCAATGGCCACTTTTCAACGTAACTGTAGGAAAAGATATTATAGATACACTGATACTATATACTGTACTAAATTCCACATAACATTAATCAATTATGATTCAATTGATGGTTCGATTAATTAATGAAACTAAAGTGGTAGAGAGCAGCTAACGAAGGCTATGTTTTCAATGCTGTTCAAATACACAATTTGATTATAAGTTTGCTGTTTCATTAATTTCAGTATAGTTAGAACAACTGCAGCTTTTAAAAGTATTGAGCGTCACAAGAAACACGTTTTCTGTTTGTGTGTACTACACATGATCCAATTAGAGCAGTGCACCTAGATCTGAGAGTGCAGATTGCAAGAACCTCAAGTGAGATTCACTTGAAACGGTCAGTATTTAAGTATGAATCACAGCGGAGCTTCCCATTCAATCAGAACTGACAATGAATGTGACCAACACTCGAACCATTTGTCATGGACTAATTGGCGTGCCCAATAATTATTGTTATTAGAAAGCGGCGTCGAGACAACTTCTGAGATCGCCATCTCCTGAACAGTGGTGCTCTACTGTGTCTGACCCCTATGACACCCCCCCTGTCAGTCCCCCCTCACGGAATAACCCCCCGGGGGTCATCTGACACCCACTCATTCATTTGTGACCGCCGCTCCCTATTGAATCACGCCCTCTCTACTAATATCTCTCTCTTTATCTCGGTTGTAGTTAAGTTTTATTTTGTTTACCTCTGTTATTCAACAGTTAGCATTCTTATGTTCACTTAATTTTAATATGATAGATGTTATGGTGGTCAGGTAAGGGGAAATTCTGAGTTAAAATTCAGTATCTGTATTCAAGAGATTGAATAATAATAGTAAATACAGTATCATTAATGTAGAATCAACTATACAGTACGGTTTTTTCTATATAAACACCACTAGTTTCAACTTTGATTCTATTTTCAATATTAATTTTAAAATATTCAAGTAGCCCTTTTTTATTAGTAAATACAGTTGTTTCTTGATATATCATTATCATTATTATTAAACGAAAATCCAAATTAATTATATTTAATAATTCGTTTAGTAATTAATTTTAAAATATTCAAGTAGCCCTTTTTTATTAGTAAATACAGTTGTTTCTTGATATATCATTATCATTATTATTAAACGGAAATCCAAGTTAATTATATTTAATAATAATAATTAATTCATTAGCATTTGAATAATCACAATATCTCAGTAATTTCCATCTATATATCATTATCACTTCTATTAGTGACGAAGGGATTTTGGATGATAATAGTGAATGTAGTAGTATATTTGTACAGTTTATGTGTCAAATCACGAACATTTCAATAAAAATTGTTCTGATATCCTTGTCTGTCACTAGACAAAGCAGACATCTCAAATATGGAAGTTTATTATTGGAATTGAGTCGTAACAAATAATTCAATGACGAATATGTTTGAGATAAAATTATCATTATCGAATAGAATCAACAATATTGATAGTAGGTCTAGAGCAGATTTACCGGGAAAATAACAGCTATCCAGTACAGAAGCCGTTGGTGACAATAATGCCTTCCCACTGACTTTGAAACGTGAATCTTTGTTAGTATAATTATTCTCATGTCTCCAACTTTATAACCATTTCAGTCACACTACAAGATAGAAGCTTCATTACAAGCGGTTAGTAGCGTTAGTGCACAATTTTTACATGTGTATCAATTTATAAAGGCTATATCTCTAAATATAGAAGTAATTTCCAAAACATACACATTAATTTATAGTCGATAGTTACAAGTGCGGAGGTCTCGAATGATAGTGGTGGAGGTGATCTAGGATGGAAAAAATAACAAACACATTGGGCCATATGAATGAGGTTGAGAATTTGCTTATACTTCTAAAATATGGAGCATATGCTTCATTTTCCATGAATAAACAAAATAGTAAGTAAGTAAATAAGTAAGCAAAATCTTTTGATCATGCTCATCAAGAAATTGTTTGAATGAACTGGAGCATTTGCTCAACTTTTGAAGCAAATGCTTCAAAAAAGGTGAGTCTAGTCTGGAGCAGCTTTTCACCTTTTGCTCATAGTAAAATGGCTCAACTGATTCGTGTAAGAGAAAACTATACCAGATACGATCACAACCAACAGTTGAGAACTATAAAAATATGTTTAGATTCTACCATTATATAATATATCACCATTATTCCTATGAAAGAATTTTAAAAAAATACCTATCCGATATACAGATAGCCATTGCAGAATAGGAAATAGGCATTTAAGAAGATTATAGACATTATAAGAAGGCTATTGAGATTATAAGATTATGCTGAAGATTATTATAGAGATGACATTTTTACGCTATTATTTCAAAATTCAGAACTCAACTAACCTGAAACTCATTTCATGGATAGAGAACAGAGTAGACGACCAAACACAAGCGGTGTCTATATATGCATATTTAGCAATACTTACTCAGAAGGCAGAAGTGTTTTTTCAAAAAATGTCTCACCCTCAAGGGCGGATATCTCAGAAACTAAGAGAGATATGGAAAAAATGTAGAGGACAATACTTGTTAGTAATTTTGTAGGCTTCAATTTTGCACTGAATACAAATGTTCATGAGATGCATATTTTCCGAGATATATGCGAAAAATGAGAAAATGGTACTTTCAAACCTCCCTCACCCCTTTAGCACAGGGCGTAGGGGTGAGAACTTTTGATATGTTAATCCTCTAACTATCCTTAAAAGAGCTGTGGAGTTGAAAATTGTGTTCCAAACTTTTCCCTCAATACCTTTATTTGAGCATTCGTTGCCTGGACTAAATCAGCTGATGAAAAATATTTAAAATACGTGAGCATTTGCTCCAGATTATATGAGGTGAAGCTTATTCATATAAAAATGAGCAAATGCTTATGCTTCTAATGCTCATGAGCAAAACCTCCTCCATGCTCATAAGCATATGTTCTATGTTTATTCATATGGCCCATTGGTTTGAGATAAATTTGATTTTTGAATGTGCTGTGAAGAACAAGAGAATTGAGAAGAAAAAGAGGAGGAAGAGCAGGCAGGAGGTAGAGATAAAAGCGGTTAGAGAAAGAGGAGAAGAATAGAAAGGATACAAAGGAGTAAGTTGAGGAGGATGTAAATGAGAAGGAATGGAAGAAGAAGAAGAAGAAGAAGAAAAGGTGATACACAACAATTAATGGATGTGTAGCAATGACTGGATAAAAACAAGAAACATCAGGATAAGCCTTAAGATCAGGGTGTGGTCACTATATAGACACGGGACAGCTACAACACCAGCCTACAACCATACTATTCAATCTCTCGAGTACTTTACCGGGATACGGCTTAATTCCTCCACTTCTTCTTCCTCTTCTTCTACTTTTCTTCATCTTCTTCTTATTTTTCCTCTACTTTTCCTCCCTTTTCTTCTTCACCTTCTCCCTCGGGATCTCGCTTGCTACGGTCATTATGCAGATTAACTTGCTATTAGCTAGTATGGCCCATTAAATTTATACTCCTCACCTCTACAATAATTCCAATACACCCTTTATACACACCTATGTAATGAGTCAGCATTGTTTAAATGGGAATCATTGATGTCATATGCGAGGGTTGCTGACAGAATAAAATGAATCTCACCACACGAGAGGACATCAACCTAACGTGTATGTGTCAGTGTGCATGTGTGTGTGTGTGTGTGATGCTGTAAAGAGCAATAAAATTTTATGTCTTTATGAACACTTTTTTATGTAATGAACTACATCGTACGTTAACTTGGAAACAATACATTTTTTCCATTCACCTTTCCTTCTTGCACTCCTATTCTTCTTATTCTCTATCTGTTTCCTTCTCTTTTTCTCTTTCACACTCTCATACGCAAACGTTCGTAAACAGTTGTGATAGGCATTTTATTGTAATGTGAGTGAGTACAAACTTACTTAACACTACGTTGTGGACAAAAACATGGATTTATCTCTTTATAAGAGTCAGAGTGTGCTCTGGTTGTAATAGGAACTACTGATGAAGAGGGAGAGAAAGAGATGTGAAGAAGGAAATAAATTGTGTTGATCGAATCTGAAGTTGGAGTTTAACATGGACAAACTAGAAAAATCGAACAAAAAATGTGATCTATATGAAATTATTTCAAGATGGTTAGTTAATATTTGTGGAAAATAACGGAGAAATCACTTTTAGATTAATGATAGATTACTGATTTGGGCGTTGTTTTAAAATTAATAATGTTTATTCTCTAATAATTTAACATGGACAAACTAGAAAAATCGAACAAAAAATGTGATCCATATGAAATTATTTCAAGATGGTTAATATATGTGGAAAATAACGGAGAAATCACTTGTCAGATCAGATTACTGATAGATTACTGATTTGAGCGTTGTTTTAAAATTAATAATGTTTATCCTCTAATAATATTCCTAATGAATATACCTTCGTATGTTTCTTCTTTCTGAACTAGTATATGGATCAAAATTTGGTGGAGGAATAGTATAAGCTGTGCCTCTTGGTCCTCCCCCAATTATTTCAATGAATATTTGTGTATCTTGGATCAATGAATGATTATTATTATTATTATTTATAAATAATAATGAATAATAATTAATAATAATAAATAATAATTAATAATAATAAATAATAATTCATAGCTCGTAGTCACTGATCAAAACCACTGTGGATATAATTCATGGAGAGATTCAGTTTTTTTGTAGACGATTGAAAGATTTTCAAGAATGACCACTGTGAATTTTCAAGTAGAGTAAGAGAATTTGGTGATTTTAGGATTTTAGAATGTTACTTTTTCATTTTATTAAAAATTCACAACCATTGATCAAGGTTTTGTTTACTGCCAGAATGTTAGACTCATCCTTGAAATCTAAACTTGAAAATTTACTAGAATTCATGTTTTTCATGATATTCCTTCAAATTTTGCTGAAACTACACGTCTTGATAGTTTAACAATCATTGGCGTATCAAAAATCGATCAAAATTCATAGAAGATTATCAAATTCCACATCAATTACTATTAAGAACTTAAAACTTGTCATGAATTTTAGTAATAATGAGTTGAAGTTCAACTTTTAACTAACTATTTAATATTCAACTGAAAAGTAACTTGCTATTCTGTTACTCAATAGAAGTATTTTCTTTCAGTCATTCACTATAAAAAATATAAAATGAGAAGAATTCAATAAAACTTGTCAATAAATGACAGAAAGAGCCAATCAAAATAGAAAAAGGACTGTAGTAAGAAATATCACATGTAAAACTAACACATTTGTCGAGAAAAGACCCAGCTCGTAAAATTTGATTAGATTTCATAGCTGAGTTGGAGCATGTGCTACACTTCTCTTCTCTTCTTCATCATATTCTTCTTCTTCTTCTTCTTCTTCTTCTTCTTTTTCCCCCTTCTTCTCCTCCTTCCCCTTCCCCTCAACCTTCCGTTTCTTCTCCTCCTTTTCTTCTTCACAATATTCATTATCTCTTTCTTCTTCTCCCTCTCCATCTTCCATTTCTCTTTCTCTTTTGTATTCTGTTTTTGCAATAATAAATGGAAATAGCACTAGTCCACTAGCAGGACTCTTGGCGGACAGAATAAGCATTTGACAGAAGAAATTCATTCGATAGCAATAAATGCGATATACTTGTTCCCAAGTTTCAGGAATTCTTCTCCTTCTCCTCTTCTTCATCCTCCTCCTTCTTCTTCTTCCCCTCCTCCTTCTTCTCCTCCTTCTCCAAGTCCTCTTCCCTCTCTCCCACCTCTTTCTCTCCTCTTTTCTCCACTTGAAAGCGGGGTTTACGAGTTCATTGACTGGATGATTTAAAACCTTCAAACGATCGTAGAATATCAGACAATTCTAGGAATCAGGCATACAATAAGAATAGGATACTGAATGATAATTTAAGTGGAAGTCTAACCATTCACGAATACCTTGCTTGACCTTGCTTGACTCAAACTACTCTCTTGTTGTTTCTTCTCTCTCCTTTGAGAGTGTTATAGTTGATCTAGCAAGTGTTATAAATAATAGTACAGTTATTGCGTATCTGTAGCTCAATATAAAATTCTTTTAATCATATTATTGAATAAAACCATAGTAGAGACTTTGAAGTCGGAGCAGACAAATTGCCTAACTGTTCTAGAAAGACGACGACCATAGGAACATAGAGGTAGGGAGATACTGAATGGAAATAGGAATAGGAATTACTATTAAATTTGTCCATGCTAAAGTAACTATGAAGCAAACAGAAAGTTAGTATAGTAACGTTCAGTTGCACAAAACTCCAATTGAAGGGGTTATAATACAAGGGGTCCAAGTTACATATTGTTAGTTTCGAGAAAACTGAGTCTAAAGTTTACTTACATTAATCAATTCTTCATTCATGAAATGAATATAGAAATGATATTCACCTATTCCTATAACTATTCAGTATACTTTTACCAAATCAAACGTACAGTTTCATGACAATACATTGTCTCGAATTGTTTTCCTTTCTCAGTTATCAGCTAAATAGTGATAAGAAGTATCACTTGTACCCCTTGTTTACCAGACAAAACTCTATTGCCTAGCTACACATAAATCTTTCAAATTCACCCGCAATTGAAAAAAATGATTAATGACCTTATTGCAATGTTATCCGATTCGCTAATTGGTTCTTGAGGTATCTTTTGCTTGGTGACATGGCTTAATCAAGGTTAAATTTAATTTGAAGGATACGAGCAACCGTTGCTCAATAAACAAGGGATCTAAGTCACTTGGACCCCTTGTTTAATCAAATAAACAGCTGTTTGAAAATGTAGTTAATAAAAATTTACACCAGATGTCAGCACTGATAAGACTTACGCTTATAACTCACTAAATTTTTACCACTTTCAGCTATCGATTACTGTAGCTAACTCAAAAAAAATGGAAACTGTCACTTGGACCTGACCCCCTCAATTGAGTTCAACCACTGTCAAATCACATTATTGAAATGACGCCATTGCATTGACATCGAATTCGTTTGTTCGCTAGTTGTATATAAGTTTCGTTACTAGTTTCATTACAAATTAGATGAAATTATTTTATAGCGGTTTAGCGGTTGAATCTTATTGGAGTTTGGAGAAACTATTTGTGAGTAGATAGATGTTCAAAATTGATTAAATGTTGAAACAACAGTAGTTGAACTAACTACATATTCCATAATTGATGGATTGATAATTGGATCCTAAAGCCAATACTGAACAAAAATGTTCGACAAACATGTTTGTCGAAACAGTTTGGGCAAATTTTATTATGTTTGACAAACAATGTTTGCCCGTGGCCGGTGTGGACGCGTCACCAAACAAAATGTTCATAAGTGGGGAGAACAGGTTTTTATGATTCACAGCAAACACTGAAAATGTTTGGAAAAACAGAAATTTTTGTTTTGACAAGCATACATTGTTCAAACTTTTTAAGGTGTTTGTCCCTGAGCCCCTCAACAAACATGTTCGCCGAAAATGTATGTCGAACATTAATTGTTAAGTGTGGACGCGGCTTTATATTGTAGTATGCTATTTAGTATTAAATTTATTAAAAACACACAAAAAAGAAGACTGAAAAGAATTACAAAACAAATAAAATACAATTAAATGTTACAAATATAAAAAAACATGGGCTTTGTGGTATAATACTATTAGACAGGAAACTGAGAAGTGAAATGGACAGGTACTGAAGGAGATGAAATCAAAGAAAAACAATCTTGTAAACAAACACATAACCTTTCTGAGATGATGAATCCGATGTACCTGGAATAGGTTCAATGTATTCTAGGTACTAAGATTAAATTCAATGTACCTAGAATAGGTTCAATGTATTCTAGGTACATAGATTGAATCCAACTCAGAATATACTTTTTCATTAACATAATTAATTTATCAATACATCTTCAAATTTGGCCTATATAGCTATGACTGGGGAAGAGTAACATACTCCAAAACTGCTCTTTCCCATGCCTGCGTAGCAGCATAGAGATCCCGGGTACCAAAAGTTTTTAAACCAGATCACTCCCGTGTTATCGGATGGGCACGTTAAACTGTCGGTCCCGGCTGAAGTATGACAGTCGTAAGGCCCATTGATGGCTTAAATTATATATTCAGGCGGTGGGATCTTCCCGCAAGGGACTCCCCACCAACAAAAGCCATACGAATTTACTTTTACTTATTTTTTGCTCTTTCCCAAATTTTAAGAGCAACATGCCCGATAGATAAGTTACATTCAAGAATTCAAGTACAGTTTCGAGCTTGAACAGCATGTAACTGTACTTGAACTCAGTGACTCATTGGATATCCACAGAAAATATCTTATATCAAGTGAATATCATCCGTACAACAGTGAATACCTAGGAAATAATATGAAAATCAAAGCATGCCAGGCGATATACAGAGAGAATCCAGTGAATATCTGTTCAGAAATAATAGCAAACTGAATGCATGTTACGCGATTTGCTCTTAAAGTTTTACTTCAATTTCAACTCTGGTTGCACGCCACGCAAAATGGCAGCCAATATGGTCATGGCTGCGCCTCCAGCTACTGTCAGCATTCCTCATAAATAGCATTAACGCTCCTTATTCAATCAGTACTGACAGTTTGAAATCGATCTCAATTCAGTAAAATTCACATTCAACAAGCAGTATTTATCATAAACCACATCACAGCTGTCTCATTCAACTAATGCTGACAGTATTGAGTGGATCTGAGTAGCCTCTGCACCGACGATGATAATAATAAGTTGGAGTTGTCCGGTTGTGTTGCAGCCTGAGGCAACTGTATCAATTTTACAACTCCACTTTGTATCAACACGCGAATCGTGACTTTCCATGGATGTTGTTAATTGCTGGAGTATCATGCTTTTTATTGCTGGTTGCTGGTGGAACACAGAGTTGTAATTTGGAGTTGTACAGTATGGTTGCTATCACAGAGCTTGATAGTTGGTATCATAAGAGAGCTTGATAATATCGTAGGAGCTTGATACATCATGAAATAATTATATATTATAAAAACGTTACACCATGAAGCTGGCTAAGAAGTAAGAAGTATCCAGAGCATAAGAGCTTGATATTATATCATAGGAACTTAGGAACATAGGAATTCTACGAGCTTGATATCTTGAGAACTTCATATCATAAAGCAGGTTAAGAAGTAAGGAATATCCACTGAATGTAGAATTTGTAGAGGATTAAAGCCGTGCATGAACTTCTTGTATATTACTCAGGGCCGTATTTAGCCATTTGGCGCCCCTAGGCTCAGTTGTTCGCCCCAGCTCTTTTCAGAGTTACTCTTCAAAAACATATTACAAAACTATATCATGCTTGTTTAATTAATTAAACGTAACTTTATCAGATAATGAGATGAATTGATCTCAATTTCACGATTCGACTTCATAATTATATTATTATTATTTGAAGAAACAATATAATAATTTACTGTATACTGTACTTGTCTTCACTCCCAAAATTCAAGAGAAAAATAATCCTAGCGGAGAAAGGCGGAACCAACTTGAGACACCACAAAATATGGGAATGGCTATGCTAATGTAAGCCACTCCCCAAATTCAGCGAGCAGCCTCATTGGACGATGGCTTGCGAATGACGTTCTCAAGCTTCTTGCTTCCTATTGGTAGTGAGCTGTGGATATAAAATGTTGACTGAACAACCCATTGACCAATCAGAAGCTCGTGGATTTGGAGGCAAGGATTCAGTCCCTCGTACATCAATTCCATGTTACTACCCTGAAGCGGTAGTATGTAACCAACACAAGAATGAAAATGTTGCAGAGCTGCATGGGCTCTGTTTATTTTAAATAAGAAGACTAATAAATCGTCAAAGAAATCTGTGTTTTTGACAATTTCTTAGTCTTCTTATTAAATATGAATAATTACCACAATATCAACTTCTCAACTACACAAAAATCTGTTTATTTTGGTGTGTGAGTTTGGAAGTCTGGAAAACGTTCACATGCTTGGATTATCGGATCAAGTTCTAGTTAGTTTGAAGAATCGAATTGAAGATATTAGATATTATTAACATTTACAGGTTACAGATATTAGAAAAGATTAATCGATTTTTTCACTGTGACTCTTTAACAAGTTTTTCAAAATTTCCTGTTTTCAATACTTTTACTTCATGGAATCACTTGATAATTGGAATTGAGAGTCTATCGAACAAAATTATTAATCTTTGATATAATAAATGCATGCACTACTTTCAATTCTTTGTGAGTTATAGCGATATAAATTCCTAATGACACTCAAAGATAGAGTCAAACATCATGTATTTGCTCTTAGAAAATCACAAACGTTTCAACACATATTCAACCAACCAACCAATGGTGATGATGTCATTCATATTCATGTCTCTTGAAGGTTAGGATATCTACAAAGCATACTTGTAAGTTAGGATACCATATTATCACTTTAGAATCTTGACCAGGTATCCTAACCTATAATTTATCCTATAAGGTATCCTAACCTATAATGAAACAATAGGTGTTTAAACATGTTTGTATTTTTCTTAAATAAATTCGTAATATTTGACTATATTATAAAATTGTGTGTTTTAACTAGTTTTTTCATTTTTTTTTCATCTTGTATCTTCCAATTCCATTTAATTCTCCTCCTTCTTCTCCTCCATCAACTCATTTTTGTACTCCTTCTTCTCCACCACCTCCTCCTTCTCCTCATCCTCCTCTTCTTCTTCCTCCTCCTCCTCCTCGTTCTCATTCTCCTCCTGCTCATTCGTTGCCAACAGCGATCACACACAGCCAGGCATACCAATAAACAGGCAGAATGGGATTCTGCTGTAAATCAGTTGCTTTAACTGCAACAACAAGGAGAAGAGAAGGCATCATGGGGCCCCATACACTGAGGCCCCCATTGTATGCAGAAGAGTTGATGGTGCTTAGTTTCCCCCTTCCTCATCCACACCATCTTTGGGGGGCGAAAAAGTGAGGGGCCCCTCAGGGGTCCCCCCTCATTCACGATGGTTGCGGGGGGGGAGTGTAATTGGCTCGTTGAGATCTGCGCGAGAGGTCTACGGAAGATCTGATAGTTGATTTAACATACTAGTTAATTCAACTAGTTTCGTAAACTAGTTACAAAAACTAGATAACTGTTGGTAAAAGCTACCAAAACAACAAACCAGTCAACTGTACAGTATGTTCGATAAAGTCCATGTTTAGCCATAAAGAAAAAATAAGTACCAATATTTATAATATAAGACAACTCAATTGAGACTTAGGCCCGGTTGCACAACAGCCGGTTAAATTTTAACCGCGATTTATTTCACGGGGACCCATAAGAGAAGGCGTTTTTGAAAAGACGGCTTCTCTGATTGGTCCTCGTGGAATTAATCACGGTTAAAACTTAACCGGCTGTTGTGCAACCAGCACTAATTCATGCAAGCCCATATAATAACTGGATGTATACTGGATATACTAAATATATAATTATTAATAAAAATCTAGTAGTACCCTTTATTTTTTTAAAACTTTGAAATAGTTCAACAACTTTTTTCGACCCTAGTTGAAAATGACCTAAGTTAGGGTCGAAACTAGTTGTTGAACTATTTCAAAGTTTTTAAAAATAAAGGGCACTACAAGTTTTTTATTAAATTGTAAAAAGTAGCCCATGTGAGTGAAGTGTTTTTAGATTTATAATATATCTAATATATTATAATATTTTTAGATATATATATAATACATAGATTTGTAATATATGTTTAGATTTATAACTAGAAATCTCTGTGACTAAATCATAAGTCTAAACTACATGCTTTATTCAAATTGTTGGATTTTAAATTCAGTGTACCATGAATTATCCATTCTTAGCCAAACTACTCTTTACTCTTCATTGGAAATTGTGACTTGTCAATAGGCGTGATGGAATATCCAAATTCAAATAATGCTTATACTATTGTCAGCTTCGTTCTCAGAGATGAACGCAATTGGAATTTCTATGTTCAATTTTCATATTCATAAGCCTAACTAAGTTTTTATAAAATATACAAATATTGAATGAAAAAGACTAAGAAATTGTCAAAAAACCACTGATTTATTGATAATTAGAAAGACCGGTTTCGGTTATTACACCATTGTCAATCTCTGATAAACTAAAACTAAATAAAAGAGCAGCAGAATTTATACTAGTAGGCGAGGGCATGAACGCCTGCCATTGGCCTAGCTAGACAGTCTCCTCCCCCTCAACCATTGACAATGGTGTAATAACCGAAACCGGTCTTTCTAATTATCAATAAATCAGTGGTTTTTTGACAATTTCTTAGTCTTTTTCATTCAATATGAATAATTATCACAATATCAACTTCTCAACTACACAAAAAGTGAAAATATACAAAACCACAAACCCGACAACGACGCGAGCCACTAGTCATCAGTAGGAACGCGCTATGTTCGTTTAAGTAAATAAATTGATTGCCATGAGCAAGGTTTAGGAAGGACTTGACTAATAACTTCCTAGTTTCTCATGATACTCGTACTATAATGCCCAATATCATCTAAGGTGTTATTAGTCGAGTGGCGTGGATTTTCCTGGCTGTTACTTGTATTCTCTATTATAAATACAATAAAAAGATACTTTTATCTGTATTACATTATACCTTCTATCTGTAAACTGAATTATCATGCTTGATTTCCGAATATCTGTATAGACTTATAGTCTAATATTGTACTTTTCATTTAGTTATGAACTGGAAAACAAAGAACAATGATGCTTTTATCTGTATTACATTAGTTATACCTTGTATCTTTAAACTGTATCATCATTCTTGATTTTCGAATATTTCTATAGAATTATAGTCTAATATTTTACTTTTGATTCAATTATGAACTAGAAAACAATAAACAATGCTGGAGCAATGACAGAAATGCATGAGATGAATTGATGCACATTGCAGATGTTGAACGAACACGTTAACCTCTCTACCGGTTAATCAACTAGTTGACGTTGATTGAAGAAACGGTTTCGTCTCGTTGCAGCGTTAACCCATTACTACTGACCACTGTGGTATGCCTGCAAACCAGCAGGACATTATACCGCGGAGTCAATTATTCTGTGTAATGACACTCCAGTCCTCGCCAACCAACGATTCTCCTTCTCACCGTCTTCTCTCTCACTCCTCCTACTTCTCTGTTTCGCCTCCTCTCTTTCTCTTGTCAATGGTCTTTCGTCGATCAACCTAAGCTGCTTTTGTTCACGGACCGATTGGTCCATCTGGATGGAAATTCCTGTTTGTCGCTCAAAGAGCATTCATTCGTCATCGCTCTTCTTCTTCTTCTTCTTCTTCATCTTCTTCTTCTGCTTCTGCTTCTGCTTCTTCTTCTTCTTCTTCTTCTTCTTCTTCTTCTTCTTCTTCTTCTTCTTCTTCTTCTTCTTCTTCTTCTTCTTCTTCTTCTTCTTCTTCTTCTTCTTCTTCTTCTTCTTCTTTTTAAACTATGTGTGTCCTATTCATATCAATTATTATTTTGATGAGCGTTACTATCCAAAAATTCCTCCTAACTGTTCACCCATATGTCAGTATTTGCAGGAGATGAAGTCTTAAAGGTGGTTGCCAGCATTCAATTAGGAACTTCTGTCGATAATCATTTTTCGCCCCACTTGGATGTAATGAGCTAGTTTTCATGCGTCATATGGAGGCTGAAAAAGATTGTTTTCTGACCAGGCCGGTAAAAGTTTTACGGCCCTAGGGCTGTAAAATAACCTTGAAGTCAGCTGATTCTGATTTGATGTGAACGTGTTTACAAAATGGTTTATGAAACCGAGTTAGTTTATGCTTCTAGAAATTGAATAAAGTATTTTGCAATAAGATACTATAATTTTATTTGGATGAATGAAATACAAATAAGATATTATAAACTATTCAGATTCGATTTTCATAGTAAGATAGGATTTCTAACCTCAACTTCCGCAGTCGACGATAACAAGCATCGTTGACATCCAGATTGTCCAAATTTCAATTGCGCTAAAACAGCTGATCAAAAAACTTTTCATTTTGAGTTCATTATTCAAGAATCTAAACATTCATAATAATATCATCTTATTGCCATTTGAAAGAATAAACAAGTATAAACTAAATATCCAACATTAAAACATAATTGAACATAATATTTTAGGTTATTTAGACAAATTGAAATCCACCCAAACCCAGCTGAAGCCCAAACCTGGTGGATAATTTTGGAACTACTTGAAACTATTTAAAGCAACATATTTTTTCGGACATGTTATTCATTATCAAAATTTTGGAACAGAATAGTTTTGGGCCATGCCTGTTGTTCTTTCCCGATCATAGTTATATGATTTGTAATTGTATCCACTGAAAATTAAAAAAAAAAGATACTTGTACAATTTCCTGATATTCAGATACCATACCTCAGATTTGCTAGAGCTATGACCTTTCAGTTTGTGCCTAATAAACAATATTATTCTTATATATATTGTTGTTTTTTGTGTGGCGAAAAATAGCGTTCGCACCGCGGGCAAAAATGTGTTTCCGGCTCTCAATCTTTTCTAGTCCTCAGCCTACGGCCTCGGACTTGAAAACCGATTTCGAGCCGGAAAAGTCTCATTTTCGGCCCTAGGTGCGAAATATACTATTACGAGCATTATCATTTAAACAAATGCTATAATATTTATCATTTATCATTTCTTTCAATTGTGACAAGTACTAGCAGAACTCTAATAAATCTCCCATCGAGTTGATTGTAGCAAATTCAACCCACTCCTCATAACAATAATTGGAGAAATTTATGGATGAATATTGAATTGAAAGAGACCGTCTATTAGACTATACTATTTATTCAATTTATCCAGCATAAAGCATGCTATTCAAATTTGAAAAAAAACAATATTTTTAATTTGAATAGAGAAGCCCATATAAGTGAAGTGATTTTATCATGCTATTTACTATAGAAGCTGTTGAAAATTGTAATAAAATTAGAAACTCAGTCTTCTCATCATTTCCACTGGTTCTATAACGTGGATCACATGAAAAAGGATAGAAAATCAATGTCCCAACATGGAAGTAAATCCTACTAAATATTACAAAACTATGATCGCGTGTAAGAAAGGCTTTGAGGAACGTTCCAACAGGTGGACATCACTCCTGCAACAAAACTGTTGAAAAAACATGTTCTCTAATCACAGTTAACCCACACAATTTCCGAAATTAAATTAAAAGCAGCGTCAAACCAGGCAACAGTCGATACATTTGAAGTTGGTCAGCTCAACGGACTGTATCTTGTTAAGCCAGTGATTTAGATTTGAAAGGCACCAAACACCTTGGGCTAAACCACTTCTACTTATTTAACCAGCCACATAAATACATATATGTAGAAGACTTATACACATAACTAACACTTTAATAATATATCTATGTTACATGTGGAGAATCCACATAGATAACCAACGCTACATGATATATAGATGTGGAGGATTCATATACATGACCAACTCTACATTCCATCATCGAGTTATTTACACTGTACACTATATCTATACATTCACTTTAACCATCTTTTTTGTATACTTTAACTATAGGTATAAAGCACATGATGTACAGATGCATCGCATTATTAAGCTGACCAACACTATAACTATAGAAATACTACACAGGGTATATAAACAGACAACAGATGTTAGTTGAGATCTAATTTATCGGTCTGTCTCAATAATTCATGATTGTGGCCATTTTTCGCTTGCAAAGAGTTAATCAAGTGTGGTGTTGATGCCCTCCTCACAAACAGCAATTTGCAAAAACTAATAGAAGATGCAATGGGATGAATAATAGGAGAAGTGAATAATAGGAATGAGATTCTGCAATAAATGTGAAGCATTTTTTATAATGTGAGGAGTATAGGAAGATATAGGTTAGGTTAGGTCTGTCATAGGAAGATGAAATAGAATGAATAAAGTAATAAGCATGAAACTTTCTGATGGATTTTGGCCTAAAGCAAGGTGCAAAGAAATGTAAGATATAATAAGAACTATGGTCTGTTATAGTAATTGTAAGAGAGTATCAGTCTTTGAGAGGAATAATGCATTAGGAATTACAATCCAGTATTAACCCTAAAGAGACAAACTGGGGTGTTTTACACCCCAGGGATTTTTTTCTGTTCTGCAGTTGACAATATCAAACAGATGGGAATTTATGCCCAGTCTAAATTAGGTTTGTAGTTTTGTCAACTACTCTCCACCACTTCCAGTCAGTAATAGCATTCTACAAGGTCAACAGCTCATCTTGTTCTTCGTTTGGGGTGTCTAACACCCCATCAGAGTGTCTCTTACGTAGGATTTTTATTAAACACATTTTTATCAAAGATTTACTTGTATTGTCACTAAGAATGTGGTATGGGATGATGGATCAGATTGGAATAAATGCTATCTATGATTCTCTACAACTTGAGATTCAGAACAATAAAATGAAGAAACGTGAGTTTTTGATTAAGTTGTCATTGGCAATGATCAAGCCATTCGTTCAAACCGGATTAGGAGCACCAACACTTAGGCGGAACATACGTACTTCTAAAATTAGTATAAATATTGATAAGCAGTGCTTTACTTTTGATTTCTGTATGCACTTGGAACAAAAATGATTAAGAAATGATGAAGTATGGTCTAAGGACTTTTTTATATCTTTCAAAGAAAAATGCAAAATAAATTGGGGTGTTCAACACCCCAGTGTGTCCACTGTGTTAGCATAAAGTAAGTGTGTCTCTGTAGGGTTAATGTAGACGAGTCCATTATTTCTTCAAGGTGTGTGGGTGGTAAATATTGAGATAATATAAGAATGTGTTAATATTCCCCATAAGAGAAATTATGATTATCCTCACTTCACGAACAATTTTATTATAAACTAGCAGATAACCGATGCTTTGCAGGGATCTAATTAAAAATTTGACCCACTGAAATCTTGAAGATTTCAAAATAGACCTATAACCATCCTCGGTAAATTAAGAATAAATATGCAAAGTTTCAAGTTAATCAGTCCAGTAGTTCAGGAGTGATAATGCGTCATTCGTGAATTTCCTATCCCGTGCGTGTATAAGCCAATTCTTTCCTCTATTATATTTTAGACTTTATTTACAAATAAAAAATCATCATGTTTGTTCCAAAAGTGATCAACACGGACTGAATTTGTTCAGGTAAGTATCTCATACTCCTTGGATGAGCATTGAGCCAGAAATTGTGGAAGAGGATGATAAGTGTAAGCAGGAGAGCGAGGAGGATAAAAAAAATAGAATTCAATCAATTCATATGATTTATCTCTGATAAATTTCGTGAGTGCAGTGGAATAAGTACAGTACTGAGTGAATTGATCGATCTGGATCTTATTTTGAACCTGATCAGTTCAATTAGATTTTCAATTTTTTAATTTCAATTAAATTTTATGAAAGTGTTCAACTCTCAACTTGATTTTATTCAATGAGGATATCAATAGTAATGGTATTATGATTATAAAAATATTACAAACATAGTTGAAGTTCTAAGCTTGATCAAATCACCACAATTAAATTTGATGAAGCTGTTCAACTCTCAGCTCAAAAGTAAGAATATCAATAATAATGATATAATTTTTTAAGTATGAGAAAAATGAAGAACCCAAGACATAACCTATAAACTTGAGTGTTGATAGGAGATGACATTGGGTAATACGGCAAGGCAGAACATTCAAAAGGATCTCTCTGCCGATAAAAGCCATAAGAGTAAATAAATAAAAATAAATTTTTCAAGTATTACATAGTTGCAGTTACGTAGAATTGAGTGATGAGTGAATTCAAACATCCATCATTCAATTTTCCCAATTTGATCTTAGTTAAAGTCTTTCTCTACGGTAGAGAAAAGAATACTCTTGAAACCTAAGTAATATTACTGGTCATACGTTGTCTATTGGAACAAACAATAACAGTATGATCACTTCAACATAGAATAGATAAGTTCTTTCATGTTATTCATTCTTCCTAATTTTTTATATTGATATTATTTTTCCTTCAACTAATATCGTTATTTAATACATTTTATATCAAAATTTTATGAATAAAAAGTGTATTATTGCTCGATTATTGGTCGAGATAAGACCCACATCCTCAAGGATTCGTTCCCACTAGAATTAATGTCTAGAAGAAGTGAACGATGAATGCTACTCGATTGATTTCTGGTTCAGACAGACTCACGTTCACGTTTCTACTCACAGAAGTGAGAATATCCGACAGAAGTGAAAGTGGTAAATTGAATGTTACAGTAACGTTGTTTACTTTTTACTCATTGCAAGGTAACTAATAATCTCGTGTTATACTCCTGCAGCTCATTATTTCCTGTTCCATTTTGGCATTCTTCAGTTCATTTTCAAATAATTTGTTATTCAAGAGAGTCTTGAATTTCTAGGATGTAGATTAGATCTCTAGGTTTAGTTTTAAGTAGCTTGATGAACCTGAAGCGTTCTTCTGACTTTTTAAAGGATTTTTTGAATTCCCATATTACTCCCATATGAATATAATATATTCCCATATAAATACTCCCCTACAAATACAACTTCATAGTTCTTATTACAGTTCTAATTACGGTACTTGATAGTTCTATATAGTTCTTCTGTATTCTCTTCTTCTATTCGCTCTCACTTCTCAACATCTCTCCTCCTCCTCTTACTCAAACATTCTGCAATAGCTCTGCTGTCAACATGTTGGTCTTTCTCGATTTTCACCTGAAAAATCTAGAAAAACCGTCGGCTGGTTGACAAATGAAGAAAACGCTCTTAGGGTTTCACTCTTTATGACATCAAGACAGATATAGATATACAAATACATGGTATATTCACTATATAGCGACGGAATTTTTAGGTTCTGCACATGTTCTACGTTTTGATATACACGTATGTTGGGCCCTTCATATAGCGATGAAATATATAGGCCATGCTTCTCAATAAATAGATATAGATGTTTGATGTTTATCCCATATAAGGATAGAATTTATATGTGCATGTCCTAGCAAATATAGTTATAAATGTATGTAGGATCCCTACATTGCTATAGGATGTATGTACTGGTAGATGTTGACGATGATTTGTCATGAAATCATCTGTCACCGTCTGACAAGGTGATAATATTTTGGAAGGTGACTGTTGGAAATTCTTTCCCTTGCCTTGAGGCCACACACATCTTGCGGTAATCAAACTCCCGGAAATGTGCGAATGTACAACCACTGTAAGAAGAAGGTGAGAAGGTATGGTGTAGGGAGCATACCCCACTCCAAATGTCAGACTACCAGATACTCAACCAAAGTTGACTGATAGTGGTTCAATTTCAATCAATTTTGAAATTCACTTCAAATCCTTTCATATCTAGTTTCTTGTGAATATTACTTCAAGAGTAGACCATTGATCTTAGTTTAGATTTAGTTTTGGTTTGAATATTAGTTTACGAGAGCCATTACGAGTGGAAGATAAGATGATGATTAATGTACCAGGTATGATGATCCTTTTGATGATTACGAGATTAAATTCGAAAAAACTGGTGGGGTTTTTCCAACATTCAACAATATGAATTTGAATTCCTATCAGGGTCAAAGGTGTTGGAGCGACAGAGTAATTTCACATTTCAAATAGTATCCCCAATAGAACTCATTGTCAAATTATACTTGTGAGAGAAATATTTAGCTGTTCTCATAATTTTGACCAGCTCTAGCATTTTTTTGTTAGTTTCAGCTTGTAGAAAAATAATTAGGAAAGTACAGGTTGGATATTGGGCTCTGAGAAACTTATTATTCGACTAAAATAATATTATTTTACTACTAGTATTACCTGTAATGATCAGAGAACAGTGTACTTGTGACTTGAAATTTATTTTGGAGACAAAAATTATGTATAGCTTATGTATGGCTTAATGTGTGGTACATCATTTGACGTTATTAAATAATACAATTTTTACTTCTGTCCCTCTAAAATAATAATTATTAATTAAAAAATAATAATTTTTATTGTTAAACCTAACTAATATATTAAATAAATAACATGGTAGAAGATGCTATTCTGTCTTGACTCAGACCCAGATGTGTTCAATATTATATATATATATTTTATTATTTCTATTAAAAACTAATCACTGGGATAAACCATTAATTTCTGTCTCTTATTTATTATCCCAAAATATTAACTTTCATTGCAAAAGTAGGCTCCAGTGAAGCCAACAGTTCCAATCTATAATTTCACTACTTTAAATTCTTCCACTACACTTTTATTTAATATGCTTTTTTCACTTCACTAGCACTACACCAACTCGAAGGCTTCGTTCTATTCAACCTCCTTGTGAGTTCAATGTTGTCTAGTAGTTGGATGACCGGTGATGTCGTGTTGATGAAGACGTGACTCATGATGGGCTGCCAATCGTCTTATCTCAATGGTCACATGGGGGATGAGCACGTGCAGATCTCGGTACAAATCGCTGTTCCTCATGTACCAGGGCGCATTCACCATGTTCCGCAGTACTTTCTTTTCTAATGTTTGAATCGATTGATGTTAAAAGGTCTAGAGCAAAGCTGAATTAGGGATGAGGAACATACGTCCAGATAGGTAATATTATATGATATCAGTATAATAATTTTGCATTTTTTGATATCTTTTTGTTTTCAAATAATAAGAATTCGATGTAATTAATGCATTTCTATGTTCGTTCCACACAATTACGTTTCTCACACTTTGATTATTACTCTAATCATCGATACAATCAACAACATCACGACCTTCCTCTCATTCTCATTTTTATCTCTTACTCCTCCTACCGATCCTCCTCCTCGTCCTCCTCATCTTCCACTTCCGCCACCATCACTTCCCATCCTTCTTCTTCTTCTACTACTTCTTCTTCACCTCCTCATCCCTCCTCTCTCACTGGTCTCCTCCTCGACCATTCTCCATCCTAATCACCATCATGCATACTACACAACTTGGGGCTAAGCTGAGATCGCCTCTATCTCTGGCCGCAGTAAGAATATCACGCTTTCGCGTCGGACCTTTTTAGAGGCGCTTGAGGGTCTCACGATAAGCGCGCGATATATATATAATTAGCCATAATTATTAGTGAACTTGGCTAGCCACCACACAGTAATTATAGCTGAGCTCATTTTCTGTTTCATGTTTGAACCTATTCACATCCGCGGGGTTACCCCCCCCCCTCCTTCGCACCGCATCTCTCCAATCTGGGATAATCGTCTCCTCTCTCCCTCCTCCTCTCCTTGTCCATCATTATCTCTTTATTCGCTCTCCTTCTCGACGACTGTATCGCATGAAAAACCATCAGATATATTCGTATTGCTCATCAAGTACCCACTAACACCAACACACTTAACTCTGTCGTAAGATTCACTTCACTCTGTCAGTGTTCTTTATATATAACATCAATGCTTTCCCGATCAACCAATGATGTCAGTTTGAAGTGATGCTCAGTGTAGTTCGTCATTATTGTGCGCTGGGAAGTAAGTGTTAACGCTCTCACACTCGCACACACCTACACACACTCACACAAACGTAGATGAACAAGTACAGCTGGATTGGCTCCTAATTTTTTTTAATGACTAATTACTGGTTTTCGTGTGTTGCTTGATTGCAGAGAACGGCGTCATCTTTAATTACTCCTCGGGTTGTTTAATCCACATCGCCGAATACGTGATGATGGAGAGAAATAAAAAAAGTATTTGATCGAGGAAAACAAGTGGAAGAGAATGAGGGACGAGGATGAAGAGAGGTGATTTTCCAAGGTGGTATGAGATAAACGAACAAAGGAAAACATACATCGTTAGGTGAGGTTATCGTGAGGTTAGGTTTGAGGTATCTCAAGCATGAAACGTTTTATGGGGTGATAATGTTCCTGATAATTAAGTTCGTTTTTTCCAACATCATTTAACACGTTGATTGTGGGTGCGCTATGATCAGCTAACAAGAACCAAAATTAAGGAAAACCCCATAATTATTACAGAGAACATTGCTATAGTGTTAGTATTACATGATTATAGATAGTGTAGTGATAATTATTATATATAACAAGTTAACGAATCGTATAATTAAAGATTCGATGATATGGATTAGGGTGTTTACTTGGAATATATCCATTGAATCCATTCAATTGAGTTTGATGCCGTGGTCTGTATGTTGTGTAAAACCAACGTTTTATGAGAATTAGTATCTATCAGATTTTCATTTAACTGAAAATTCATCGTTGGACTATTTCAGATTGTTTATTTAGAATAACCTAATATTGTTATCTTGTTAATTCAATAAATGTGTATTAGTGACACCAATAAGCTTTCTTATAGCTTTTATTATATTCATTCTTCAATTTTGTTGTCACACAAGTTTGGCATACCGTGCTTCAAATTTTCAAGGTTTTTTGTGTATCCAAAAAACGAACTCATTCCTCGCCTTTTCGACTGTACATTCTACTCCTTCTGCTCCTTCTCCTCCTTTTCCTTCTCCTCCTCCTCCTACTCCTACCCCTCCACCAATAATTCCTCCTCTTTCTTCTCATCCATCTCCTCCTCATACTCCTTCTCCTACTCCTCCTCCTCCTCCTCCTCCTCTACATCTTCCAAGCGACACAGAGCAATAATTGCAGCCATATATCATCCTCACAACTACGTGACTACTGTACACCCTTATGACTTTAACACCCCCTCTTCATCTCACTAACATATGCCTGCAACCCCCTCCCGAGGAATAGCCTACAGCCTGTGCCCCAAGTCCCCCCAAGTCCCCATACTTGGCCCGCTAAGTCCCAGCCAGCGCGCTTATTAAGACCAGTGCCACAGTAGCGAGTGAATCTTGGCCACTGATGCGAAATTTTCAATTTCACTCTCATGCTGTGGCATCCTCTACTGAGCATGGGACCGAGCCGAATACGTGACCTGTGCCGAAAGTGATGAAGTTGGGACATGGAAAGAGAGAGAGAGAGAGAAAGAAGAGAGGAGAACTGTGGCAGAGGAAATGAGAGAGGAGAGCTGAGACAATCCAATGAAAGGACGTGAGACAAGAGGTAATTTCTTGTTTTTGGCTCATATTATACACTAGTTTACAAGAACTAATAATATAAATACCTAATTCAGAATGTAGAGATTAAATACTGGAGAATAATTGTTCATGAAATGATCTAAAGATATAATTTCTTGGACTACAATTACGTAGCATAATCTTGTATTACATAAATCGGCAGGGGCTGAACGCATGAATGTCCATTCTTAGAGATGGATACTTATATTGTTTCATGAGTCGAATGCCTTGCAGATAGTAGATAACAGAAATTAAGAGAAGGATGTAGAGCGATATGTGATACAACTTAAGACAAGAGGACAGAAACGGAGTGTTTTCAGTTTTGTCGAATTAAGGTAGGCGCACACAGATCGTCATCGGACGGGTCGGATGATAAGATTTGATGCATTGTTTTCAATTGGAGTGCGCATACCTATACGATGCGGATAGGTATGTACACGCCAATTGAAAACAATGCATCAAATCTAATCAACCGATCAGTCCGATGCGTGCCGTCTTCCGATGACGATTTGTGTGCGCCTACCTTTAATGCCCACATAACTCCTAGTTTTTTGCCGAAAACTACTGAGTGGGTATTGAGTGATAGCAAAAATGCTGCTGAGAGATGAGGAATGAATGAATCTAGAGTTTCAAATTAATTTCACACACATCGATTTTCAGCCGTCCTGATGAATTCTATCAAATTGAACGGAACCGAACTTGACAAACATCATCTGTTTGACATCATCTGTTCAATCTAATAGAATTTATAAGGACGGCAAAAAGTCGTACGACCAAAAATCGATGTGTATGTGCAGGGCTTAACTAGTCTAACTGAGGCACCAAGAGAAAAATCAAATATAAGTACTGTATTGGCACCAAGAGACTAAATAATTTGAAATGTAGGATTTTAACTCAAGCTCTCTTACCAAGTCTCAATTCTCTTCCAACCTCCAATTGGTCATCAAATAAATTCCTCTTGAACCAACAATTACAACCAAATAACAACCGCACGTCTCAATAACTTCTATCGAAATTTGATTCATTACCTCCAACCATGTGGGCCTACCTTCCCATTAACAATATTACTATTCAAACCACTACGAAGGCCGAGGTGATATGATTAATTGCGCCGCAATTGTGTATTGAAACAACGGACAATTTCATATTGAGTAATAAATAACAATTGCACCTATGTTTGCCACATACGGTTTAGGTTTACATCCATAGGTTATATGTTTATATCTAGGTTATGTTATATATGTAGGTTTACTACGTTGTCGATAATCGTAATTAAAGTGAGACCCAGCTTATAGTGTCATTAAAATAATTGGCTGGCCTGATTCATTCATTATTATTTGTGTTAAAATATAGGTGGTGTGGACGTGGTCGCACTTCTTTATTATCACACATTGTAATTTCTATTGAAATATTCAGTTAAACTGTCAGTGTTGACTGTATGGAAAGCATTGATGTAATACACAAGGAATTCTGACAGTTAAATGTGAATCTCACTGTGGTAGAATTCACTTCATACTGTCAGTATTAGTTGAATGGTAGGCCTTGATGTTATTTATGAGGAATTCTGACAGTTTAGAATGAATTTCACCAAAGCAATTGCTTGGTTAAGACTAGGTAATAAATAATGAGCCTCAACCACAGAGTGGTGTAGCCTTCCTAGTTAATAATGTGTACAATTTGAATAAGACTCGGCGCTCAATTCTTAATTTACATGTTGCCTTGTTTAGTATTGATTGCTGCGGTTTCAGTTTCATTATACGAGAGTATTGAGGATTAGTATAGATTAGCAGCATAACGAACATGCAAGTTGCCAAGCTGTTGGAATTGTATTGCATACATTTTTTACGATTATTCTCAAGAAGGGTGTGATTCTTGTCAAATTGATAATGAATTTCTGAGTACAAATGTCCGATCATGATGATATCAAGGCGCAAAAAAATGTCACCAAAATCGGGACGGGTATGAGATTTCATGAACTTTATTTCCTGTTTCTATTGTAATCAGCATATTTCATTTTCATGCTTGATAGAAAACTTGATAAATAGCTCTGATTTCTTTCAACAGGATATCCAATTACTTGAAAAACGAAAATTGATTTTATTTTGAGTGAATAAGACTCGTAGAAAACTGAGTAATTGGTTCTTTCAAGTAAATTCATAAATGGAAGAGATATTCAACGACTTGAATAACGATAATTGAATGTATTTCCAACTGAATAAGACTCGTAGCAAACTAAGGCCCAGTTGCACAACAGCCGGTCAAATTTTAACCCTGATTAATTTCACGAGAACCAATCAGAGAAGACCTTTTTGAGAAGACGGTTTCTCTGATTGGTTCTCGTGGAATTAATGACGGTTGAAATCTAACTGGCCGTTGTGCAACCAGAACTGAGTAAACAATTCTCGTGAATAAATTCAACATTCAAGTAAATTCATAAATGGAATTATTGAACTGCTACGTTGCAGCCTTAACATTTTCAAAAAAAAAAATTTCAACGTAATTCATCAGTGACGGTTTGTCGAAATAGAGAGATCAAAATGACAACAAAGTCTTTCGCTTTATATAGGTCAATCTCAAGCAAAGAGCAACTTCTAGAAGACAAATAGCAGCGTTAATAAGTGAATAAGTGTTGATAGGACAAACCCAAGGATAGTATAATAGCTATAATACTATTCTTGGGACAAACCTCCTTATCACAAATACCTCGATGAGACAAATTTTCCTCAATCCCTTCCCTTGAAATTTTCTACCAGGGACGTGATATGTTAATTCTCCAAGAATATGAATAAATGTTTGTTTTTGGAATGTTATTTCTGAGGAAGAAATATATCTGTTTATCTTATTTATTCATTTTTGTCTCATGGAGGTTTGACTGTAATCTCTGGACAATCAATGAACATTTAGTGAGAAAGAGAAGAAAGCAAAAGAAAAGGGGAAGTTAGAAGAGAACAAATTTAGAAAGAGAAGAAAATTTTGGGGTGCACCTATTTTTTACTTTCCTTGCCCTATTACCATAGGTAAGGAAAGTATTGCTTTCCGAAAAAAATTAAGGTACCCCACTTTCTTAATTTCTATACGTTTCAAGGTCCCCTGAGTGAAAAAAAGTGGTTTTTAACGGTGTACACACGTACGTTTGCCTCGGGTGAGCATACGTGTATGGGCTTGCATTCGCACGTGTGGACACTGTTCGCTGAGGCATGTGGGCGAACCGGAACCCTGTCGGTATTTTGGCGTGCTCAAAGGCGCCTTGGGCGAGCATTGAATGTACGTGTGGACGCGATTTTGCCATACGGGTGAGGCAAAACGTAAACATCGAAGGCGTCATAACCTAATTCCAATGAATTGGGTTAATGAATGACAAATCAAATTGTGATCCAATAACTAATTGTAAATTGTAGGATTTTGTAATTTTGTAGGATATGTGGTGTCAAATATTTAATAGAAACATGCATGGAGTATATAATTCGTATCATGATTAACAAATTTAGAACTGCATAATTTAAGTGAAAAAAGCTTCTCTACAGGGTTCCTAAAGAAAGTATAGCTCAAATATTATTTTACTGTGGCTATCAAATCATCTTGTGTGTGTTTCATGTTATCAATCAGAGTTGTTAATTAAAATTGTAATCTTCAATATGATATTATACGTTTTAGATAGCTAGGCTATCTATAGAGAGATTTATTCAAACTTTGAACTAGTATTCCCTTGAAGGTAAATCTTGAAGCTAATCTTTTGGAGAATCTTGTTTTGTCATGTGTATGAGCAGAGTTAGTTTAAAATGGGCAGCAATTTAGTATTTGATTCAATTTATGGCTAATTTCCTTAAAGAAGACTGTCAATTTGTGAGACAGTGTTAAGTGCTTTGATTAGGTCATCAAAACTTCTGGAATTATTGTAGAATTTTTTTTTTTTTTTGAGATTCTGAATAGATATTGGAAACCAACAAATGAATCGCCTAATGCCAAGAATCTCAAAGTTAGAGCCAATCGTTCTTGTGGAGTTATTGCTTCCTCATGATGATATCATTTTTTGTTTAGATAACTAGTTGAATTAGATTCAGTATATTAACAACATAATGTTTTGACAACCTAAGAAAGATTGAATTGTCAATATTATGTCATGTAGCAATTTATTTCCTTACTTCAACCTACAATCGTTCAACCCACCAACATCGTCTGTCAAGTTTTATTTTTGATTTTATTATATAAGTCATTGAAATAAAATGTTACTGCTGCAATTTGTGATAACTATCTTCAATGATGGAATGACGCCATTGTTGTCATGTTGTGGAAAATCTACTCTATCATGGCTTCGTGTAGTCTGCAAATCAGATAGCTTTTTGAATGCTGAGGCATACGTGGATCGCGTCCACAAGGACGTACAGTGAATGTTGAGGCATATGTACATACGATTGTTCGCGCGAATCTGTACGGACGTGTGTACAAGGCTTTAAACGGTGTACACACGTACTTTTGCCTCGGGTGAGCATACGTGTATGGGCTTGCATTCGCACGTGTGGACACTGTTCGCTGAGGCATGTGGGCGAACCGGAACCCTGTCGGTATTTTGGCGTGCTCAAAGGCGCCTCGGGCGAGCATTGAATGTACGTGTGGACGCGATTTTGCCATACGGGTGAGGCAAAACGTAAACATTGAAGGCGTCATAACCTAATTCCAATGAATTAGGTTAATGAATGACAAATCAAATTGTGATCCAATAACTAATTGTAAATTGTAGGATTTTGTAATTTTGTAGGATATGTGGATTGTCAAATATTAAATAGAAACATGCATGGAATATATAATTTGTATCATGATTAACAAATTTAGAACTGCATAATTTAAGTGAAAAAAGCTTCTCTGAAGGATTCCTACAAGAAAGTATAGCTCAAATATTATTTTACTGTGGCTATCAAATCATCTTGTGTTTGTTTCATGTTATCAATCAGAGTTGTTAATTAAAATTGTAATCTTCAATATGATATTATACGTTTTAGATAGCTAGGCTATCTATAGAGAGATTTATTCAAACTTTGAACTAGTATTCCCTCAAAGGAAAATCTTGAAGCTAATCTTTTGGGGAATCTTGTTTTGTCATGTGTATGAGCAGAGTTAGTTTAAAATGGGCAACAATTTAGTATTTGATTCAATTCATGGCTAATTTCCTTAAAGAAGAGTCTACCATGTCTTCGTGTCGTCTGCAAATCAGATAGCTTTTTGAATGCCGAGGCATACGTGGATCGCGTCCACAAGGACGTACAGTGAATGTTGAGGCATATGTGCATACGATTGTTCGCGCGAATCTGTACGGACGTGTGTACAAGGCTTTTGGGTATGGTTTGTGTGGTGTGTGTGTGTGGTGTGGGTGGTGTGTGTGTGTGTGTTGTGTGTGTGTGTGTGTGTGTGTGTGTGTGTGTGTGTGGTGTGTGTGTGGTGTGTATGAGTGTATGTGCGTCTGTGTGCACGATATCTCATCTCCCAATCAACGGAATGACTTGAATTGGAACGTAGGGCTTACACTATAAGGATCCGACACGAACATTTTCGATCAAATGCAATTCAAGATGGCTGCTAAAATGGCAAAAATGTTGTCAAAAACAGGGTTTTTCGCGATTTTCTTAAAAACGGCTCCAACGATTTTGATTAGTTATACCTAGAATAGTCATCGATGAGCTCTATCAACTGCCACAAGTCCCATATCTGTAAAAATTTCAGGAGCTCCGCTTCATCTATGCAAATTTTTTATTTTAAATTCTCAATTATCAGGCTTCAGATACAATTTAAAAAAAAAAATTTGAGTGGAAAAGATTGAGCATGAGAATCTCTACAATTAATGTTCAGTAACATTTTCACCTAAAATTGAAAATAAGCTCGAAATTCGAGAAAATGTGATTATTTCAATTGTAAACTGTTGATTCAATTAAATCATTCACTATGAAGAGATAGCAGACCTCGTGTGTTTCCAACGTTATTGTCCTGTCACCAGCTGGCTCAGATCTTTGAATAGTTGTAGACTTGAGATGCGCGGGAACACTAGCGTCAGGTGATCAATTTTCATAACGGCAAGGAAAGTTGTGTGAGTGCGCCACACCAGATTTTTCTTTTTAATATCGTAATGTTTTCGACCAACTTGATACATTAATAAATGATAAGTAAGTTCAGTGACTGTACCAGAAAAATGCAAGATTTGAGTGTACCTCAGCCAGCTAGCTACACTACACCAATTAGTGGTATCGAATTATTATCGATCAGATATCACCGGTTCAAGAGCCGCAAGCATTGTTTCACCAACTGACCGCTGCTCCAATCGTGAACATGTCTGGCAGCATGTCACGAATCACGCCAAATTATGCACGCTGCCTCTTTCAATTATCCCCATAATTCAGTGCACAATTAAAGCAGCATGTTGCACAACATGTTGAAACACTACGTGTCTACAGCATGCTAACACTACAGCATGAATCTCGGAACTCGATAATTGATCAATCAAATTCAATCAATTCCGGCTAAATGTCAATGAATCTCGGAACTCGATATTCTGGAGGAAGGTATGCTAATGAAACTGTAATCATAGTTTTCGTGAAAGGCTGGTTTGTGATAGAATATTATGATTGGAAGAGAAATTTTTATTGAAAAATATAAATTTTATAATTCCTTCAAGGATTCTATAAAGTAAGCAAGCAAGGATCGGACAACTATTTTTTTTCAGCCCACACAAGCTCTTAGGCTTGTGCGTGGGTAATGAGTGAGAGGGACGATGATGAGAGATGATGACGACTACATTTTAGGTAGTCAGGACCGACGGATATCGTCTCCTCCAAAAGATAGAGTGGCTGTATATGTGATTGCCCTGTGGTCAAGAACTAACGTATGAAGCAAACGTTTATTTCTAATAAACTAGTCAACTAGTGTTAAAGTTTGGTTTTGTCTGATATGAATAACTCAATACATGAACATCAATAATTATAAGCTTCTTATCTACCTTGTTCACAATACTCATGATATTACAGAGTTTACTCATTTTATTTATATATGAAAGATAATTTAATGAGACTGATAATATATTTTCGCCCCACTTGGATGTAATGAGCTGGTTTACGTGCGTCATATGGAGGCCGAAAGTGATTGTTTTCTGGCCAGGCCGGTAAAAGTTTTACGGCCCTAGGGCTGTAAAATAACCTTGAAGTCAGCTGATTCTGATTTGATGTGAACGTGTTTACAAAATGGTTTATGAAACGGAATCAGTTTATGCCTTACAGTTGAATAAGTATTCTGCAATAAGATAATAACATTTATTGGATGAATAGATTTATATAGTATAAACTATTCAAATTCGATTTTCAGAGTAGGATAGAACTTCTAACCTAAACTTCCGAAGTCAACGACAACAAGCATTGTTGACGTTGACATTCAGATTGGCCAATTTCAAGTGTGCTAAAACAGCTGATCAAAAAAATTTTCATTATTTGTGTTTATTATTCAAGAATCAAAACATTTATAATAAAATCATCTAATTGTCAATTGGAAGATAAAAAGTATACTCAACCTCTTACATAATTGAACATAATCTTTAGGTTTTTAGACAAATCAGAATAAAAAATAAAAATACTTGGACAATTTCCTGATATTCAGATTACCTCAGATTTGCTAGAGCTATGACCTTCCTTTGCTTCGGAAGTGCCTAATAACAATAAATTATTCTCATATTTATATTGTTTTTTTTTTTCTGTGGCGAAAAATAACGTTCTCACCATGGGCAAAATGTTTTCCGGCTCTCAATCTTTTCTAGTCCTCGGCCTACGGCCTCGGACTTGAAAACCGATTTCGAGCCAGAAAAGTCTCATTTTCGGCCCTAGGTGCGAAATATACTATTACATACTGAATTTTATTTCTATGAATGAAATATGAAGTAATCCAATGATTGCCACAATATAGGCATACCGTAGCCTACAGTATTTTTGACATTTTACAAAACTATCTTTATAGTGCTAATAGGAAAGATGTCCTCTTATGCACATTTTCAATAATAAATTATTATTTGTCCAAACATACAGAATATACAGCACAATATCACACTAAAATAAACTAAATTCGTGTGGCATCTTGTTTTTGGGGGATCCTTTGTGAGAAGGACCCACATCGCCTGAAAATATCATTTAATCCGTCAATACGGCTGTCATACTTCAGCCGGGACCGAAAATTTAGCGTGCCCATCCGATAACACCAATCTTAACTGGCTTAAAATTTTTGTTCATAATATTTGGGTTTGAACCCGGGACCTATGGGCTGCTACGCGAGCACTATATCTAGAATCACTCCAATATTACAATATCGTAATTGAATTAAAGGAATTTATCTTCAAATCGATCATTATTCTTCAGTTCATAATAATTGACCGAGCGAAGTGAGGTCTAAGATTCAAGTCGACGGTTTGGCATTTCTCTTAATGTTTAAATGTGTTATGTTGCGCATTTACGGCGAAACGCGGTAATAGATTTTCATGAAATTTGACAGGTATGTTCCTTTTTAAATTGCGCGTCGACGTATATATCAGGTTTTTGGAAATTTTGCATTTCAAGGATAATATAAAAGGAAAAAGGATCCTCCTTCATACGTCAATATTAGAGTAAAAATCAGACTATAGAATTATTCATCATAAATCAGCTGTCGAGTTGACTATAAATTGCATGCCATGACGCATGCAATTCAATATCTTAATGTAACTTGGTAAAAAATTAACAACTGTATAGACTATAATATTGCATGCCTCATTGAATGCAATTTTCATGCAGTATTAAATAATAGGATGCAAAGAACTTATAACAGCTCGTCTGGGCGCCTAGATGTCTTCTGGTTTTCTCGCGCTAAATTCCGGAAAGCGTTATATGATAATAAATTAATCTTGTGTAAGCATGATCTGATCAAATAAATAGTTAGTGAATCAGTGTGAATGTGCTTATGGTTTGGGACGTCGTTATAACTGCGCGAGGTCTACTGTTCACAGAACTACTAGTATAATATATTGAAAAAATTAACTTGGTACTGTGAAAATAATATAGTATTGACACTATTACAGTACTTTTCTATGACTCATAGGATTGATATGTAATATAATCAGTTCAATGTATTGTAAACGTAAACTACAAAACTAAAGAGACCAAACTAAAGTCTACTACTCACTTTTCCAGTTCAACCGTGACTCATAGGCTTCTCCGGTAGTTCCAACTTTAATTTGATCCCCATTCAGTAGCCATTTTGTTTTTGTAGCGATTTGAAATCGGTAATCGTCGAGTCGATTGATGGTGATTGTCGATTAATTCTGGGTCGATTGATGCTTGTGGGACGTGGTGTGTCCAATCCACAACTCATTACTTTCATTGACTGTGAGAAAATTGTTAACCAACCAGAAAGCCCAGCTGCCACATTTCTAGACGGTTTTGTGATTAATTTTGGGGAACTATTCGGTTTCCACTAACAAAGTGCTGGCACAAATGTTTGTCAGTGAAGTCAAACTCTGAGTTATACCAATTATAACTAGTATTATAACGATTATAATTAGTATTGTATATATAATATAATAATTATGTATATGTTTTGTAATAAACGCTTCCTGTTGCAATTCATTGGCAATCAGAGAAATAATAATTATTAATGAAAGTGAAAATTACCACTAGCAAACGTACAACTTGCACGCTGAAGGTAGTCTATCCTAAAACTGAATTAAAACTAAATATACAGATCTACCGTATCTATTTAGTCTGATAATAGAATGTAGTTTATATTTTTCTATAGTCTGTAGTTTGTAAAGTAGTATGTAGCTTATATTATTCTATGGCTAGACGGTAGGCTCGCTTTGCTTGCCTTAGGGATCTAGTCAAGGGACTTCCCCTCTTTGAGTAATAAGAATATCCAAAAATATTCAGGATATGGGCCACGATATTGAAGTGAAAGGTTTGATGACCTATTGGAAAAGCCTCGTGACCTCTATAGAAAAAAATGTGAATTACAACGGACTGACGAAAAGATGACAACTCTTCCAGCATGAAGTGAACGCACACAGCAACAGATAGTCCAAGGAAAATCCCTCCACAGGTTATCGAATGTTGCAAATCACGCGGACATTTCAGATAAAAATCAAATCAAATTTGTATTCATTTTCACACAATAGACATGATATGATAGAGATGTTAATTATTTAAAAGAGCAGTACGGAATTGGTTATATGATACTGGGATTTACCAGACCGAGGAGCTCATTGTAAATAGGATATTGGATAAACTACTGTCATCTTTTTATAATATACGTATAATAAGTATTATATTCTAATTTTAATGACTAACTAACCGTTATAACATGAATTACTACCTAACTAAATTTTTTATACGTGTTTTAGAAATAGTATCCTAAGTCACAAGGACGGGAAGGGCCGTTTTCCAGGCGAGTATGATGCTTCTAGTCGAGGCGTTAGCCAAGACTAGAATTTCATTCGAGCACTGCAAAAAACATTCAAGTCCAAGTAACTTACACTATTTTTTGTCATAATAATCTAGAAAAGAATAATTGAGAAACAGAAAACATTACCTGCTTCTGCTGACATTACTACATCCATTCTATAAACATAACCTAGTTTACAAGTTTCGAATCAGGAATTTCTTGATTGTAGTTGACAAAACATCCACCTGGAGCGCTAAAAGGCGGCAGTTTTGCTGTTCCAAATCACAGAGAAGAGATTCTCTTCTCTGTGTCCAAATTCGGAACTAGGAAACATACTCGACTGTAAAGAAAACATATGATTTTATTACAGTATAGTCTTAGACCATTATTTATAGAGTAGACACGCTGGGAAGTCTAGCCTCTGAAGCCAACATCTACTGCCAAATCTGCCCATCTTGACGTCACAACCAAGCTAACAACAATGCATTGTTCAACAACAATGTGAGTAAAACACCACAAACACTTACACAACAAACTGTTGTGACGTCAACGTGGGCGAATTTGGCAGTAGAGATGTTGGCTTCAACGACTTTTAGTATGAATATACAATTGGCCGTGTCTACTCTATTAATGGTCTAAGAGTATAGTATGCTGTAATGAGAATTATATGTTTATTTGTTCTATAATCAGCTGTTTACCGGCTTGATTTCATGGATGTAAAACAGCTGAAATTGAATGACTATGACAAAAATAATATTATGATCACCCCGACACATATTATTATAGTTGGATTTATCATAATTAGGACTAAGTTTAGTATTCGCGACTTTTGTATAATAATTATGTATATGTTTTGTCAATAAACTCTTCTCGTTGCCATTCATTGGCAATTAGAGAAATATTTATTATTAATGAAAGTGAAAATTACCACCAGCAAACGTATAACTTAATCGCTGGAGGTTGTCTATCCTAAAATTAAATTTAACACTTATTGAATACTAGTAGGAATGAAAAGGAGAAAAAAAACATAAGTTCAGGAATACTTAGAATTTCCATTACACCATTAAAGTAAATTGGACTTTTTGAAGTGAAAAGTGAAATCTAACCTCATTTTGTGAAACTCTTATTTGTAAAAATTTGGGAGAAGACAGTTTTGGGCTATGCCTGTTGTCTTCTCCCAATCATATTTTAATTATGATTCGTGATTGTGGATAAAATAATGAATAAAAGAAATAAAGAAAAACTATACCTGCTACGGAACTTATCTGTCTGCATAGGTCTGCAGAAGTTTAATTTTCCCTCCGTCCATCTGCATATATTTATCTGTTGCAGAGACCCATATTTGTGATATGGGATCAATCTCCCTGGAGTTATTGGGTGGGAACTACAAGATCGAAAATGATAAATTCAAATTTAAAAATAATTGATGGTGCAGCATTAGAACGCCGGTTAATAACAAACCTGAGTTCGGAATTTGAACAATTTTGCACACGACTATAGATAGACTAAATTCCTGGCTCTGAATTTATCTGTGCTTATCGCTGACTAAGTGGAGGCGACACTCACGCTTTGCTGCTGCTAAGTGCTAAGTAGTAATCAGTGCGCATGCTTGAATAATGCTTAAAAGGTGAAAGAAATTAAGAATGGAGGAAGAAGAAGAAAAAGAAGAAGAAGAAGAAGAAGAAGAAAAAGAAGAAGAAGAGAAAGAACAACAACAAGAACAAGAAGAACAAGAGCAAGAAGAAGTAGAAGATGAAGAAGAAGAAGAAGAAGAAGAAGAAGAAGAAGAAGAAGAAGAAGAAGAAGAACAACAACAACAACAACAACAGCAACAACAAGAACAAGAACAACAAGAACAAGAGCAAGAACAAGAAGAAGTAGAAGATGAAGAAGAAGAACAAGAAGAACAAGAAGAAGAAGATGAACAAGGTGAAGAAGAAGAAGAAGAAGAACAACAACAACAACAACAAGAAAAACAAGAACAAGAAGAAGAAGAAGAAGAAGAGAAGAAGAAGAAGAAGAAGAAGAACACAACAACAACAACAACAACAACAACAACAACAACAACAACAACAACAACAACAAGAACAAGAGCAAGAAGAAGTAGAAGATGAAGAAGAAGAAGAAGAAGAACAACAACAACAACAACAAGAACAAGAACAAGAACAAGAACAAGAAAAAGTAGAAGATGAAGAACAAGAACAAGAAGAACAAGAAGAAGAAGAAGAACAAGGAGAATAAGAAGAAGAATAAGAAGAACAACAACACAACAAGAAAAGAAGAACAAAATAACAAGAAGAAGAAGAAGAAGAAGACGAAGAGAATAGAAGAAGAGAAGAATAAGAAGAAGAACAATGAGGATAAGAGAAGAAGAACAACAACAACAACAACAACAAGAACAATAACAATATAATTAGAATATAAGAAAACAATAAGAAGATAAGAATAAGAATAAGAAGAAGAATAAGATATACGAATAATAAGAAGAATAATAGAAACTAATATAATAAGAAGAATAATAAGAACTAAGAATAAGAAGAAGAAGAAGAATAATAAAGAAGAAGAATAAGAAGAATAAGAAGATAAGAATCAAATAAGAAGAATAGAAGAATAATAAGAAGAAGGAAGAAGAAGAAGAAGAAGAGAAGAATAATAAAAGAAGAATAAGAAGAATAAATAAAGAAGAGAATAATAAGAAGAAAAAGAACAAGATCAAGAAGAAGAGAAAAAGAACAAGACAAAAGAAGAAGAAAAAGAACAATCATCAAGAATAATAAGATAAGAATAAGAATAACACACAACAACAACAACAACAACACAAGAACAATAACAAGAATAATATAAGATTAAGAAGAATAACAAGAAGGATAAGAAGAAGAACAATGATAGAAATAATAACAACAACAAGAATAAAAAGAACAAGAGCAAGAAGAAGAAAAGAACTAGAATAACAAGAAGAAGAAGAACAAGAATAACAAGAGCATAACAATAGAATTAGAATATGAAAATAATAACAAGACAAGAATAATACAAAAGAACATGAATAAGAATAATAAGCTAATAGAAGAAGAACAAGAACAAGAACAATAACAAACAATAACAATAAAAGTATAATTAAAACAAGAACAAACAATAACAATTATAAAAAGACTAAGAATAGAAGAGAAGAGAATAATAATAATAAGAAGAATAATAATAAGAAGAATAATAACAATATGAGAATAAGAATAATAAGAGAAGAAGAATAACAACAACCACACAACCAAGACTAAACAAGAACAAGACAAGAAATAATTATAATATGAATAATAATAACAAGAATAAGAATAAGAACAAGATTATAATAAAATAACACCAACAAATAATAACAAGAATAACAATAAACTAATATAATAAATAAGAAGAATAATAAGAATAAGAATAATAATAATAATAATAATAATAATAATAAGAATAATAGATAAGAATACGAAGAATAAGAATAAGATAATAATAATAGAATAATAATAATAGAATAATAATACTAATAATCAATAATAAGAATAATAATGAATAAGAAGAAAATAATAATAATAATAATATAATAAGAATAATAAGAATAACAACAACACAACAACAATAAAAATACAATAATAATTATAATAATAATAAGAACAATAATTATAATAATTAACATTCTTATGATAATACTAACAACAACAATAAGCAAAATAACAATATCAATAATATAATAATAAAACTATAATAACCTAGAATAATACATAATAACATATCAATAACAAGAATAATTAGAATATTAATAATAATAACAATAACAAGAAGATAACATAATAACAATATAATCATAATAATAGAAGAATAATAATAATAAGAATAAGAATAACAATAACAAACAATAACTAACAATTAACAAGAAAAAGTATAATGATTAGAACAATAAAAATACCTTATAATAATAATAATAAAAGAATAAGAATAATACTAATAATAAGAATATAATTATTATAATAATAATAAGAATAATAATACTAATAAATAGATAATAAGAATAATAATAATAACAACAACAACAACAACAACAACACTCTAACAAGAACAATAACACTAATATTATAAGATTAATAATAAACAATAATAATAATATAATAACAATTATTATAATAGATAACACAACAATAATAAAAATAACAATCTCAATAAGAATAAGTATAACTATAATAACAATAATAATAATAAGAATAATAATAATAATAATAACAATAATAACATATCAATAACAATAATAATTATAAGATTAAAAATATACCAATACATATAAGAAACGAATAACACTAACAAGAATATAAATAATATAATAGAATAATAACAAGAATAATAATAAGAATAATAACACCAACAACAATACAAGAACAATACATTAATAATTATAAATTAATTAGAATAATAATTTATTTTAAAATAAAAAAATGGCAGAGAAGATGTCAGAAAGTGAAAATGAGTGTGATCACGATTCAGCAAACTTCTTCTCTTCACTTTTATTCTCTTTCTGCCTACTACATCTTCGTCACCATTTTTCTTTGCTTTCTTTCGTCTTTTATATCGGATGTGTGAAATAGCGTTTTCTTGTAGTTTGACCGCAAACAAATTGCCAAAACAAATGACGTCCGATAATTATTCAGCTCGTCTCTCTCCTTCCTTCTACTTTTGTAACACATCTACTCTTTCTCTCACTTCCTCTTTCATCCTGACTGTCATTTATTATCTGAGACTGTGTACTCTTTCACTAGGTCTGTCTCTTGCAACGGTACTCTTTTTCAATAGTGTAGAGCAGGAGGATGATTTACAGACTTTATCCAAATTAGGTACAACGTTGGTATCATCCTCATTTGATTACATGGGATAGAGTAACAAACGCCTACCCAAGATACGAGGTTTATTGTGTGGTTATATTTTCATTTCAAGTTTGATACAGAAATTTCATAATAAGTGGCTGTCTTTGCATTATAAGTTTTATACAGGATGTGGCTAGAATTTTTAATTGGGAGAGATCAACAGGATAAACCCAAAACTGTTTCTCTCCCTAATTTTGATAAAAATAGTCCAAATGAGGTTATGAAAACTTTTTATAAAGATCACAAAAATTGACAGTCCAAATACAAATTATACTGAGAATTTTGTTTCTGGGTTGATGTTGGAAGACTGAAGAAGGTTTCGAAATAATATGGAAGTTCAACATATTAGGGGAAACACTCCCACACACTGGTCTATCTTATTGTAGACGAGTAGACGAGTTCAAGAGATATTTTTCTGTATTATTCGGAACATTCCAATTCTTTATCAGCCGTTTCAGAATTAGTTTATTTTGCCTACATTCAATCTCATCTTCAGTATGGTATAAAAATTTGGGGTGCATCTTATTCGAATCACTTCAATAAGATATTCACCATCCAAAAAGCATTATTAAAGGCAATTTTGGGCAAACCTAAACGATTTCCAAGTGACAGTATTTTTATTGAATTGAATGTATTGATGGTTGAGCAGCTGTATATGAAGAATTTGATTATTTACATAATAAAACATAGAGAACTTTTCACCTCCGTATATCGCCTTACAATCTCCGTCCCTCAACCATACTTTTGAACCACTCAATGCAGTTCTATCCATTTGTAGAAGACAGTTTGATTATATTGTTCATAAGCTTATAAATGTGATACCTACTTTTTTTATAACAGATAATTTGAATGGAAGACTTCTGAGAGAGATAGATTTATGGATTGTGTTAAAACTATTCCCCATCTTCAAACAATCTCTTCTATTGATTTTTTGATTTGTATTGTCATGTTTCTCTGCGCGGTAGTTTAGTTTGTATCTTTGCAGCTGGAGCGCTAGTGGTCCACTGCTGACTTGATACCGTGTATTTCCGTTGCACATTTATTTATTGTTGTTCCAGTTTTTTGGATATGTTTCTGAAGCCTTTGTCATTTTATTATTGTATTTGTCAATTTGTTGTTCGGCTTCCGGATATTTTTTGCATCTTTTTATAGATCATTTTTATTGGAGATTTCTTGATCAAGGTAGCACCTGCTTGCTACACATTTCCTGCTTGTCTTTGTCTCATCGCTTGGCTTCTACAGCAGCTTCGTGTTTGTCTCCAATTATTCTGCTTTATTCGTGAAAATAGTTTTCACCTCGCCCTGTTTGCTTGTTTTATTTGTTGGAGACATTTTTTCGGTTCTTTGGAGCCATCAACTTTAAAAATCACATAAGTAGTTCATTTACTATTTCAATTCTAATTTGTCAACGTGCTCGGGATCTATCTTGTGTGTATAAGTTACAACTTGAACTCTCATCTCTCGTGAAAATAGTTTCACCTCGCCCTGTTTTACTGGTTTTATTTGTTGGAGACATTTTTTCGGTTCTTTGGAGCCATCAACTTTGGAATTCGGACATTTAGTTCTTGTGATATTTCATTTCTAATTTATCAACGTGTTCGGAGACTTTGTGTGTATGTGTGCATCTAACATAATATATGTAAGTTACAACTTGAACTCTCATCTTTCGTGAAAATAGTTTTCACCTCGCCCTGTTTGTTTATTTCAATTGTTGGACATTCTCGACTGGTACTATTTTACTTTTACTTATATTGTTAATTTTCAATTGTATTTATGTAATTATACATTCAGGTATGCATTGTATGAAGGAAAAATAAACGATTGATTGATTTTTTGATTGATTATCAAGCAGGAACCTGATCTTTGACAACTAACAATAATATATTATGATTGATTAATAGCTATGATGAGATTCACTTTAGACTGTCAGAATTCCAAATTCCACCAATTCTTCCCATTCAATCAATTTTGACAATAATAATCGTAAGGATAATTTAGTCTCTACATTTTTGAAATAATACAATTAATGACAATATCATATCTACCACCAAATTTCACTGCTGGTCTAGCTTTTAATAACAATATTACAGTGGACTACAATAACACTAATAAAAGTTTATAAGTCCAATATCTAGTTTAGTAAATATTAGTCTAATAAAGTCTAGTTTATATTAGCCTAGTCTATAAGTCTAATATGAGTATTATATCAGTATGGATTGATAAAAATCTATGAAACAATGAGTAGCCGCTTGCCGCCAACTGATTTGCTAATATTTCAAGCTATATTTGAACACAATGCCATTTCTCTTTTTATTGAGTAAATAATCTAAAAATATTACGAATATTCTCATATTCCCGTTATCCCTTTCATGATTCTAAGATCACAGGTATTCGTATACTCATATTGAAGCGATTTCGATTTTGCTCCAAAATTTGCTTAAAACGAGTCAAACAAACTCAAAACGAATTTTGCACTGTCACTGTAAACTGTAATGTGATGACAATTGACGGTGATCATAATCATCTCAACAGCTACAAACGAAATAACCCTCACCACCCGTGATGATAGGAATCTATTCCAACTAAGAAAGAAGAATATAGAACGAATTTAAGAGATGAAGAGAAAGAGAAAAGACAGAGAAAATTGTAGCACAGCAGCAGGTGCTTCTGTAGAGTGAGATTAGCATTAAATTGGGCGTGATTTAAATTGTCGATACGTGAGCTAGACTTGAGGCTTATTCCTTTGTCTACTCTCAGCAATTGTTGGACAGTTATTAGTTACAGTCACTGAAACTGATTTACAGGTGGCTGACACGTTTAGCATGGCGAAGATCCTTGTAGATCCTTTCCGAAATTATCCTAGAACTCAATACACCTAGACTCATTTGTTACAATTCTTTTTTTCGTTTTCTAGATTTCCTCGGGAATCTATCCTAGTGTGAGACTTACTCTATGCGGATAGCATTTCTCATGATTAACATCAATGTTGGGCTGACTGGTTAGAGTGAACCGCACTGTAGAATCCTATATACTCAAAACTCATGATACAAATTCTTTTTCGCCACACTTGGATGTAATGAGCTGGTTTACGTGCGTCATATGGAGGCCGAAAGTGATTGTTTTCCGACCAGGCCGGTAAAACTTTACGGCCCTAGGGCTGTAAAATGACCTGAATAACAGCTGATCGTGTCCGATCTCACAAAAATCATAGAGATAATCTCATAACGACTGTAATAATCTATATAATTATGTATCGTGCTCGGGATCTATCTTGTGTGTATAAGTTACAACTTGAACTCTCATCTCTCGTGAAAATAGTTTTCACCTCGCCCTGTTTACTGGTTTTATTTGTTGGAGACATTTTTTCGGTTCTTTGGAGCCATCAACTTTGGAATTCGGACATTTAGTTCTTGTGATATTTCATTCTAATTTATCAACGTGTTCGGAGACTTTGTGTGTATGTGTGCATCTAACATAATATATGTAAGTTACAACTTGAACTCTCATCTTTCGTGAAAATAGTTTTCACCTCGCCCTGTTTGTTTATTTCAATTGTTGGACATTCTCGACTGGTACTATTTACTTTTACTTATATTGTTAATTTTCAATTGTATTTATGTAATTATACATTCAGGTATGCATTGTATGAAGGAAAAATAAACGATTGATTGATTTTGATTGATTATCAAGCAGGAACCTGATCTTTGACAACTAACAATAATTAATTATTATGATTGATTAATAGCTATGATGAGATTCACTTTAGACTGTCAGAATTCCAAATTCCACCAATTCTTCCCCTCCCATTCAATCAATTTTGACAATAATAATCGTAAGGATAATTTAGTCTCTACATATTTTGAAATAATACAATTAATGACAATATCATATCTACCACCAAATTTCACTGCTGGTCTAGCTTTTAATAACAATATTACAGTGGACTACAATAACACTAATAAAAGTTTATAAGTCCAATATCTAGTTTAGTAAATATTAGTCTAATAAAGTCTAGTTTATATTAGCCTAGTCTATAAGTCTAATATGAGTATTATATCAGTAATGGATTGATAAAAATCTATGAAACAATATTGAGTAGCCGCTTGCCGCCAACTGATTTGCTAATATTTCAAGCTATATTTGAACACAATGCCATTTCTCTTTTTATTGAGTAAATAATCTAAAAATACTACGAATATTCTCATATTCCCGTTATCCCTTTCATGATTCTAAGATCACAGGTATTCGTATACTCATATTGAAGCGATTTCGATTTTGCTCCAAAATTTGCTTAAAACGAGTCAAACAAACTCAAAACGAATTTCGCACTGTCACTGTAAACTGTAATGTGATGACAATTGACGGTGATCATAATCATCCCAACAGCTACAAACGCAATAACCCTCACCACCCGTGATGATAGGAATCTATTCCAACTAAGAAAGAAGAATAGAGAACGAATTTAAGAGATGAAGAGAAAGAGAAAAGACAGAGAAAATTGTAGCACAGCAGCAGGTGCTTCTGTAGAGTGAGATTAGCATTAAATTGGGCGTGATTTAAATTGTCGATACGTGAGCTAGACTTGAGGTTTATTCCTTTGTCTACTCTCAGCAATATTGTTGGACAGTTATTAGTTACAGTCACTGAAACTGATTTACAGGTGGCTGACACGTTTAGCATGGCGAAGATCCTTGTAGATCCTTTCCGAAATTATCCTAGAACTCAATACACCTAGACTCAATTTGTTACAAATTCTTTTTTTCGTTTTCTAGATTTCCTCGGGAATCTATCCTAGTGTGAGACTTACTCTATGCGGATAGCATTTCTCATGATTAACATCAATGTTGGGCTGACTGGTTAGAGTGAACCGCACTGTAGAATCCTATATACTCAAAACTCATGATACAAATTCTTTTTCGCCACACTTGGATGTAATGAGCTGGTTTACGTGCGTCATATGGAGGCCGAAAGTGATTGTTTTCCGACCAGGCCGGTAAAACTTTACGGCCCTAGGGCTGTAAAATGACCTGAATAACAGCTGATCGTGTCCGATCTCACAAAAATCATAGAGATAATCTCATAACGACTGTAATAATCTATATAATTATGTATCGTGAATCGCGGTATCATGTCTATAATATATTTTATGAATTACTGTTTCATAATTTAATATTTATTATTGTGTTTTGAAATCAAACAATAGAATACGATGATATCTCCATAGCCTCAACAATATAATGTTGGCTGCATTGTCCATTGTCAGAAAGGTAAGTATCGCAAGTCTTTAAAAGTGAAGAATCGAATTTGAAATCAAAGTACAATAATTGTATCATATTTAAAAGTGAGGTAGAGTAATAATTGTTTCTTTTTATTATCGAATTCCACTTCTTAATGCAATACAATCAACAATAATAATAGGAAAATACAGCAGAGATCTAAAGTTTAAGGTAAGCCTACTGGTGAAACTCAGCCTTGACTGAAAAATTCCTAGTAATTTTTTCGTAATTCATTATTAAAACTTTTAGATAATTTTTCTTCAATATCAAACCATATAGAGAAAACATTAGGCCCACTCAAGATTGAATCTTCGAATGTTTTCTCTATGATTTAACTATTTTCAGAGCAATATTTTGTTGTGAAAATGCCGGCAAACCGGCTTCAAGTTTGCCGCTATAGGCCTACACTATATTATAGTAGCCTACATACGTTACCTGACTTACAGGCCTCTTTGATCAAAATTATACAATGGCCGAGAGCGTAAAGGCGTAGTACATCAGAACTCAAAGCTTAGTGAATTACAAACATGATCATCTAGGTTCGAACCTAGGTCAGTGACATTTTTTTTTTGTCGATGAATTTCGACTTTTATTAGCTATTTTTATATTAGTTACCGTAATTTAAATTTCAATCAATTTTTTAGATATATTTTGAGACAAAACTGTGAAATATGCAATTATATTAATTTTTAATCACATTATTTCAAAATAGTAATGAAAATTCTATTCATCCATCTATCCATGAGATATTGCACCAGGCGCAAAGCGCGAGCTATAAAAATTCAAATAATTATTCGAAATATTAATAGTATAAAAATATTGTCACTATTGTCAATTATTAATTAGTAATATTGAAATTAATTGACAGTGAAAGTTGTCATAACCAAGATTCAAACTATCAAAATAGGCTGTTTGAATTTTATTTATTTTTTAATTTCTTATATATTGGGAAGTTTTTTTTTGGTGTGGCGAAAAATAGCGTTCGCACCATGGGCAAAAATGTATTTCCGGCTCTCAATCTTTTCTAGTCCTCGGCCTACGGCCTCGGACTTAAAAACCGATTTCGAGCCGGAAATATCTCATTTTCGGCCCTAGGTGCGAAATATACTATTGTCGAACAATAAAATCCCACAACATTTATAATCCATGGTCATTGTAGCCTACTTAAAGAAGGAGGTTGTAAACGTCAGGTTGAGACTGAATTCTAAGTTTCTCTGGAGTCATCTCACTAAGTGATCCCCAAGCCCCCCTATGTCTATTGGCAGTCCTGGTTTGGAATATCAGTAACTAGTGACCCCCTGGGTTGGAGAACTCGCTCGAAACTGTTGTATTGTAATCTTAGAAACCTGCAACTTGAATTATACAGAGTTAATGAAAATTATGGAAATAGCAAAATATTTCTTCTACAAGAAATTGACTTCTAGAAGAAATCTTCTACTGTCTATTGACAGTAGGTTTCATTGTGGTTCCTATTTGAAACGAAAAATTACTCTGTCGCTTCAACATCTTTGTTCCTCATATGAATCCAAATTCATGATACATTATTTCGATACAGAGTTCCAAAAGAAAATGAATGGCGAAAGCCGCACATTGATATCTCAATCCGTATCAGTTTGTTGATTTAAAAGTTGTAAATTATATTCATATTAACCAGCTGGAGTCATGTGTAGGTACATGAAGGTCTGTCTGTGTGATAACTTCCAAATAGCCTCAGCTGATGTTATGGATGAATAAATGGGAAAACTGTTGTTATTGCATGGAATGAATTCTTTAGCTGACTAAATGATGAATCACAATATTTTTTATCTTATGCACTTTCAATCTTATTTTTATATCCAGTAAAAGGACAAAGGAGTGAATCAATTTTGTTGTCCAACGAATTTGGCCTGTAAAAAGGTTCGAAGAATACGTGTTCAAAATTTGAAGCTGATGATCAATCTTTTCTTGAGCTATTGTAGAACATAGAAACAGACGGACAACGACTTTGGCCTTCGGTAAGTCAAAAGTGAGAACTCGCTGACGCTCGATCAATTATTGTAAGCAAGATTCTAAGCCAGCATAATGTAGTATGTAAGCCTAGTAAAATTCCATTCTACTGAAATAAAGAAGTCTATTCTGAACAAATCTAATTTTACCTGATCCCATTTCGTTATACATCTCACCTCTTTTCCTCATAGCTCTTTATTAGTTTGTTTCATTTTCTTTTCATTCTTTTCCCTCCCTATTCTCATTATCACATTCCTCCCCATACCAGCAGTAATCTCCACCTTCAATTCTATTTCAATAGTCATTATCACAGAAGTTTCTCAAGTTTTAACAGCGTCAACTGCTCTGTTAACTGGCTCATAGTTGAGTGAGCGAACTAGTTAAGTTTTATTAATTTCAGCTAGAATTCGATTAGAGAAACCTCATTGAACAGTTGGTCGACTGGAAAAGCTCGTTCAAACAATTACCATAAAAGTAATTGGCATTTGTAGTATGGTGTGTATGGTTAACAGTTTCAGAGTAAATTGAGTTGATTTGAAAGGTTGATGTTGAACAGATTTCCAACAGTCTAGGTGTGATTGGAGATTGATTACGGAATCTCAATGTGAGGAGTTCAATAAAATTCTCAATAATCAAACGAAAGCTTTTTCAATTTTTTCAGTTTTGCTTCAATTTTTGGTAGTAAATCACGACAAATAATAGATTGATTGATTGATTGATTGATTGAGTACTTTATTTATGTAGATTACAATATATACTGGCTTATACACTTGTATACAATAGCTTACAATACAGCAAAGTTAGAGATGAATTTACATAATATAGACTAAGAAAATAACTATTGAACTGTATATGATATGAAAAAGCAATTTGTAATATAATAACTATAGATAATAATCATATTGTTATGCATCTACATAAATTGGTGGAGCTTTGGACATATCAATGTCCATTCTTTGGGAAGAATATTGAAAGGGAATTAATGAGAGAATATGAGGGGGAAAAAGTGAAAATATTAGAAAAATGGGAAGAAAGAAAAAAGGATAAGGAGGATAATGGGAAAAAGATTGGTGAGAAGAAGAAGGACGACTAGGATGGGGGAGGAGGCGAAAAAGATCCCACTGGTATATCTCCACAAATGAGAAATTAGTAGATAAGAAAATATAAGGAAAAGCATTAAAAAAATAGAAGGACAACAATAGAAGGAAGAGGAGAATAGAGATACGAATGAGTAGGAGGAGAAGAAGAGGAAGGAGATGAAGGAGAAGAAGGAGAAGACGGAGAAGACGGAGAAGAAGGAGAAGAAGGAGAAAAAGGAGAAGAAGGAGAAGAAGGAGAAGGAGGAGAAGAAGGAGAAGACGGAGAAGACGGAGAAGAAGGAGAAGAAGGAGAAGAAGGAGAAGAAGGAGAAGAAGGAGAAGAAGGAGAAGACGGAGAAGAAGGAGAAGAAGGAGAAGAAGGAGAAGAAGGAGAAGAAGGAGGAGAAGGAGAAGAAGGAGAAAAAGGAGAAGAAGGAGAAGAAGGAGAAGAAGGAGAAGAAGGAGAAGAAGAAGAAGAAGAAGAAGAAGAGAAGAAGGAGAAGAAGGAGAAGAAGGAGGAGAAGGAGAATAAGAAGATTAAGGAGAAGAATGATAAGGAGGAGAAGGAGGAGGAGGAGAAGGAGAAGAATGAGGAGAACGATAAGGACAAGGAGAACAAGGAGATAGAGGTGATGGTGTAGGAGGAAGAGAAGGTGAGGAAGAGAGAGATTGTTCGAGAAGGATGGGAGGTAGGAAGGGGAAGGAGAAGATGGAGGAGAATCAGGAAAACGAGAAGAAGAATAATATCAAAGAAGAATTATAAGAGTAATATCAAATATCAGTACAAGGAGCAGGAACAAGAGCAGGTAGATGATCAAAAGAAAATGAAAATATAACTAATAAACCGAAAAGTATAATAAGTTATAAGAGAGCTACTAACTACTGTACTAATCAGAGTGATGGTGAGAAACCAGATCGTGACAATGCGATTAGAGGCGTGATGCAATATTCGCAAAGTCGCAATAGTCGGCCATTTCTATCGCACTGTAACGACACCAACTACAAAAATAATCACAACAAATTGCTCCGATAATCCCTGATTATTATGCTAGAATTAATGAAACCTGTTTAGTGAAAAATATGAAGTAAGTTTCATGTAGTTTAACAGAGTTTTGGTGTAGTACGGACCTAATTGTGCAGCTTCGATGTTTTTTAATTTGCACATTATACATTTGCACAGTACAGTGGATGCACTGATTATAATATTGGAATATCACCTGGAATAATTTATCTCTCGTTCAAATAACTTTCAACAAATCACTTCTTCTCAAGTTCCAGGTTGCAGCTAGCTTTTTGGGGGAAGTAGTTCTGATTTTCTATTTTATATAATTATTTTCATTAGTTTTTTACTGCAATATTTCAATGCTTTATTGAATCACAATATCAATTTGTAATACTGTGACGATTTAATTGATGAATCTTATAGATTGGAATAACATATGGAATCATTTTCAACTATTCCTATAAAAATCTTCCATCGAGTGTTTGTGAAACACAAAAATCTTGTGAAACTCTGGAATTTTCTAGTGAATTCAAAGTTTAGACATTTCAAGTCAAGTAGTTTATTTTAGAAGTATAGGATCTGTTTTAGAGAAGCTCGTTGAATTTTAATCCCGTTTAATTTCACGAGAACCAATAAGAGAAGGTTTTTTCGAAAAAAAGGTTTCTCTGATTGGTTCTCGTGAAATTAATAATGATTTTAATTTAACCGGTTTTTGTGCAACCGGCACTTACAGTAATTATATGTTACTTTTCAAATTCGAAATTTCTTCGTTTTGGAATGTGAATACATTGAAACGTTACAAATAAGTTCATAACCTCTTTTCCATAATATAAGGGCGACAGAATGCATTCACGCACTGATATGAAAAGCACACAAACCTAGATTTGGAAAGTGTTAGCATAGAGAAACAATAGGTAGCGTAAGTAGATATCCCATGGTATAGGGAATTTATGTCGCACCTTTACTGTTATAAGCCTATTAGTGTCGATTATTGTCAATTTTTACTGTTTTGTTGGGATGATAGTGTATGAACGGCACAATTTGAGAGACTACCAGCGTCACACAGCTGCTTAGGAATGAACTACGTGAACTATCGGCTTGAGATAACAGTAAAAGTTGCGACATAAACGCCCTATACCATGGGATATCTACGCACGCTATTGTTTCTCTATGGTGTTAGTCATTAGCCTGCTGTTCCATTTCGGAAGTTCAATATTTGTGCAATACAGGAAAAACAGATAAATAAATTATCCTAGTACAGAGAGCTTCCATATTGCTTTCGATGAAGACCTTGCATTCACAGATGATGATGAAGTTCACTGTACCAACCAAACGTCTGCCAGACGGCTGAGACAAAAACTAATGTGCAAGGTGAGACGATTAAAGACGAATGAGGAGAAGGAGAAGATGACGAAGAACAAGAAGAAGAAGAAGAAGAAGAAGAAGAAGAAGAAGAGAAGAAAAGACAAGAAGCTCACCTGTTCGGACGCGCGTAATCGTGAATGGAACGTCCAGTTCTTCTCACGGCCTTCCCTTTAAACTTCTCCTCTTTCTTCTTCTTCTTCTTCTCTTCTTCTTCTTCTTCTTCTTCTTCTTCTTCTTCTCTTCTTCTTCTTCTTCTTCTCTTCTTCTTCTTCTTCTTCTTCTTCTCCTCCTTCATCCTCTTCCTCTTCTTCTTCTTCCTCTTTTTCTTCTCCTTCTTCCTCTTCCTCTTCTTCTTCTTCTTCTTCCCCATCAAACACCACCCTCACCCATCACGCAAAGAGAGATTTAGCAGTAACTTCATTCACTCATTTTTATTTCTCGCTCACTCAGTCACTTTTTTGAGCTCCGCACTCCGCATCTCATTCTTAGTGATAATTACTTTGATCATTAACTTTCTGGAAGCCGTGATGCTGGCTGCTGGCTGCTGGATGCTGTTGTCCGCCATGACATTTCATTTCTCTTTGTTCCACTGGCCATCTACCCATCTTCAACCCACTCCTCCTCCCCACTCTCAACATTCGTACTCATCTTCTTCATTCATTCAGCTTTTCGAAATTTAATTCAATTAATGTCTGCCAACACTCGCTTACATTCATCGTTCAAAGCTCTACTCGGTTTGTGTTTCTCACAGAGTTGAATAAGGAGAAGAAGAAGAAGAACAGGAGGAAGAAGTTTTTTATTTATTTTATTTTATTTATTTCACACACAATACAAGTTTGATACATATAAACAAAAGAATACATGCAAACATAATCTATGTTTAAGGAGTAGCCTACAAGGTAAAACCTGTGCGTAGATCTAAGTTACAGAAAATATTCATTCAATAATAAATACAAGAAGAAGAAGCTGAGAAGAAGAAAAAGAGGAAAAAAGAAGAAGGAGGAAAAGAAGAAAAGGAGAAGGAGGGAGAAGAAGGAGAAAAGGAGACGGCGAAAGAAGGTGAAGGAGGAGAAGAAGACGAAAAATAGAAGGAGAAGAAAAGCAAAAAAGAAGGAGAAGAAGAAAAAGGAGAAAAGGAGAAGGAAGGAGAAGGAGAAGAAAGGAGAAGACGAAGAAGAAGAAAAAAGAAGAAGAAGACGAAGAAGAAGAAAAATAAGAAGAAGAAGACGAAGAAGAAGAAAAAGAAGAAGAAGAAGAAGAAGAAGAAGAAGAAGAAGAAGAAGAAGAAGAAGAGGAAGAAGAAGAAGAAGACAGAGAAGAAGAAAAAGAAGAAGAAGACGAAGAAGACGAAGAAGAAGAAAAAGAAGAAGAAGAAGAAGAAGAAGAAAAATAAGAAGAAGAAGACGAAGAAGAAGAAAAAGAAGAAGAAGAAGAAGAAGAAGAAGAAGAAGAAGAAGAAGAAGAAGAAGAAAAATAATATTGGAATTGGAAGGTTAAAAAGAGAAGGAAATAAGAAAAGTTGAATGGAAATGCCTTGTTTTATGCGTCAAACAACAGAGCCCTATCCTTCCTGTATTGAATCCAAATTCTTTTTTATGTTTAGTGGGGATAAAATCCAACACCCTGGTGGAGAACATAGTGTGACTCATGAATGACAGATAATAAAAGGAAAACTTCATGCTGAATGAATAAATTATCCATAGCAAACAAGTCCTTCGATATGAGCTTTGAAAGGCGTGTTTAATAATATAGCTCATGATGAAAGAAACAAGCCCTTCATGAGAAAACCCAAAGAAAGCAGATCAATCAAAGCATAAGATAAGGAAACTAATCTGAAAAACTCTTTTCACCGCTGCTAATGGACTTTTCTCTATTGCCAGGCAAGTGGTGGAAAATGGAAAAATCACTTCCTTTGTGAATAAATTATCGATTCGGCTGCGACTAATAACGGGTCTCCTTTCTTTGTTTGATTGTGTAGCTTTCTGCTACTGTTCCAATCAATTAATCTCGCCCCCCCCCCTCAGAGCTTTCATTGTGGAAATTGATGAATCAGCATTTTGTTTGCGGCAGTTTGTTTGCAGCGGTTTTGTTTACCTGGCAGGGTGGTGCTGCAAACAATGGCCGACCACTGATTTTTGTTTTGCTTTGATCGATTAGTGGTTGAAGAATGAGAGGGAGGAGGGAGAACAAAGCGAAAAGCAATAAAGCAGAAAGCGAAGGAGACGCAGAAGAAAAGCAGCGAGGTCATATTAATAACAGCGATTTGTTTGTTCTGTTCAGATCGATAATTTGGCCCCATCGACTTCTGAGATTAATTGATGGCAAATAGCTTTGGTTCAACTAAAATGAGTGATAACGTCTGGGGGTACAATTGAATCAGGAATTAATGATTCTAATGAAATATGAGGGGTTCTATTGATTTTTCCATGATTTCTTCGGTAATTGTAACAAAAGTCTAGATTTCTAATAATTCTAAAACGTTGGAGTCATATTAAGAAACGTGACTCCAAGTTGAATATTTTTCGTCCACTTTAGGGTTGAGTTCATCAATAGAAGCAGTGCATTGTTGTTTGAGTGTGTGAGAAATAAAAAACCTAGAGAAAATTTCAAATTATTAAATGATAAGGGATAAAGACACCGAGTTTTGTTGTCATAAGCCACCATAGAAGTTTCACTTTCAAACTCAATTTCATCAACTTTTCTTGTGTATAAACTTCCTTCTAATTATTGAGATTTTGTTGAGAGAGATTACAGAGTTGTAGCAGAGAAAACTTCTATAATTTGTGTTCTAAACTTGTATTCTGTGGTTGTAGATTACTTGATTTTTTAATAAGAGCCTAATGTCCGGTCTCACAAAGCTCGATCAAGACATTTGAACATGGTCAAATACTTTATAACGAATGCACTTGAACATTATGATTCTCATGGTGAAATATACTATCTATCATTCCAGTCCACACTTGTAGATCGTACTCAACTTCACCATGTTCAAATGTAATAACCGAGATTGGTAAAACCAGGCATAAGTTTATTCTACTGTTAATAAGAATAATTATAAAATACAACTTTATGTATTACTCGTCAAGATTACTTGAAATACCAGAGATCTAGAGCAGGTTTCATAAGCTAATCAATTATTGGATTCCAATATAGGACCTAGTGCCGAGTTGTACTTCTATCTTGTATTGGACTCTAGGGCTCGTAAGCCATATTGTAATATAAGGCCTAATAAAAGGCTCTATAGATGTACTATGGATAGCAGGATACTATCATTCATACTACTCGTACTATATACACGTATCATTGGGTACTATCACCAACCATCCATCTATATTGACTATAAACCCAAGACATAGTGTATATTCTATGCTAATCTTGTATAGTCTATTCTATTTTATTTTATTCCTGTTTCTTCTATCCATCATGAACCTAATAAATTACCTTATTCAGAAAAATTGTACTTACCAGCTTCAATGAACTATACATACAGGAGAAATATCCATATTTCTTCGAAATGTTTTTCCTATGATGATCATGAAATTATTCATTGCATTAAATTGATAGTATTTTTTTCTTTTTTGACGTATTATCTTATTATGAAACACATTATTAGATGGCTCCCCAGTCGAGAATGACCAAATGGAAGCATATAAACAAAACCAAACTAATAACATAATGACAATCCTTCCAAAGTTTCTTCCAGTATGTTGAAAGCGTTCATTTTCGATAATGAAGTGTCACCTCGTATAAGCACTCACATCTTCTTCTCCTGAATTTCGGGTTACGCGTATTTCCTATCACTCTATACTTAGCGCCAGTAATTGACGGGAAACAAGGAAATAAAGTGCTTAACTGATGATGGAGAAAGTGAGAGAGTAAATTAGGGGAGAATGAAGGAGAGAGAAAAGATGAATGAATTAGTGAAGTGAGTGTGCAGAAAATGGTAGACAATGTGTATATGTTGATGGAAATGGCACAAGTTGTTATTAAAAAGATTGACTTCCGTGTTTCGGTGTTTTATAGTGAGGTTGAACTTCTAACTGTCAACATTATTTCTGAAAAACGTCCCGGATTCTCATTCGACCAATCTCTCTATTTGTAGGCTTTTACCAAAAATACAAGGAACACTTCATTTTTGAAAAAAAAAACGAATAATGATTATTTCACTTTGTCTTATCATGCTATCAGCATCTCTGTCTCTTCCATTTTGTCAATTCTCTTTTTACTTTCCTTGCCCTATTACCATAGGTAAGGAAAGTATTGCTTTCCGAAGAAATTTAAGGTACCCTAATTTCATGTTTTCTATACGTTTCAAGGTCCCCTGAGTCCAAAAACATGATTTTTGGGTGTTGGTCTGTGTGTGTGTGAGTGTGGGTGTGTGTGTGTGTCTGTGAACACGATAACTCCATTCCTAATTAACCGATTGAATTGAAATTTTAAATGTATACCACGAGGATCTGACAATAAGAAATTCAATAAAATTCAATTAAAAATGGCGGTTAATGGCTAAAGAACCATGTTTTTCACGCTTTTCTCGAAAACGGTTCTAACGATTTTCTTCAAATTTATACCCTAGATAGCTATTTATAAGCCCAATCAACTGACATGAGTCTCATTTCTGGGAAAATTGCAGGAGCTCCATAATATTCCTGAGAAGAATGAATTTTGTTAAATTTCTATCACGATTTTCTCAAAAATGACCTGACCGATTTTCTCAAATTCATACCCTGTATAGTTATATATCAGCTATATCAACTGGCATGAGTCTCCTCCCTGAGAAATTAAAAGGGGGTCCACCCCATCCTTGAGAAATGGACTTAGTTACCTCCTTCTCGTGCATGAGGTAGGTAGGTAGCGCAGCTCATAAAAAGAACACATAGTCGAGATATTTCATCTGTAGAACTGCTGTTTTGACGACTTTAAGAAAATGATGACTAAAAAAATCATCGAATTTCACAATTTACACAAAGGAAAAAGTACTCTGAAAACAATTATATATACACATATAAAGAAGTCAGATCGTAGTTTCAAATATAAGCAAGGAAAGTTGTGTGAGTGTACCACACCAGATTTTTATTGTATGTATTATTTCCTAAAATGATAGAGATATAAAAAATGATAAAATAAGGTAACCTTGTGCTTTTCCTCTCAGTATAAGATTACACTGGTCCGAAATAGGTTAAGTATTGTAGTTGTTCAATTCACAGAATTTTCAAAACTTCATAATACTCATAATATTGCAGTAAATAATAATTATAAGTGAATATAGTTCTCAGAGAAGAATAAATAGAATTGTTATGAAGAGAATGAGATTTGTGAATGTGAGGAATGATAATGATAATAATATGGTAGTAACATGTCATAATACCCGTGTTATGCCCAGGGCACGTTCGATTGACGGTCCCGGCTGAAGCATGTCATTCCTTAGGACCAATGACGTCTCAAATCAAATGATATATTGTGGTGAGGTGGGACTTTACCGCAAGGGACTCCCAACCAACGAAAGCCATAGGAATTTACTTACTCTACTACTCCTCGAATGTACCGTATAATATTGCTGCTATTATAATGTACTCCGGCTGGGAGGCGGGCTACGCCCGCCCAATCGCCTTTTATGACTATATAGGGTTGTTATATGACTATATAGGCTGCTATTATAATGTATTCTAGATGTCTTCCTATATCATGGTATTATAGATAAAATATAATAATGCTCATGACCTTAGAAGGTACGTTTCGTCATGTAGAACTATATGATTATTATCATCATGGTTTTCATTAAAGTACAGACTGTACGAGCTAATTATTGATCAGTACGAACGTGAACAAGGAGAAAAGGGGTCGAGTACTAGTTGGTTCAAATTAAAATATAATTATTATTTAACGAAAATCCTAAATAAATGCTGTAAATCACCCCGAAGACTTCTGCTACTGAAGACATTGACAACAGGGTTAACAGCTAGATGGAAATTCGATGAGAACTACTATCCAAAAATTAGTTGCCAGCCCGGGAATCGAACCCGGTACCTCCCAATTGCCAGTCAGGAATGCTTACCCTTACACCAAACTGACAATCTCTGGATAGCAGCACTCATTTTATACGAAGCCATAGCGGCCAACCAGTTACAGATGGAATTAAATGCATTCTCTATTTAATTCCATCTGTAATTGGTTCAAATTATTGATTATTGTAGAGACTTTCCAGATTTTAACATATATATGGCCATTATTATTTTGTGATTAACTTCGTGAAATCTTCACCCTCCTCCTAGAAATATTTAATTCGTATTTCCAAAATCAAGCTCAACAATCAGCACCTTTTCCGTCTCCATTAAATATTTGGTCTAATATAAAATTGGTTCCAATCTATTGAACATGGCTTACTTATGAGGCCTTCAAATCTTCTTCGTAATTATCTACAATGATTTTATAGATTCAATTTTTTTCTCTTTTTCCAATTCAAGTCGTTATAGTATTGATTGGTTTCACTGTAATCAATCTGAAAGAACTTTTGGAGAATTTCCCAAAACGATCCTGACTTTAAACGAAAATCCCAATTAAATGCTGTAAATCACCACGAAGACTTCTGTTACTGTTAAATATTGACTAAAGGGTAAACAGCTAGATGGAAATTCGATGAGTGCTACTATTCAAAAAAAAAATTATAACGATAAATTTAGAGATCTTAGTTCAATGATAAACTTTTCACAAATTTAAGATTGACTTTGTTGGAACTATTTGCATAGTGCCAGTGTGAACGAAAATTTCATTTTGAACTGAATTAAATCCATATGAATACTCGTTTGTTATGATGTGGTTCATCTTGAGATTAAACCAACAGCTGATTTGTTTCAGTGTGCTTTCAATGTGCAAAAAGTAGTAATGTCAATTTCAAGTCACTTTAACCAATAAGCAATAAGGTAGTACTTTGTAGACAGACGTCCAGAACCAATATTCATGTAAAATCTACCTGTACAGACAAATTTTCACAACACAATAGCTCACAGACTAGAGTGTGAACTTAGATAAACCGCCTGATAAGAGAATAAATATGGAGCACAAGTTTAAAGACTTTTTCAGCAAGCAACAAAGGACAGGAAACAAAATGTTTAGCATATGAAAGAAGAGTGTGTACTCATTAACACCTGCTAATTATTCAAGACGGCTCCTTCATTTAATTTCAAAAGCGTGACAGATAGATGATCTCGGTTCGCTTTTGACAAAACAATCTTTTTGTTCCTCTCTTTCCTTTCCCCTCTTCTTCTATTCCTCCTTTTTCTCGTTCTCTTTCCCTCTCCTCACATTTTCCCATTATCTATCGCACTCATTTTATCGTAATTTCGATCTCCCTATGTTTGTCTTTGTAGTCATCTCACGCTTCTTTCCAAGACGTGGAGACTCAACGAGTTTCCTGTTAATTCTTAATTTTCGACTGATTTCGTTTGGAGTATAAATTATTTTGATTAAGATCAAAGATAATAAAGGAAGATTGAAGATAACAAACTTCAAAGAGAGAAGAGTGTGATCAAGGAGTAAGGTCATCAGAGAATAGTTGTGGATGTATTTCAAAGACTAGGATCATTTTTTATTACATGTTCAGAGCAGAGAGCGTAAACTGTAAGCTACATTCTATAATATGCTCTCTAGTTCAAATGCAGATTTTTCAGTGGAAATGTATTTGATTGATTGCTTAGCTGCCTTTATTAGAAACCTTTATCTGCCTTTATTTGCTGAGTTGTTAGAATGATTTTGTGATGACGTTGCAGTGAACATTCTCAAACAAATGAATGAAATGATAGTCTTAGGGTCGTTTGCACAGTGTAAGTTTAAGCTAAAGCTTAAACCAAATATGGTTTTTTTTTGTTCAAACTAAAATTCCGTTTGCACAGTATCAGTTTAAACTCTGTATTGAGCTTAAACTCTGGGAAAGTTTAAACCTCCAAAGCAGGAGGTTTAAACCAAATAATTTGGATTAACTTGACATCTGTAAAGATTTCATGGGGAAACAGCTGATGGTAAATTATTTTTCGATGGTTGTATTTAATGCTTCTGTAGACAATAAGAGTTATTTAAGTTATAGTGAATCATTATTGATAGAAGTTTTTAATGCGATTGATAGAGATGACTGCTAAGAAATTTTGGAACTGAGAAAAATTGGGCAAAAAACGAATCATTTAAATTTCTGGGATGATAGAGAATTTTTTAACGGTTTTGCTTGAGTAAAGCAAGTGTCAATTCAGTATTTGATTAAATAAACCACTTGATAGAAAATAAGACAATTTTTATCAGTGGTCTTTGATCAGAAAACATGTTTTTAATAACACATAGCTGAGATATATCTTGCTTTCGAGAGATTTCTAATAAACGAGGAAGATCATAGTAGATTTAAGCGTAGCAAAATAACTTTTTTATCTTGAATTCTAAAATATATTTTCTGGTGCCAGCTAAATATAAGTTTAAACTTGTATCTAATAGTAATATAGCATTTTTTGAATAATTTCTTGATCACTTTTCACTTTTATTACCGTACAACTTACAGCTCTGTGGATTTTGATCAAGGAAATAGTAGCTACATAACCTCAATTTACTGATGGTTTGTAAACAAATAACAAATTCCCTTTAAAAATCAGCCTTCCTGATATTATAAACGATGACATTCTATTACCAACTTAACTCTAAACTAGTTTAACTTAAACTGGGTTAGTAAATGCACTGAGAAAACCGATTCAAGTTTAAACTTTCAGATTAACTTAAACTCGATGAACTTAATCGAGTTTAGCAGTCTATACTGTGCAAACGGCCCTTAGTTGAATAAATTTTGAATTAAAGAGAAATTAATTAAAACTATTGTATTGATACAAACAGAATTATTATTAGTAAAAGCTAGTAGTAGTTGTAGTATTGAAAATGATAGGAACAATATTCACTATTAAAGCTCTCCAATGTTTTCTAATAAGTTCTCAATTGGAAAAATATTCATATCAACTCGGTAACTGTGATACAGAAGATAGAAAACTAGTTGTGATTATTCAAAGACAGTATTTAATATCATTCATACAGAGTCTACGAAAGAGATACAAAGCTAGAACATACATTAATAACTAAATATAACTGGCGTTTAAAAAAAATACAAATGGTTATTGGAGAAGATACAAGAATTATTCTTCTTCCTTCCTTTGCGGGAAGGTCTCACCTCGCCTGAATATATAATTTAATGCATCAACGGGTCTACAAGTATTATTCTTCTAAACTGGAATAATTATTATTCGGATGGTAGACTTTATCGAAATACATTATATAAATAATTACAGTTATAATTATTACAGTTTTGGGTTTATCCTGTTGATTCTCTCCCAATCATTAATTATTCGATATTGTGATTGTGGAATAAAATGAATATATAGATACATTTGGTTCAAGACTTCTTCAGTGTTATAACTTAGTTACTGAACAGTTGATGAGTTTTTTGAGTTACTCGAGTTACTCGAGTTTTTAGATTTTACTGAGCTCTAGAGATTTACTGATTACTATATAAACTCTACAGCACGGATCGTTGAAGTCAACGATTCAACTACCCAGAGCCCAGATAACATTACTGTACTACATTGTAAGGGAACAGAATATACATACTCGTTCATGCAAGGATAGAAAATAGACTAAAAAGTAGCAGAAGTAGACGGAAAATAAGAGTAAGAGTAAATTGTCTAGTTAGCATCGGCGATTCTACACCAGATACTTTTGTGGCTGTCAAGAATAGGTGCAGACACCTTAGCATTTTTACCGCGCGAGGCGAGTTCGCTTATTATTTATAGGCTGTAACCAACCGACTGCTAGCTGCTTGCAGCCTCATAAATACATCTTTTTCGTTTTCTGTTCATCTTCGCAAATCGTTGGACAGCTACTTAACACGTCGGGAACTGCTCTTTCTATTTCTTCTTAGCTCCTTCTTCCTCTTCTTCTCTTTCTTCATCTTCTTTTTCTTTCTCTTTTTCTTCTTCTTCTTCTTCTTTTCCTTCTTCTTCTTCTTCTTTTTCTTTCTCTTCTCCTTCTACTCCCTCTTCTCCTTCTACTCCTTCTTCTTCTTCTTCTTTTTATTCGTTCACCGTTTTCTAATAGTATTTCTTCGTCATCCCCTCCTTATTGTATAAGATTGACTTCTTTTTGCTCTGTCCTTCTCTTCTATCAACCACTTCGTCTTCTGCTGCTTTTATCTGCTTCTATTATTTTGCCCCACATTCAGTTTTTCTTCTCTATTTATCTTGTCGGCTGCATCATGCAGCTTCATCGTGATTTCTTCTTTTCCTTTTTCCTGGTCGAGTGGTAGAGTTGACATTTCAGTCCAAACTTCGTCTCGGGAACAATAATAAAAAAGTTATTCTATTCTTCCTAATTTCTTCGCCTTTCCATACCTAACCTTCTCTACCAGCTACATCATCATCATCATCATCATCATCATCTGCTCATCTTTCTGCATCATCATCCCTCACTTCTTATCAGTTTTTCTTTATCTTCTTCATTTACCTTCCCTCTATCCTCTCGTATTCTCCCTTCTCCTATTCTTTGTATCTTTGTATTTCATTCATTCCTCAGCTTTTTCTTCCTCTTCTCACTTCAATCCTCTCATCTTCATTGCATCCTCTCATAATTGTAACATACATGAATAAATAAATCTAATCTAATCTGATATTCTTCTATTTTCTACATTTTTCTCATAGTCTTCTAGCTCTTGATTTACCTTTATCCTTCCACTTCAAATCTACTTGAACATCATTCTTTCACTCTCACTATCACAGCTTCTATTTTTCTTCTCATTTCCCCATTCATTTTTCTATCTCTTTTCTGATCCACATCGTGCTCTCTACTTCGTTCTACAGCCCCTTCATTTTCTTCTCCTCCTATTTCCCTCAAAAATACATTCCTCCAACTTTTCTCTCCTTCTCCTTATCTCTTTCTTCTTGTACCACCTCTCAACTGATCCTCCTCTTCTTCCTTGTCATTCGAATGATCTTCCATTTCCCATCCCCCTCTTCCTCTCCAAGAATCTTCCTTCTCCCAATTTTCATCATTCTTCTCCTGTACATCCATCTCCTCTCCTTCTACTCATATCTCTCCTACTCTTCGTTCTTTGACTTCTTCAACGTGTTCATAACGACTGTACGCAGTAACATCGCCCGTAAATCATACAATGTATTGCGGGCCTTATGTTGTCTGGGCTTTGGGCGTATTTTCAAAAACCGACTCGCGATAATTTGTTGGACAGAAGAACGCTATGAAAACGAATGCTAATCAGGTGTAACCGGGTGTTCGAAAGCTTTAAAACACCTTCTAACAACCTTACGTGCCGTGCCGGTGTTCAACCTCACACGTTGAATTTTGCTAGATTTCCGATTTCCTGAGGTAATATTTTCGACAACGGTAATTTAATATATTTTCTACAAATATATTTTAACTTTCAATATTTGAAAGTCTATTTTACTATTTTCAATATTTTGACGATAATATTTTCGACAAGACTTTCGGTAACGGTTTTTCTGCTGATGATGTTGACCAAAACTATCAGTTTCTGAAAGAATGTCAGGTTGAAGAAACCAATTAATGCTGTCTATTTTTTAGCGATTTTTTCTACCAAGACTATCAGTGTCTAAAGGTTGACGAAACCAATAATTAATGCTGTCTATTCCACAGACGATTTTCATCTCCAGTGCTGGTTAAACTTGCACTCATTTTATTTCATTTACCCTGGTATGTTTAAGCAGTGAGAAGAGAATATTCGTTCATATCTGGTAAAATATGTCAGAAATAGTCTATTTCAACGTATGGTATGTCAGTATGTCTGCAATATGATAATTCAGTATTACCATGTTCGTTCATCTCTGGTATAAGGTACCGAACATTTACCATGTTCGTTCATCTCTGGTATAAGGTACCGAACATTTTGAACCAAGAGTAAAGTTAATGGGCCATATGAATAAAGTTGAGCATTTGCTTATAATTCTAAAATATGGAGCATTTGCTTCATTTTCTATGAATAAACGTGAGCAAAACATTTTGCTCATGCTCATCAAAAAAATAGTTCGAGCATTTGCTCAAAAGTAAAGGCTTATACTCAAAATTTTATGAATAAACTAGAGCATTTGCTCAACTTTTGAAGCAAATGCTTCAAAAAAGGTGAGTCTAGTCTAGAGCAGCTTATACCCTTCTGCTCATTGTAAAAAGGCTCAACTAATTCGTATGATGAAGAGGAAACTATACTAGATACGATCACAACCAATAGTTGAGAACTATAAATCTCTTTTTAGATTCAACCATGATATATATCACCATTATCCCTACAAAAGAATAAATACAAAAGATGTTACCTGTTATAAAGATAGCCATCACAAAATAGGAAATAGGCATTTAAGAAGATGAGAGTGTAGACGATTATAAGAAGGCTATTGATATTATAAGAAAATGTTGAAGATTATTATAGAGATGTCATTTTTTCACGCTATTATTTCAGAATTCTAAACTCAACTAACCTAAAACTCTATTATTCATAAATTGAAAACAGAGCAGACGACGCAAACACAAGCGATGCACCCTACTTGCTCATTTAGTGCTTCCGTGAGCTATAAAAACAAAGTAAGGCTACAAAAGCGAATCAGCTAATGAAAAATCTTTGAAATACGTGAGCATTTGCTCCAGAGTTCAGGAGCATAAGGTAAGAGTATAAGGTAAAGCTCATTCATATAAAAATGAGCAAATGCTTTTGCTTCTACCTTTTGCTCATGAGCAAAAACGTATGCTCCATGCTCTTGCTCATGAGCATTTGCTCTGGTTTTATTCATATGGGCCAATATTCCTATCAATATAATAGTTATACGTTTACCATATTATTTATTCGTAAGATACGATATCAAGGAAAGAAAAAGAGGCTAGTGATCGGTTGGAATAAAACAGCTTGATTTCCAAAAGTGTTGTTCTTTTACGGTGTAAAATGATACAAGAGCACTGGAATAATGAAAAGAGCACTGGATACCAACAGCTGCTGCCGTCTGATGGTCGAAGTTTGAACTAAAGACATTGAGTATTGCCGACCAATCAGGAAAGAGGAGGGGAGTCGGTAGGCGTGGTTTTATCATGACCTCTATCAGCATTTTTAAACGGTTCACTCCCAACGTTCCAACAAATTTTTGATTGAAGTTGGCTTAATTTCTTAAAAGTGAAGTTCGCTTGGAAAGTCCAAAATGACAATAAATGTATGATGAATTTATTTTTGCTGCGATCCTATTGTGGAACAATCACTTATTTAACGAAGCCAAGACAACATAAATTCATATACAAATGTACGATTATGGAGCGTATTAAATCAGATGAAGTGTATCGTCAAAAATGTTGGAACATCAAGGAACATCGTCAAAAATGTTGGGATCTTGCTCACCATTCCTTGATAATCCAACATCTTGATAATTCCAGTGGAAGTTTTACAAGAAGCATTTTGTATATGCATATTCGCTGGTCAATAAAATAAAATCATTCTATACAATGCTATTTGATCTATACTTATAGTGGTTGACTAGAGTTTCTTTTTCTAATAGAAAGACACTGTCATAATATGGAATCTCATTCTCCATAGATACAGACTTTCTGATTCATAGAAAACTGTAAAAATATAATAGAATAGAATAAGACTTTATTGGAATAATTAAAAAAATAGAAAACAAAAATCATTCAAATGACATCTCAATTAAAAATCAACCCAAAATAACGTTCATTTTCTCTGGACAAAGTAAAAAAGTTTTCTAGGTTTAACCGAAGCCTCAGCCAAGTTGATCATTTTCACAGTGCTCAACAAAATTTGTTACACACACAGCACTTGAAGTACATACACACTTTGACAATAAGAAGGTCAATGTGGCTGGATTAATCAAACATCAAAATAATAAGACAACATATTTATGATTTGAACAAGACCACGGTCTTCCAATAACTATTGTAAACTCAATCCCATCGTCTATAGATTGATAGACCTATTATAAAAATATCAACAGCACACAGATTAATCGATTGATGATAATCATTATGAAAATAATAACAAGAGCAAAGCGTGCAGGTCAATAACTGATTCCAAATCTGTAGCTTGAAAGTAATTTTCATAAACTTAATTAGGATTAATTAATAATCACAGAATCATGTTTGAAGCAGTAGAAGAGCAGTAATTATCCTCTTGCGTCTGTACTTACAAATCGAAGTAATAATAATGATTTCAATAAAGATTTCAAACATCAACGCGTCAAAAACTATTCCAAATCAGTAATTTCAGTAAAAATGAATCTCACACTCCAGTTCAAAGCAGTAATATTCTCTTACGTGCCTGCTTCCAATGAGTCAATGATCTGCGTAATTTGGAATAATTATTTGAGCACGTCACTGTGAAATGGTGATTTGTGAGCAGCTAATGCTAAGTTGGGAGCGCAGTTTCCCCATAATCATGAAGATCACAAGATGACATGACTTGGCTCCATTTCCTCAACACATTTTGTCCCCTCCTCTTATCATTGCTCACAATCGACAAAAAATAATGTAATTGATGAAGTTTTCATTCAAATATTCATCCAGTTATTCATCCTGTTGAGTTCACTAACTGGAGCGTTGATAAAATGAAAACTTTAAACTTATGACAGTTGTCCAACCTTTAACTTCACCTCTGTACATTTTTAATATGGTAATTTATTAGCATATCCATTAATCAGTCTAGATGCGAGCGGCCATTTTGATTTGAAGGTGATAGGGTGATGCCTGTATATCATAAATAAAATCTTGTAGAATTTGTTAGAGCTTCATACGCGTCGGACTAACTGTGTGCTCTGGTGGGAGGGGGGTCTTTCAGCTTTCATTAAATTTGTGTCAAATCTTTTTCAGTTACAAGTTTTTTCTTAGTTTTTGCTAGTTTTAAATAAATAAATATGTACTAGAGTGATAAGAAACTTATCCTGTGGCTCGGAATCTACCTAAAAGTGAGCTTTGAGACATTAGCATGTCTGCCCATTACACACACACAGGCTTATGTGGGAATGAAACTCAGGAAAAAATTTATTTGGATTGGAGGAAGTTTCCCCCCATTGAGCTTACCCGATATCTTATGCATCATTAGTTGCTATTGTAATTTGTTTGTTTATAATTTTACAGTAAATTACACAATAAATTGTACGATAAGAGGTACAATACTTGCAGATTCAAAAAATTAATTAATTCAAAAAATTAAAGTTGGTTTTGTACATACTTTGCTAAAACCCTAACAAAGTTGAAATAAAAAACTGATCAAATTTGGAACAGTTGACCAGTAGAACATGCACACACTCTTAATTTTGCATCCTTATGATTTCATTACAAACTATGCTAGTCCAGTTGATGCAAGCTCTATGTTAATCCACTTACACATAGCTATATTCTATTCGAGCTCATGCTAGTCCAATGAGTTCATATATTCATACACTACTATCAGCTGCTTTCTTCCCACGAACCTCCTGAATTCGAAGTAGGCTAGGCCCCAAAAATCAAGAGTTGAAGACAATGTGTTTTCAGATATCAAGTGTGGACTGGAAACCATTGAACCCTATCAATAGTCATCCAGACTATTTATCTTATTATTTATAACTTGATCTCAAACTCTGATAAAATTTCTGCAAAACATCCTGGGAAATGAGTTGCTTACTACATCACCAGGGGGCGCTAACATCTATCGCAACATCCCAACTGGCTTTATTCCTCTTTTGGTCAGATCGGTTGAGTTACAAGGAAAGAGCTAACCAGAGTACAAAGAGAAGTAATGATATAGAGAACTCAAACAACACAGATATTACTCGTCTATTTATTGGCAAATATGAAAACGTCAGTATGCGTATTTCTTAAATGATATACATGTATCTGAATCTATTGGTGAATATTATAGTATATTCATGGACTTATGAAAGGAACCTCCAGTGTAACACAATAGTTATACCTATGAAGAACGAGTTAGTTGTAAGTTCATGAAAACATATCAATAGATTCACCAACAAGCTGGGAGATGAGGTTGAGATGATGGATGATATTAGTATCAATTGTCATCAATTTCAGCACTATCAACTCAACAATTGTGCGGTGTTTCTGGTGGATGTACAGAAATATACAGTTAATAATACATAAAATAGGGTATCCCACTTAATTTGAATTTAATTAGATTTCCGTACAACTGACCCTATGAAATTGAAATGTTTATGTCATCCTCTCTTAAAACAAATCTGCAATTTTGACCATAAATATCACTTGACATAACCTGACCTCTTCCTTTAGAAACTCAACCTAAATATTGTTGCTCTTCGTATACTAAACTTATCAAAACACCAGAGATTTGTTAATCTATCATGTGATAACACTATGTACTCAATTCTATATAACAGGCTGGATAAAAGGCATCCTCCTTCTTCTTTAGTGATTTTCACTTTAAACTGTCATCATTTCCCATGAATAACATTATGCTTCTCATTTAAACAATGTTGAGCTGCTGGCAATTTAGAGTGAATCTCTAGCTGACATCCAGTTTCCTGGATGCTTCCCATTTAAACAATGCTCAGTTGCCTACAATTTAACTTGAATCTCACTATAGCTCACATCCAGTTTCCTCACTCGGTTTCAGTTCATCTGATGATAAAATCTTCGAACTATTATTCACTTAACAAGGCGCACGTTTTATTGCAATATCAATCACTGCAACTAATGGCTTAGTTTTAGCTGCGGAAATGTACTTGCTAACCGGTCGTTATTTATTTAACGGTCCGTTATTATTTACAGGCATGGTGACATTGTTTCATGTGAAAAGCGAAGTCGTGAAATCGGGGATAAAACAATAGTGTGAACTTTCTGTGCTTTCACGGAAGTATCGATATTCATTGCAAAATGACCTGTAAGTGAGAAGATGACTGTGAAGAATGGGTGGTGTGAAGTCAGTTCATATAAGTTCAGTTACACACACAAATTATTGTACGGTACGTACGATTTTTTGCCGTCATTATGAATTCTTATTGGATTGAACATAACTTGACAAACATATGATATGATCGTTTGATCATATCAGATTATCAGATTATTACAAACATACTAGTAGTTCTGTGAACAGTAGACCTCGCGCTCAGTAAGTTACATTGACCTGTTGTTATGCTTTCTCAAAAATTAATAAATAATTTATCAATTTAAAATGCCTAGAAAAAATCCTAAATAAATATAGAGCTTTCTGTCCTATCGTACCGTGACGTGTCGTCCCGGAATGTGAGTGTGAGCTCTGTTATCAGGTCTGGCTGCAACTGTCTACAACGTTGATGGAAAGATACATTTTCAAGATGTTCGATGTTTTTGAACAGGTAGTATTATAAATTGTCAACTGTCTACTAACGTTGATGGAAAGATACATTTCCAAGATGTTCGATGTTTTTGAACGAGTAGTATTATAGTCCACTAGACAGCTGATTTATGATGAATAATTCTATTGTCTGATTTTTACGGTAATATTGGCGTATGAAGGAGGCTCCTTTTTCCTTTTATATTATATTATCCTTGAAATGCAAAATTTCCAAAAAACCTTGTATATACGTCGACGCGCAATTTAAAAAGGAACATACCTGTCAAATTTCATGAAAATCTATTACCGCATTTCACCGTAAATGCGCAACATAAAAACATATAAACATTCAAACATTGAGATAAATGCCAAACCGTCGACTTGAATCTTAGACCTCACTTCGCTCGGTCAATGATTAAATCATATGATTGTCAAGTTCCATTCAATCTGGTAGAATTCATAAAGACGGCAAAAAATCTTACTTCCAAAAATCGATGTGTTTGTAACTATCTTAACTTGTTAGTGTGTGGTGGTGGGTGCCCTCCTATGCATAACTATTACACACTGTAATATAACAATATCATTGTTAGTTTTTCAATCGATGAAAACAACTTGTCTAAAACATCTCTACGGTAGATGTAAACTGAATCATCATTCGATGGAGGTTGTTAGTCTTCACATTTCGAAATCAAACAAGTTCAAACGCCTTATTCCATGATTCCAAAGTAGTCAAGTTCATCATCGTATTAAGCTATAAAATCGTGAAAGCACAATAATTTTCAGCTTCCATAGTGTGATTCAGTTTAACCTGTCAGCGTTCCTCATAAATGAACATCAATGTTACCAATTCAACTTATGCTGGCAGTTCAAAGTGAACCCCACTATAAGAGAATCAGATTGTTTTGCATGCTAGCCTCAGGACATCACCCATGATTGTAGGATTCCACAACACACGGAGAGGATGAAGGAGGATACAAATAGGAGAAGAAAGGAGGAGAAGGATGAACTGAGAGGTGAGATTTCTCCATGATTCTACAACATATGTAGAGGGAGAATAAGAACGCAAGGGGAATAGAGGAGTGTAGGACATTATCTAAGATTTTACGATTCTACAGCACACAAGGTGAACGAAGAAGCAAATGACAAAGAGCAGTTAGAATGAATAACATAAAGGGAAGGGAACAATTGAATATACTAATCAGTAACAAACTGACATAACGAGAGCAGAAAAACAGATAAAAAAATTATATAAATATCAAGGAAAAATAGAAAGAACATAATATGAATGAGGAAAAGAAAGGGACTGCAAATGATGGTATCACTAGTAAACCAGGAGTCAAAGAACAAGAGTCAGGAAAATAACACAATTGGGAGAAGTAAAGAGGGATAAGAGTGTAGATAGAAATAAATGATAAGTGAAAGCCAATATTCTATTTCTAACAAACTGTCATATGGAGAAGGGGGCGCGACAGTCGAGACCGACGACAGTCGAGGCCTGCGACAATAGAGGACTGTTACAGTCCTCTACGGTCGTAGGCCTCGACTGTCGGGAGTGTACGAAAATTGAAGAGTCCTCTACTGTCGCCTAACGCAGGCGACATTTGAGGCTACTTTTTCAGGAGTCCTCTACCGTCGCTGGCCTCGAATGTCGCCGGTCTCTACCGTCGCTGGTCTCGACTGTCGCAGGACTCTTCTGTCGTTTGCCTCGTTTGACATCGACCCGTGGAGAATACAACATGAAGAGGAAGTGAATTACACAAATTGGAGGATATGAGAATATTAGCAGATAATAAAAAGGGGAAATGAGAATGAAAGATAAGTGTATTATAAATACACTGTATACGAGAAGGTGGAGTGATACAAGTTAACGATAGGGAATAACGAGTAAACATTTCAATAGCTTTTGGAGAAGGCAATAGAAGAAAATTGGTGATCAATGAAGAAAATAACGGAATAGGCAAGGAAGAGAGATAGAGATGAAAGAGAAGAGTGGAATAGACTATTTCAAGATGCAGTAAATTCGAAACACATATTTGGTAACAGAAGGTGGAAATCACAACATATTAGCAAAGAGAACTTCTATACTTCTTTATCAATCTTCTTTAACTAAATTGTTTATTATACGGTATTAGTTTTTGAAATTCGTCTGGTGCTCAATATTCATCAGGTCCAAAATCCTCTCCAATCACCACTTCTCCTCATTTAATTTTTCTCATCTTCTCTCTCTCTTTTCCTCATTTTCACCTTCTTCTTGAACATTCATCTGTGTGTGGAATTCATCCCAACCCGGGGCTAAGCCTTGAGTCATCAGCATCACTACAACTCCTAGTGGAAGAGAATCGTGAAGATGAACTATAATAGCAAGCGCGGTGTTCTGATTGGTCAATCTTGACTGCGCATGCCAACTTGATATCATTTTCCGAATGCAAATTGTATCAGGGATGGCTCACAATTTCCATAACGACCCAGCAGTCATTCTGCCAACATCCTAATATTCTTCACTTATTGGGGATTTTGTGTGTGAGTGTGCTGTTCTTGTTGTGCCACCTTTGTTTCTTCTCCTAATTCTATATTTCTTCTTCCTCATAATCTTCTTCTCATCCTCCTCCTCATTTCCAACTTCTTCGACATCTTCTTCCCACTTCTTCGCCTCTTCTACGACCCAATTCTTGTCTTCTATTTATTCACCTCCTTCACTCTCATCTTGTTATTATTTTTCTTCTTTCATCTTGTCATATTCTTAGTTTCCACCACCAAACTTTACACTCTATTATTCTTCTTTGCCTTTTTGCTCAACTATTCTGGGTTGCTTTTGTGATAGTAATAACACAAAATTGGGGTTAGATAACCCCAATCAATACATTGATCAATAGGTATTATAATATTGGATTAATTGGTGAAAGAGCCAAAGCTATTATCTTGTCGTTTCAATGAGTGTGGCTGTATCAAAATCTAGTTTAATCATTCATATAATCAAGTAATATCGTTAGTTTTAAAAATAATTAATGATTAGTTGGCTCCTGTGTAATTCAGATGAGATTCTATGTATTCACTAGAAATACAATACTGTTATTATAAGGGGTTATAAAATAATATTGTTTTCAAGTTAAGCTTCATGCGCCTGCAACTCTCGTTGTAATAAATATAATTTATTAGAATAAAAATCGCTTCCTGGTGGTTTGGAGCCAGAGGTCCATTCATCCATCATTATCATCAGTCTCATTACCCACGCACAAGCCTTGCGCTTACGTAGACATACTCAGCAAAAATGCTCAAGAATACTGTTCAATAATTCAAGAGGTTTTGTAACAATTTTACTATAAATGTATGTTCATGTATGTTTCTGGAGTAAAAATATATATTTCCGTTCAATTCCAAACTCGATTTCACAAGTAAAATTTTCAATTCAACATAGACTTTAACTGGAAGTAAACTTAATATCTATAAAATATAAAATAGCCATTTACACATTTTTACAATTTATTTTTCATATTGGTCAGTTCAACAGTGGAGTTGTGTTTCTTTACTGGCTCAAAATTTTGCAAAATTACTCAAAAATTTTCTAATTTGTAGAGATTTGAGTGAAATATTTTTGCTTTTAATTAGTTTTTAAATATCAAAATTCAAAATGTTTAGTTTAGTCATTAGTTTTTAAGTGGAAATTGGACTTTTTGAAGTGAAAGTGAAATCTTAACCTTATTCTTTTTCGAAACTTCTATTTGTAAAAATTTGGGAAAAGACAGTTTTGGGCTATGCCTGTTGTCTTCTACCAATCATATTATATTTATTATAATTATGATTTTTAATTGTCAATGAAATGAATAAATAAATAAACAGTTGGTTGAATTCTAACAATCAAGAACAATGCCCTAGAATATTAGTAAGGAGTTCGGAAGCACTCTGTAATATGGGACACCATTTAGTATAATAAAGAAGCCCTCTTTATGCAGTATAAGTTAGTTCCACACGTTTCAGAAAAAAAGCATCTGAAATCCATTGTAAAACTAATTGAGTACTATCATAGTCTACAACTATAGATAGAAGTAATCTAAAGTAAGCCATGGTACAATTAAATTTATTAAAATTAAATATTGTAAAATTAATATTATTCATTGTTTGTGTCTTGGTGATAACGTGATAAGAAGTCCGTGATAAGATTGAAGTAGAATCAGCTGACTTGTAGAAGCCTTGAGACCAGCTGATCGAAGTTTGTTTCCGTTGTTATACCAACGGTCGCCAACTCAGAGATCGAACCTAACCTAAAACTACGTTCGGTAAAGAATTATCGTTCAAAATCTACTATTTATAGCTTAAAAACAAACGAAATTTAATGTTTTAAACAACCTCATTCCTGTTTTCATATCTTCCAGTGTTTTTAAATGTTCTAATTCTTTAAAATAATCTGTCAAGTGCGTTTACATGTTGTATTAAACTGTCATGCTAACAGTGGTTTTTCGATTCTGTTTTACAAATAAATTCCTTTATCTCATCAATCTTGTACGAGATATTATACATTTCAATACATGATACATCATATTTGCCTATGGTAAGTAACAATTATTGTCCTATAATTTTAGAAATGTACAAGAACACTAATGTAGCCTACAAGTGCTCATCAAAATCCAACATTACCGGCTTTGTTTTTATTTTGTTATTTATCAATTCTCAAATGATACAATTATACATTAGAGATCCAATGAAATATTTTGATTGCTGATATTCACACAATTTGAGCATTGAAACACTGAAAAACGAGATATACTAAGCTATCCATGGTCAATGAGTCTTATATAGGTTAGGTTTACAGATTAATAAAATTTCACTACAATTGTTTGTTGCTAATCTAATTGTAACATAAAAGGGCCATAAATGTATGTATGCTGTATAAGAAGTTTATTATTTATATAAGTTTCAATAGAATAAGCCATTGTAGTTAAATTAAAATCCATAAATATTGCAATTTCTAGCTATTTGTTGATGGCTTTTTGTAACTGCTACCGGTGAGGGCTCTTTTTCATCATCCCAAACCCCTTTCAATGTGTTTCTCCTATCACATAGCAATAGATGATGGAGTATGTTGCAACATTCTATGATACAAATAATTACTTTAGATTTTATCATTGAAATAGTAAATGATGAAGTGGCCTATTTCTGTACACTTCTTTTAGGTCGCATATAACTCATGTTTCTTTAGAGTTAAAGGTGATATTTTTTTCCTTGTGCTGTATTGATTTATAATTGGTGAATATTTATGTATTATAGACTGTGATAATCCTTTATAATTTGAAGCTTGTATTATTATGTGTAAGATTCAATTCACTCTTTTTCTGTGAAGTTAGCTAGGTTGCAGATTGGTTCAAATATTGGCATAACACTATAATAATCCTCATTTGATAATTTTTCTTGATATTTTTCGATTTGGCATTCCAATTTTAATTTTTCCAGGGATTCTATGGTAGTCCAGACTCTTTATTTCTATGATGTTCTTTCAATTCCCGTACCCACTTCATATATCACTTGATTTTCTATTTCCTGTTGAATTAGTATAATGAGATTCACTTTAAACTGTCAGCATTAGAGGTGAATGAGAAGCATTTGTGTTATTCATAAGGAATACTGACAGTTTAGAGAAGTGAACCTCACTATAGCTTTATCCTTGTCATGCACAATCGTTACACAAATCATACTCCAGTATTCAATATATCATTATCTTTTTCTATGCATGATTCCCATTTCCAGATCCACGAATTTTTAAAATAAATGTAGTTTGAGTTGAGCAAATTTTTTATTAATGCTGATGTTTTTAGAAAAACCAGCCATGAACACATCTTCCAATACTGTAGCACTATCTATTTTACTCATGTGAACTATATTTAATGTATTATTCATAATTTATTTCAAGAGAAAAATGAACTGATTTGCATAGAATTCAGTGTTTACGAGTTTGTGTTTCTTGAATAGTTCAAAATTTCTGAAATAACTCAATATTATTCGTTAAAAGTGGTAATTGAGTGGAATATTTCTTATTAATTCATCAATTTAAGCCATCTAAATTCAAAATTTATAGTTTTAATGATTATTTTGGACTAAGATTTTATCAAAATTGTACACGTGAAATTCTAACCTTATTTCGGACATTGTCACCTATAAATTTGGAAGAAAAATAGCACAAGGACTACCATATTATTTTATCCTCCGATGTTATTACATTAGTGTTATTTGCATTGTAAATAAATAAAATAAAAAAATAAAAAATTACTCTATTAATGAGATTTTCCTCATTTTATACCTATAATTTGAGTCTTTGCTTATGCTTTATAATTCAATAATAAAGAATGGTCGAAAACATAATATTTTTAGATATAAATCTATGCGTGATATAAATTCAAATCATATTTAAAAAAAAAATCCATCCTATTTTCTATAAGTAGGCCAATTGAGCTCTACTACAATATTCATGTGATAATACAAAAATACATTTTTCTTGCTCGATGATCAGTCTTATTTAATTTCCTGTATATATCATTCAAAACCAACTGTATATTCTCAAATAAATAACATTTTCCCCAGAATTTAAGGTTTCCTTTTATAGAAAGTAAATACTTCATAGCATTAAAGTCAATGAGCGAGCATTCGGCCTTGTAAATTATGAAAGCATGATTCATAAATTGATAAGAATAGGTGTTGGAGGTAAACTACTAATGTTATTCAGTAATTATTTCGTGGATAGAACTCTGCAAATTGGAATAGGTACCTACTTTAGTAGCAGTTATGAACAATCATGAGGATTGATTCAGGGTAGCATACTATCACCGATTCTATTCAATATTTATGTAAAACGTTTTCGCAAGCCTGAAATTTAAAAGTAAAGCTATGCAATATGCTGATGATAATATTTTATATATAATACATTAAGATTTAGGACCAGGTTTAGGTTTGATGCAGAACGATCTGGATTTGGCAATTAAATATTCCTTTAATAATAGTTTAAAAATGAATTCACAAAAGACTAAAGTAATAGTATTCAGAAATCATAGACGTAATGCCAATGAGAATGAATTTGTCAAGTTAATGGTCATAAAGCAGAATGTCTAGATAATCCACACATGAATGGATGTGATTGTCAAAAACTTGATTTTTGTGACAGCTTAAAACATTTAGGAATAATGTTTGATGATGATATGAGATTCAGATCACATAATAATTCACTTTTAAAAATAATGAGAGCTGCTCTTTATAAATGTTCAAGAATTAGCTATCACTTTCCCATCACTACTAAAAGAATGATCTACTACTTAATGGCGCAGAGCACTCTCTTCTACGGAATCACCATCCATTATTTAGCACTCAAATATATAAAACAGCCACTGCATAGGGCCGTAGAAAGATTAATAAAAACACTTTTTAATGGTGTTGAACGTCACTTGTTCGGCATTATGATGGTGGAAGCTTTAGCCAGGTTCACAGATTTGTCACGAAACTACTATAAGAACGAATATAGAGAAATGAACGAAATAGAAAGAATATACATTGATACATAGAAATTATAGAAACCCTGAGATATAACAATGCCTATGGTAGAAGAGCTCCAGAATTCAGAATCCAATTTCTGTTAAATTCATTGCCATTAGAGTTGACAATGTTACAGATTAAGAATGACATTCAATTAAAACTCAAAGTACACTTCATAAGGATAAATCATTTTGATTAGTTTAAGGTAATGAGTTGTGTTTTGTTTCTTGTGTTTATTCGAGTTTATGAATTTTTTATTGACTATCTATTATATTTTTTGAGTTTAGAATAATGCTAGTTTTTCAATGAAGATATATCATGATTTAATAAATATTTATGTTCAGAGTGAATAACATTAGGAAATATCCCTGAGTGATTATCTTGTTAATTGTCGCTTACCAAGTAAAGTCTTTTTTTATAAGTCTTATTTCGTTTAGTTAAGTCGGTTTAAGTTAAGTTAATTTATGGTGCAATGGACAAAAGAGAACAATCAGTTACAAAAATGAAGAAATATAATCAGGTTAATTAAGAAATATAATTATTGTTATTGATTGTTTTTATTGTATGTAAAGGATTATTTTTATATATCCCTCAAATAGCTTACAGCTTGAGGGATATTATCGCACTATTGTAATACTCAAATAAATAAATAAATAGATTGTCGCTTACCGAGGAAAGTCTTTTTCTATTTTATAAGTTAAGTTAAGTTATGGTGCAATGGACAAAACAGAACAATCAGTTACAAAAAAAAATGAAGAAATTCAATCAGGTAAATTAAGAAATATAACTATTGTTATTTATTGTTTTTATTGTATGTAAAGGATTATTTTTATATATCCCTCAAATAGCTTACAACTAGAGGGATACTATCGCTTTATTATAATATTCAAATGAATAAAAAAAAAAATGATAGGCCCATCAAGGAATCTAATGTCAGATTTCATCAAACATAATCAACTTCAATCTAGTATCATTTGATCCTGGTTAGTGGAAGCCAGCATTATCAATCCCGACGAAACTGAAAGCTAAATCATGGAGTTGCATAATATATTGTACAACAATTCATTATTAATTATAATTGAATTTATTCATTATTTTTAAATTTATAAGAATAATTAATTCTTAATTAATCAAATGTGAAAGTTAACTAGATATTTCACTTGTGATTAATGAGGTAGGAGTAACAGGCTAAATAAATTTATATTTTTTTAAATAAATAAGCGACTACTACTAAAATATCGCATCCACTACAACACAGATATTCAAATTCTCATTGTTATACTGCAATAGAAGCTCAATAGGAAGTTTAGAATTCCACATGATTATTTCCAAGTATTTATTGTTAATCTATTTTCTGTTAGGCTATTCTTCTTTTTCTCGTTCACACACACTCTTTCTTAATCTATCTCTCTGTGCCATATTTCGTTTCTCACTCCACCTCTCTCAATCTATTTTCCTTCTTACTCCCATCTTTTCTCCTTCCCTTACTTATTCCTTCTCTTAAACTCTATTGTTATCGAAAATAATTCTTCACCGAGTACATTAAAAATGACATTACATTATTTTATCCGCTTACTTGTTCGACGTAGATGTGACATTAAATAATGTTACGCCCTATTATTCTTCAATTATTTTTCTTATTTTCGGCTCTCTCTCTTTCTATCCGTTCGCTTATTACCTTTTCTTTTGTCAAATTGTCCGTGGCTAAATGAAAATTGGGATCATTTGCTTTTTTCGACGATTTCCAATCCAGACCTATTCGTTGGAATTCAGGTGTGATGTCTGTTAGTTGGATTAAAGAAGGAAGCTGGTAGTTAGTTGAGTCTGAATTATTTAGAAAATGTTCTCAGAATAGTTCTACGGTTTTAAATCATAATCAACTGTAATGAAAAATGAATGCGTCTCCTGTTTGGCTGTACTGCTATCTCATTGTCATTGTGTGTGAAACGCTACTTCCATTGAAATTGGAATTTCATTTCCACATAATATGTGATATTATCTATATAACTTACCAAGATTCAAACTGTATCACGTTTATACCCATATTATTATATTCACTTATTTCAAGTTTTGAGATAAATGCTTAAATCACTTTTCCTGGCGTATCTGTATCAACGTATCTGTCACGCATTACTCTAAAACATTTTCATCATCGTATAGTAATCTGTTGATTTTGTTAATTTTTATTTATTACTATCTCTACTTGATTTTTTTTCTGTAGAACTACTTCTAGTACCTTTCATTTTTTTCTAAGACAGGACAGCTTTCGACCAAAAATAACTATTATGTCATTATCAAGTTTCTATTCCAATTTATTTTTCAGGTTCTATTTGTCCAGGTGGTTTTCATAATAAATAAATAAATAAATAAATAATTTCATTTCCATCATAAAATTCACTTGACATTCATTTTAAGTTTTGGAAATTAAATGATCACTTTGACAAGTTGTGTGGTCATTGTTAGTAATGTATTTAATTGCAATTACTAAATTGTTAAGACATAGATTAATTTTTTTTGGAGTACAGTTCATCACTTTACAGACATTTTAGCGCACGACGTCTGTAGCATCCTGTAAACTTTAATCACTATTCCCAACAAGCCAAGATAACCAGCAAGAAGCAAAAAATCAAATATAACAAGACAACATACATGAGTAGATCTCTGTACAGTACAATTATATACAAACATACAATTAACAAAAAACAAAGCAGCAAACAAAAAAAAATATATTGTGGAAATCAATAAATTTCCCATATCGCTGATTATAATGTACGCTATGGAAATAGAGTTCAATTACATAGACCTAGGCTTGAGCATAACAGAAGATTTTTCAGATATGTAGGTGGTAAGCTTTACAATGCCTTGCAACCTGACTTACAGGAGTGTCAATATAGCCAAATAGTGAAGGCCAGATTAAAAAAAATTATTGTTGCGATTGATGATACGCAGTTGTTTTTATGAAGGTTTTCATGCTCGAAAGTTGATATTTTGTTTTTCATGTTTGATTTAGTTTTTGTATGGTTGGGAAATTGAATTATTTATGTAATTATATTGTGTCATAGAACTTATATTTTGCATGGCTTCATCTGATGACTGAAGAATCGATAATTATCATTTGGAATGTGCTGCCCGCACGGATAACTGTCTAAATTGCAATATGATTTATTATTTTAGTTTCAATTTTTTTATCTTTATTATTCTTTGAAATTTTGTAGTTTTTTAAGATTTTGTATTCTATTAATGTAAGACTCTATATATTTCTTCTTTCATTTTTTTCTATCTTTTGTTTGATCATTTTCTGTTGTGATTAAATATACAAAGAAAGGCCCCACACAGGATTACCTTGGGGCTTCATTTAGACTATGATGATAAACATGTATTGTGCATGCGTGGGTGTTTGCTACACCAGTTATGTTATTTTATTTCAATTTGTTTGTACAATGTTTGTTTTTGGTCGAATAAATTATTATTATTATTATCATTTCATTCATCACATGACAAGTGAGTGTTTATTGCAGTCAAAGTCGGCCTTTGGCAAGACTTTGGTGCATTACTTCTAAACTGAAATGTTCAAAAATGATCTCACAATGGATGCTGTGCTGAGAACAACTGCTTTTTCCATGGCATATTTTGCACTTTTCGATATTCCCATCTGACAAAGATTTGCTGACACTTTTCTAGTTACAACTCCAACCGCGGAGATAATGACAGGAACAATTGTGACCTTTTCTTGCATCCAGACATCCTTGATCTCAGCAACCAAGGGAAGGTACTTGGAGCCCTTTTCATTATAATACTGGTCCAAGTTGTGGCAGCATGGTATGCCAACATCTATTAGTGTTGTTTCCTTGGCTACCTTATCCATAAGGATGATATCTGGCCTATTATGAGCAACTGTTCTGTCTGTCAGCACCGACCGATCCCAATATAACTTATGTGTCTCATTCTCCAAGACTGGGGATGGCCTGTACAAGTAGTAGGGCAGCTTCTGATTGATGATTTGGTACTTCAGAGCAAGGTCCTGATGCAAGATCCCAGCTACTGCATTGTGGCGCTTTATTATTATTATTATTATATTATTATTATTATTATTATTATTATTATTATTATTATTATTATTTATTGCTCTATCACCTAGTTATATTTCATTCATTAATTTACTATTTAATTCAATATATCTATTATTACTACATTAGATTGGATAGAAAACAGTTCACCAGACTCTTTTAAAAATGTTTCAATCCATTTTCAGGGTATGTAATCGGTTTCTCCCATTTATTTCTCTTCGACATTATGTGTCCTAGACAGATTTCCCAGGGTTTTAACCAATTTTCCTAATGATCTTCCCCGATTCATGATGTTTGTTTATCAGCTGAAAATGTTCACCAGATTGCTTTAAAGACTATTCAATCTCACTGTCAACATATCGATTCTCCTCTGATTCTTATATTCTTCCATAAGTTTTCCAAGGATGCCAACTACTTTTCTCTTTATGTTTCCAGAATTTTCCGGTGAAATGAGTGATGGCCTCAGCAGCAACCTGCTGGTACGAGTCAACCAATCAGCATCCTTCTTACAACGTGCGCGTCTGCTGTGACCAAGTGCTAGACAGCTCTAGCTGCTCTACAGAGCTCTACAACTGCTCTACAGACTCAGCTGCCTGCTGCGGACAGCTGTACAACTGCTCTAGAGAGCCGGCCTGGCGAATGTACCGTCCGCGCGGTGCGCTCTCTAGAGCGCTCTACGATAGATACATTCTGGATCAGGAGCTCAAGGATTTCAACAAGGATTATGTGAGTTATCATCACTTCTTATTGATAATTTTTCCTGTGGGATTGTTCATTTCATTGATTCCAATTAAATCCTCCGAAGAACCATATATATATATATATATATATTTTTTTTTTTTTTTTTTTGACTATTTCGATTTATTTTTCAATTTATTAAAAACACACAAAACAAGACAAAACAAAATTACAAAGAATTACGGAACAAATAAAACACAATAAAATGTTACAAATATAAAATTAATATATTAAGAGGACATTTATTTTTCTGAGTGTGATGACCACTTGAGCTCTAAGTTTGTGCTTGGGTAAGGCGGGTGGTAATGAGAGATGAATGAACTTACAGTTGTAGGTAGGATCCGAACCACCGGGACGCGATTTTACAACTCATGAATTCTGAGGTGTTGGCTCAAGCGTTCACCCTTCCAACGGGAGTATCAGGCAAATGATTCTTAACTTATCAACATACAGAGAATATTGTGATAGTGGAACAGGATTCTATTCTTTAAAAATACAAAAATATCTATGAAAAATTTCTTGTAGGTGCAATGTAAGAAAAATAATTTAAGTTTTGGTGCCATATGCATGCTCCGGAACCAGAACACCGTTACATAGAATCAAAATTTTACATGCACGATGTATCACAAACTTATTAATAATAAATATTCTGGGAGAGATTTGATTGAACTTTGACGAATGGGATGAAATATAATTTAGTTTTATGTTCGCATAAATATCTTCCTACAACTCACCCCTCAAGACTCATTAAATTACATAGTAAATAAAGCCACCATTGAGAGTGATAAATTAAATAAAATAAATAATGTCAAGATTTTGAAACCCTGGATGACGGTTGAGCTATGTAAGAGACAGCATCATAGAAATCGGTTGTATAAAAAAGTAAAGAAAAATCCACTAAATTTTAGATTGAAAAGAGAATTTGACATTTTTGCATTTAAATTGAAACAGGATATGGCAAATAGGAAGAACCAATACTACCATAATTTGTTTGATATGAATAAAAATAACCCACGAAAACAATGGGATACAATTAATAAAGTTTTGGGTACAGCGAATAATAAGAAAAATGCCCTTGATTCAATTAGGACATTTGACAATCCACATTTGACTGTTCAGCAACCGATTGAAGTGGCTGAGGAGTTTAATAAAATTTTCGTCACAATTGTAGAAAAGCTTATTGATCAAATCGATGACTCTAGCAATATGAACCCTTCTGATTTTAATAAAATGTTTCCTCCACTTTCTGTGCAAAACTCCTTTTTCTTTTTCCCAACTTGTGTAGATGAGGTAAAACGAATAATTTCTCAATTGAATCAAAATAAAGCATCTGGAATTGATGGTATATCATCGTTTATCGTTAAACTTTCCAGTGAATTCATAAGTCCTGTGCTAGCTCATTTGATCAATCTAAGTTTTGAAAGTGGTGAGTTTCCCGCATGCTTGAAGAGGGCGGTAGTCATCCCATTATTTAAAAAAGGTGATTGCATGGATTTGAATAATTATAGGCCTATTTCACTATTATCTGTGTTCTCGAAAATTATAGAAAAAATAGTTAAAGCAAGAATTCAAAAATTCTTCATTTAAATAATTTTCTGAGTGAGAACCAATATGGCTTTATTGAGAAGAAATGTACAGAGGATGCATTGTTATCTTTCTGTTCAGGAATTTTCAATGGGCTAAACAATAACTTAAATGTCTTGGGCCTGTTCATTGATATAACTAAAGCTTTTGACTCTGTGGACCATAACATTCTTTTGCATAGATTGAGGGAGGCTGGAATAAGAGGCATTGCTTTAAACTGGTTCAAAAGTTTCTTGGTGGGCAGAAGCCAGTGTGTTCGGGTTAAGAATGTTCTGAGCTCTTATTTGACCATCCCATGTGGGGTACCCCAGGGCTCGGTATTAGGACCAATTTTATTCCTGGTGTATATAAATAAATTATGCGCAAGTAATCTGAGTGGAACAGTTACTTGTTTTGCGGATGATACGGCTCTGCTATATTGTGAAAAAGAAATTGATACGGCAACTTCTAAGATGCAAAGTGACTTAGATTGGATAAAATTTGGTTCTCAGTGCATAGGTTGGCTCTGAGTACTAAAACCAATTTGTTCGTTTCTCTTTGAGATCAAAGCCCATCTTGCAGGTTCCCTTATTATTCAAGTGTGGTGTCTGCCTATCTAATCATAATGAATTCTGTACATCTTGTGTAAAGATAGATCAAGTGCAAAATATCAAATATCTTGGGTTAGAGCTTGATGAGAACTGCAATTGGAAGGTTCACATCCAATCACTCAAAAAGCACATGAATATGATGCTTCGTAAATTTTATTTATTGAAATTCATTTGCCCTAGAAAAATTCTGAGATCTGTTTATTTCGCTATTGCAAATAGCAAGCTTCAATATGGGCTAAGCTGTTGGGGGGGTGCATATAAAACTAATTTAAACTCTATACTTATTGCACAAAAAAGATTGATTAGAATGATGACATCATTACATAGGAGAGCTCATTCATTTCCCTACTTCCAGGCCTTGGATATATTGCCTTTAAGGCATTATATATTTTCAGGGTCTTGAGAATATTCTTTTTAAGAAGTGGTCAGATTACAGGGAATGCCTTAGTTTTCTCAAACAGATTGAGAGACAGAAATTTGGTTGTTCTTGCAAACCCTTCATGTGAAGCCTTCAAACGGTTTTACGATTACAGTGCTCCAAATTCCTTTAATAAGTTACCTCTACATATTACATCCACAGGCTCACTGATAACATTTTTGAAGAAATTGAAGCACTTTTTATTCAATTTTGATTTTGATGAGATTGAGGAGTTCTTTTTCACATGAATTATTCTTTTTACATTATTTTGGGAATTCTACTATTGCTTCCTAGGGTTCTAACAATTTTCTGTCTCAGGATTTTTATTTATCTATTTTTTTCATTAATATATTATGACTTTAGTTCATATATTAATATAAAATGTATATGTCCTCAAATTCTTCTAATTTATTTTCCTAGGATTGTATTTACCTTTTGGTTTCTATAAATAACTTCTGTAATGTTCACTCCTTTCAATTCATTTTCTGTGAATAGACAAAGATTTTCTGTTAATTTTTTTTTCGAGGCTTCTGTCTCTTGCTAAGGTCAAATAGTTTAATTTTCAGAGTAGGTAACTTCAACTCAGCTAATAGCTTATGAAGTACCTTAATCATAACTCTGACGCTACATAATGTTTTTGTTAGTTTTTAATTATTTTAATTTATATAAATAGGATTAGAAGATAATATTATATTATGTATTTTAGTTTTTTATTTTTTCAAAATTATTGTACTGATTTGTTAAGTTCATTTAATTTTGTTTTGTAAATTGTCAGTGTTATGAATAAATTTCAATTTCAATTTCAAAAATTTCAATTTCAATTTCAATTTCAATTTCAATTTCAATTTCTCTTACTCTATAAAAACGTATGATACAGATAAGCATCAAGGTCAAGTTTTTCTCCTTTTTCCAAATGCATTTGAGGCTCTCAATGTATTTGAAAAGTGAGTAGCCCAGTTTCAAAACTCGTTATCTCCATTTTTTCAAATTCGAGTTAAGACCGCCATTTTGTTCTCTGGGTTCATATAAAACAACTATTCCCACTTGTTAAATGCTACAGAACACGTTAAAAAGGTATGTAAATGGCCGTCAAAGTTTGGATACTGCTGTAAAACTCGTCATGTGTAGGCCTACCCCACGTACTGCTGCAAAAGCCGTTATAGTTACTAAACGAATACTGCAACAGAACTCGTTATGTCTCTATGAAGTAGAATGTATTGAATTCATTACTGCTGCAAACTATGTTATGTTTTTCAATGGATTCAGTTGTAATAATCTTCCAATACAAATGCATATTTTGTATATTTTCTATTATAATTCGACCACTATTAAATTTTTACACTTGAATAGATTTTAAGTTGTCACATTGATACCTATTTTAATAATTTTATCCATTTTACTAGCTTACCCGGCGAACTTGTTACCGCCAAAAATTCATTTTATCTCATGTCACACTTGACTTTATTTGGTGAATCATGAAATTTATCTGACAATCAATATTTTCATTTACATCTCAATACGGACTTTCTATTTGCATAGTCATGCAGCATTTATTATTCCGAAAACATATTCTTCTCAATCAATTGGTAGTAATATCTATCAGTAATGTGTTGAATTGAAAAAAGATAGGCCAAATCCAGTGTTTCAAATATGAATTTATTTTTTGATAGTTGTTGATTGTCAATAGATGGTCCAGGAAATATGCGATGTACTTGAATTACACAGAATTCCATATTCTTTCCATCTTCCATTTTAGGATGAATATAAGCTAAGCTAAATTCAAAAGGTGAATGATAATTAAAAGCTAATTAAAAGGTGAAAGTAAATTCATGAGGTGAATAATTTTTTTCCAACATTTTCCAGTTTCTCAATGATAGGGGAGTGATAATTATTTGTATAGCTCTTCCATGGGTGGGCACACACCAGTTAGTCAAGACAAGATTAGTCACAATACTTCACATTGTTGCTTATGAAGCAACACACACCGATTAGTCATTGCAATTAGACATGTCTTCATAAGCAACTATGTCAAGTATTGTGACTTAACGTGTCGTGTCTTTTCTTGACTAACTGATGTGTGTCTAGCCTAAGGAATGATTATCTACAGCTGGTACCAATCAACTACACTAACTTCAACTCCAAACTACCGTTTTAATTCCAGTACGCACTTTATCAAAGGGTGACGTGTTTATTATACAGCTGGTAACTTTAGATGCCAAATCATATGATCTTGAATCATGATTATGTTTCCGTTCTTCGGTAGCCGCTCGACCAAAAATTTCGAAAACATAGGTCTGTAAAATGGATTAATAAAAAATTATTATTAGCCCCCCTATTGAAATTTCTGGTCAGAAACCATCCCCAATATTCACACAACATATACCCAACGTTTCATGCCGTTCTGGCAAGTAGTTTTCGAGTCTATAGGGAACAAACAAACAAACAAACACACAAACAGACATTCATTTTTATATTTCTAGATTGGTTTGATTCATTTTTGTGATGCAACATTTTGGCTATGTGTGCTTGATTACCAGTATGTTTTTTGTTAGTTGATAACTTCTTTTTTATAGCTGAATATGCGTTTTTATCATCCCAGACAATCAAAAGGTCCTAACAAAATATAATTGCAAATTCAGTTAAATTCATAGTGAAATAATAAGTTTTTCTCAATTTTAAAATTACTAAATCAAAACTCGTTATCTTTCATAATGGTGCAAAACCCGTCATAATGCTAATACTGCTGCAAAACCTGTTATGTGCAAATGGTTTTTTTCCAATTACTGAAAAATTCCACATCTATGATTTATGACCTGATACATCAATAAAAGTTTTTTTTACACTTTATAAAAATAATACCAAAGTGCTATTGCCTTGTATAATCTGAACACAGTTTTTTGTCCTTTGTGAAAAAATGCTTGGTTGGAGTTAACGAGTTTTGAAACTGGACAACTCAAGTAAAAAAATCCTTTCATTTAATCCCTTTTCCCAGCAAACCCAGCAAATGCTGCTACCTATCGCCAGAGGTGAGACCAGAGACAAATAATGATACAAGCTTCTTTGGCGGTATCTATGGTTCGACTTACATACACTACAATATAATCTTCAGAGAGTAGGCAGAGTTGAAAATATTACCCAGTATCTACTGTCGTCTACTCTTGGTTGAATAATCTGAGTTGGATTACAGACTGTTGCCCAACGAGGAGTTAGTCGAGAGTAAACTACTGATCCAACAACTACTGCCGTCTGTTGGTAGAATATTTCAAGTTGGGTGTTCTCCACACTGTTGACCAATCAGTATAGAGTAGGCTGGGTCGAAGTAAATTTGTGTACAGTGACCCTAATGTGATAAAAACGTGTCTTTTTTTTCTGCTAGCTTTGACAGACTCATTGTTAGACTATTTTAATTCATTGACGTATCGGATGGACACGTTGAGTCGTTGGTCCAGCCGCCTAAAAGTAGTCGTTAGGTCATGTCAGAAACCATGAGATTGATCAGGTGCGACCTGAAAACTCTGATAAAGTACCGGAGCCAGCAAGTTCATAATGATATTATTATGAAAAATAATTCATTTCCTATATTTTACTACATTTTTGCATGATTGTTAATTATAATACTTTTCGAACATATTTTTCATTTTATCGAGTCACCATGACCATTAATAATCATTAATGAATCACATTAATCACCACCGAGTGTTTCGTGGTCTAGTGGATAGAGTGCTTGCGTAGCAGCATAGAGATCCCGGGTTCAAACCCTCTCAATACCAAACGTTTTTTAACCAGATCACTCCCGTGTTATCGGATGGGCACGTTAAACTGTCGGTCCCGGCTGAAGTATGACAGTCGTAAGGCCCATTGACGGCTTAAATTATATATTCAGGCGGTGGGACCTTCTCGCAAGGGACTCCCCACCAACAAAAGCCATACGAATTTACTTTTTACCGTTAAAAATAATTTGATTAAATACTTAAAAGCATATTTTTCATGATCTCGAGTCACCATTGATAATCTTTAATGAACCACAATAATCACCACCGTTAATTTAATCATTAATTATTGTTTTTTATAACGATACCAACACGAGGTTATGTGATAAGCTACTTTTTTATTAGCAGCTCACTAGTTTCATTTTATCGAATTCTATAAATCCTAGTACTGCAGATATTTCTGGCCAAGCAAGGCTACTTGGTGACGTATGAGTTATATACTATGGAACATACATAATGTATGCACATTGGACATGGAAAGAAATCTAACAGAGTCAGTGCTGCATGGGATTGTGGGGTAATGGGAAGGGGAGGTGGTCTACTTGATTGGATCCAGGTAAGGGTGGTTTTAAGGGGGGGAAACGGTTCCAAAGGGGTACAGGGCACAAAAAGGGGTCTAGTTAAGGGCTGGAGGGGGGTAAAGGATAGGGTATAGTGAGATTCATTTTAAACTGGCAGCATTGGTTAAATGGGAGGTTTTAATGATATTTATATAAACTTGCTGACAGTGAGTTAGTGATGGTGGAAAAGTGTGTGTTGGTGAGGTGGGGGGAGGGGGGATAAAAGGACGACCCAGGAAAATGTGAAAATGAGTTTGCCCGTGTCCCGGTGAGAAGTAGAGCCGCCGCTGAGAAGTAACTGAGAAGAAGAAACTGATGAAGCAACACAATTCGGCCCATTTGCCCGATCAACCCCGGATCTTACTGCCCTCTCTTTCTAGCTCTTCTCTTTTTGTTATCAGTGAATCTCTTTCACACATCCCGCCTCTCCCTTTCGACATGCACATCACCATACCGTACTCACACACTTGCCGAGAGCGAGCTCTTTTTCCATATGTCTTCGTTTTTGCAGAATTGAAGACACATCGTATCTAGTGACTTGACTGAATTACCTTTCCTCCTCAGCCTCCTCATCTCCCTTCTCTTACTACTACTACTTGTTCTTCGAACTCCTTTTCTTGGTTTTTCATCTTCCCCTTTTCCTCCTCCATGTTGATTTTCTTCATAATCATAATCTTCTTCATCATTTTTTTATCATCATCTTCATCTTCATCTTATTTTCCTTCTCTCCTTGAGTATCTTCATCATCGTCACCATCATCTGTTTTTACTTTCCTTACCCTTCTACCATAGGTAAGGAAAGTATTGCTTTCCAATAGCTATTTATGTATTAAGAGCGTAATGCGCGACTTTATCGCTCGCGCAAAACAGTTATCACGCGACGCGAAGCGGAGCGTGATAATTTTGCAAGAGCGATAAAGAAGCATTACGCGCGAATTACATACAAAATTTTTTCGACAACTGCCCAAACCTGTTAAATTACTTATATCGGCGGAGTTACAATTACCGACTTTTTAGGTTAAGATCTGACTTTTTGGCGAGCTGCTTACCATCAGCTGATTAGCGAGCGTAAAGAAACTCTTCTACGCATGCGCGAATGATCAGTGAGCATAAAGAAAATCTACTGCGTATGCGCGGACATAGCGAGCGAAAAAGTAGATTCTTCTCAGAAATAAGCTGTTTTACGAGTAGAATTGAGTATGTAAATTCTTTCTTTACGCGCAGTTGTAGAAAAAAAATTAAGGTGCCCCAATTTCAAGTTTTCTATACGTTTCAAGGTCCCATGAGTTCAAAAACATGAATTTTGGGTGTTGGTCTATGTGTGTGTGTATGTCTGTGAACACGATAACTCTATTCCTAATTAACCGATTGACTTGAAATTTTAAACTTAAGGTCCTTATACCATGAGGACCCAACAATAAGAAACTCAATAAAATTCAATTCAAGATGGCGGAAAAAATGGCGGATATTTAATAAAAAACCATGTTTTTCACGATTTTCTCAAAAACGGCTCTTAACGATTTTCTTCAAATCTATACCATGGATAGCTATTCATAAGCCCGGGCCATCAACTGGCATGAGTCTCATTTCTGGGAAAATTGCAGGAGCTCCGTAATATTCTTGAGAAAAATGGCGGATAATGACTGAAAAACCATGTTTTTCACGGTTTTCTCGAAAACGGCTTTAACGATTTTCTTCAAATTTATACCTTGGATTCATAAGCCCTATCAACTGACATGAGTCTCATTTCTTGGAAAATTGCAGGAGCTCCGTAATATTCTTGAGAAAAATGGCGGATGGTTACTAAAAAACCATGTTTTTCACGATTTTCTCAAAAATGAATCGACTGATTTATTTCAAATTCATACCCTGTATAGTTATTTATCAGCTCTATCAACTGGCATGAGTCTATTTCTTTGGAAACTAATGGGGCCACCCCATCCTTGAGAAATGGACTTTGTAAACAGACATGAGTATTTTGTCCTTCTCGTGCTTGAGGTAGGTAGGTAGAGCAGTTTATGAAAAGAACACAATAGTTGAGATATTTTATCTGTAGAACAGCTGTTTTGACGACTTTTTAAAAAAATCATCGAATTTCACAATTTACACAAAGGATAAAGTACTCTGAAAACAATTATATATATACACATATTTTTTATACAGAAGTCTGATCGTACTTTCAAATATGTTGCCGCCAATCGTCATTATGTTATTTCCCTAAATTATTCTCGTTTAAGAATGAGGCTTACAGTGAGTAAGGAAAGTTGTGAGAGTGTACCACACCAGATTTTTCACCATCTTTTTTCGACCGTCTTCTCTTCCTTTTACCCTCCTCCTTCTTGCTTCTTCTTCTCCTCCTATTCCTTCATCTCTTTCCACTTCTTCTTTTCCTAACTACTTCTCCTTCTTTCCCTTCTTCTCCTTCTTTTTCTCATTCAACTGCTTTTTGTCCTTCTCCTTTTCTCCTTCTGCTTCAACTGCTTCTCGTCATTCTTCTTTTTCTCCTCCACCTTCTTCTTCTTCTAGCTTCTTGTTTCCATCACATCTGTTCTTTTTTATACTCTTATTTCTACATCCCACCATATCTTTCATGTGTCTAATATTTGTCACCGCTTGAGCCAACTCCTCTGAATATTATTCATGAGTTGTAAAATCGCTTCCCGGTGGCTCGAACCGTTTGGAACCCACCTAAAACTGTAGATGCATTCATCTCTCATCATCATCGGCCTCATTACCCACACACAAGCCTAGATCTCATGTATGCATCATCCTCAGAAAAAAAAATCTCCACTCATTGTGATTTATTAACACTGACTCCTCCTACAAATCATCTTCTCTTTCTTCTATTATCTTCATTTTAAACTTCCAACTTATCTTCTTGCATTTCCATGCTTTCATCTTGTTATCTTCGACCTTCTATCCTCGGAGAGGATAATCCTGATAGAGTTTTCTATTTTAATCATCAGCAGTCCGTTGTACGGACTACTCTATCATCTCTTGTTCTCCTATCTCCCAATTTCCTTCTTCTTCTCCTTCTTCCTAACTTCTCTACTACCTTCTCCTATCTCCTATCTCTTCTTCTAAGATCAATGATTTGATGTTATCTACCTATATAATTATTTTACTTTATTAATTTTCTGTTTTTTTCTCTTAAATATTCATATTAATTAAAACTTTTACAATATTTTCATTTATAAATAAACCCTCAGTTGAATTAATGAAATTAACGTTTTGGTAGAGAGTTAGTGGGAAGGATATTTTGAATATACTTTCCAAAGAATGGACATTGATGTGTCCAAAGCTCCGCCAATTTATGTAGATGCATAACAATATTATCTATAGCTATTAGCTATTGCTTTTTTCATATCATATGCAGTTCAAAAATCATTTTCTTAGTCTATATTATGTAAATTCGTCTATAATTTTGCTGTATTGTAAGCTATTTTATACAAGTGTATAAGCCAGTATATATTGTAATCTACATAAATAAAGTACTCAATCAATCAATCAATCTCCTTCCCTTATCTCCAACCCAAAGAAACTGTTCTGTAACTATGTCCTTGTGGAAGAGAGAAAAAGAAACAGATATTTGAGAGTATGCTGACGTTTAGATAAAAAATTGTTGGAAAATTAAGAGGGAAGTGAATAAGAAAATGTGAACTTGTTGAAAATAGATGAGATGAATGGTAAGAAGAGGAATGGTGGAAGAGAAAATTCGAGTAGAAGAAAGAAGTTGATAGGATAATGAAAGGAGTTGGGTACTGAAAGTTAGACTGTGGAAAAGAAAAAACTTTCTCCTACACATACTTCTTTTTCCTCCTCCTCCTCCTCCTCCTCCTCCTCCTCCTCCTCCTCCTCCTCCTCCTCCTCCTCTTCCACCTCCTCCTCATCCTCCTCTTCCTCCTCCTCCTGTCGCTTCTCCTCGCAACGCCCTCCCTTCCACCTCCTACCACTTTCTTTTCATCTCTGAATATCAATGAAATTCTTTACTTTCTTTTATTGATTCCGCTTCGCCATATATAATTCTAAGTGAGTGAGAGAGACAGCACAACTCTGTGAGTAGCAAAGAACAACCTCTCGTGCATATATCGTCGATAAAGAGAGAGAAAAATATAGAAGAACAGAGAGAGAGAGAGAGTATGAAGAAGAGAAGAAAGGAGAAGAAGAAAAAAGAAATCATGTAGAAAGGAAGGAAAGAAATAGAGGGATGTCCGGAACTTTGGCTCATACAAGCAATCTATCCTTTTCTTATCATTACAGTAGTAACCTTCTCGTGGGTGTGGCCATACTTAGCTATATTTTATCGTTTAGCAAAGTAGGCTAATATGTTTGCAAATCAACCATTATTTTCACTGCTAACTGAAAAAATGTAAATTGTTTACATTGTAAATGTTTGAATGTAAGCCTCTATTCTTTCAGTCACTGATTATCACTGATAAACTTCAACAATTCAATATATAACTTATAAAATTAAGTGTAATAGGGAATGAGATAGGGTAATACGACAAGGCAGAACACCCAAAAGTATCACTCTGTTGATAAAAGCCATATGAATCAACAAATAAAAATATCACTTAGAATATAAATAGAAATACAAATCTCAGTACCGTTTTTGAATTATTTTATCACAACATGTTTCGGACATTTATGCCATAACAAAATGGCAAACTGAGATTTGTATCTCTATTTATACTAGTAGTTCTGTGAACAGTAGACCTCGCGCAGTTATAACGACGTCCCAAATCATAAGCACTTTCACACTGATACACGAACTATTTATTTGATCAGATCATGCTTACACAAGATTTAATTATCATATAACGCTTTCCAGAATTTAGCGCGAGAAAACCAGAAGACATCTGGGCGCCCAGACGAGCTGATAAGTTCTTTGCATCCTATTTAATAGTGAATTAAAATTGCATTCAATGAGGCATGCAATTTATAGTCTACATAGCTGTTAATCTTTTACCAAGTTACATTGAGATATTGAATTGCATGCGTCATGGCATGCAATTTATAGTCAACTCGTCAGCTGATTTATGATGAATAATTCTGTAGTCTGATTTTTACTCTAATATTGGCGTATGGAGGAGGCTCCTTTTTCCTTTCATATTATCCTTGAAATGCAAAATTTCCAAAAACCTTGTATATACGTCAACGCGCAATTAAAAAAGGAACATACCTGTCAAATTTCATGAAAATCTATTACCGCGTTTCGCTGTAAATGCGCAACATAAAAACATATAAACATTCAAACATTAAGAGAAATGCCAAACCGTCGATTCGAATCTTAGACCTCACTTCGCGCGGTCAACAATTACAATAAGTAGCCCTAAACAGAAAAGATACAATATCACTCGGATTATATCCGTTAATAATATTTCACATGTTACATACTCCACTCAGCAATGTATCACAAGGACTTTAACTCGAGATAAATGACTTAGGTTTTGACACAGGGAATTTTCTTAGAATATCGCTGGTTAGGACGTTGTTCTTCAACTTATATCATGCACAAATTGTATTGGAATAGTATTTTTCACAAAAGTCTCTAATAGATGTGTTTAAAAACATGAACACAGAAACATTCAAATTTCAAGCTAGAGAAGATACCTACATTTATTTGATGACATACATTCGTATCGTGTGTTGAATTGTACAGTTGTAACATACAGTGCGAGATTTCGGAACAGATCATAAAAAGTGATGGATAGAGAACTCCACCCAAACAATTAAACATGACGTGGCCAACTAAAATCCCATGTGTCATAATCAATTTAGAGAGAGAGTTAAAGAGAGAGGGTGCTTGTGAGAGAAGTGAAGAGGGCTCTGGTCAATAATAATTAATTAACATTACACAAACACTCTGTCCAACACTCCTCTTCTCCACTCCTTGAGCTGACAGGTATTAACCATATGTTCGTTCGTTAGCTGAGTCATCTCCACAGTATTCAACTAGTGTTAATAAAAGGTGATGGAATGAGAGAGAAGATGAGAGATAAGCGAATGGAAATGGAGGAGAAAGATGTAGAAGATGAAAGATGAAATAAAGTTAATAATAAAATAAAATAAAGATGAAAAGAAATAAAGTGTGAGGTATGGGAAAGGAAATGAGGAAAGAGGAATAGAGATGATTGAAGAGAAAATGGGAATTGATAAGTGAGGAAGAATGTGAATTAGAATGTATACGAGAAGTACCAGAAGAACCATCGTCTAGTAATTTCTAAACCTATAACCACAGAAAAAAAGAAGAATAAAACTGTGTTTTCTTTTCTTTTCTCAGTGCTACAATAACTACTGTGACTGGAACTGGCCCCAACCAGTCACCCTTCCGACCAAAGTACCGAGAACACGTTACTTATCCAGTCTTTTGTTTAGATAGCTCCAAACAAATAACTATTACGCAACCTGATGATTACTCTAGTTACTTGTTCAACAAACTGTTCCTCTTTCAGACAAGATAAATACTTATTATTTCTTAATTTTTATTTCGATTTATTTATTAAAGTTACTAATGACTCTGATGAAATAAAATTGGTGAATAAATTAATGAACCAAACCTTTTTCTATTCTTCTTCAAAATTTAGGTGATGACTCAACCCAAAATGAGGTTAGTCTTTCACGCACAATTTTCTGTATAATTATAGTTTTAAATTTAAAACTATAATTATACTGTATAGCTAATCTAAAGATGAATATTGGTCTAAAGACGAATGAGCTAGTTTTTTTCTATCCCAACATACTTCTTCTTCTTCTTCTTCTTCTTCTTGTTCTTCTTTTCCTTCTTCTTCGGCTAAGCATTATCCCTATCCTAACATACCTCTCAACCATATTGACCACTTGACCTACTCAACATAAACACCATATTGATTGAATTTTCATCAAGTTATTGTTGTTTCCTTCATCAATTCCTTCCTTGTTCCCCTGTATTTGTGAATCCTGGTAAAGTATATTTTCGAATTCCTCAATATTCTCTTCTACTTCACCCAATAACGTTTCAAAAGTCTTCATAATCATATTCGGCCGTTATTCTGCCATATCATGAATATCGAACAAGTCGATAGTTAGAATTTTGTAAATTTAATTCTCGGCTTTTTCAATTATTCAAATTACAGTATAAGATTGAATTCAAAAATAGTATACTGTAATGATTATATGCTATTCCACTTCTACTTCAAGCACACAATTATACTACTATTGGCTTTTATCTGCGTGTTCTACTCATACGAAGGAACTACTTCGACACCTATGATACTGTCAATGATAAGAACATGATATTGAATCTATAATTTGATTAATTGATTGTAACTTAGCAACATCGAATAAATCAGATTCATATCTTTGTTTGTTTTGGTTAATAGAAAGTCTACCGATTACTGACCTAAATTTTACTATGCTGTTGACAGCAACGTATTCAAACAATCATAACCCAAATACATATTTTATTAATGTTATTCATTTCTCCTTCACTACTAATTAATATCAATACTGAAATTGCGATGTGTATCAGGTTTATGAATCCGTTGAACTATTTTGAACTGCGATGTTGAAACAATCAAAAAGTAACTATATAGTTGACCAAGCGAAGTGAGGTCTAAGATTCAAGTCGACGGTTTGGCATTTCTCTTAATAAATGTTTGTATGTTTAAATATTTGAATGTTTATATGTTGCGCATCCACGGCGAAACGCGGTGATAGATTTTCATGAAATTTGACTGGTATGTTCCTTTTTTAATTGCGCGTCGACGTATATACAAGGTTTTTGGAAATTTTGCATTTCAAGGATAATATAAAAGGAAAAAGGAGCCTCTTTCATACGCCAATATTAGAGTAAAAATCAGACTATAGAATTATTCATCATAAATCAGCTGACAAGTGATTACACAGATGTGTGGAGAAGCCAGTCTATTGCTGTATTTCATAAGTTCTATAGTTTCAATCATGTACTTGTGGATGAGAATACTGCGTGAGGTCTACTGTTCATAGAACTACTAGTTAATATCTCAAGTAAAAATCGCAAATGTAATAGTTGCAAATGTACTGTAAAAATTACAGTAACTCTATTTGTACCTAATTTTATGCCTCTCCAAGTTGTCATCCACTGTGATTATTATTGCCTAATTGATTATCCTTGATCTATACCCTTTACCGTACGTACTCACGTTTACAATCATTTGAATGATGAAAAACAACGCGTAGAACCTAAAATTATATTAGAATTCCCATAAACATTTCAAATTCAAACTCAAATTCGAATTCATTTATTTGCCATAAAATAAATATTGTCACTTACAAAATGGCACTACCAGCAAAGAAAACTTGTGCGCCGGCAGTGAGTTCGAACAACTAGGTACAGCAAACATATCAATAGAAAGAATTCAAATTTATTGTTTTTCATTTTTCATTACAATCAAATTTGATAAATCCATACAATTATAAAACTAGCTACAAATAATAATCAGTGGATATAATGAACAACAAAAAAATTTATATTTAACAAAAAACCAAACCACCGTGATGCTGATTATCAGTTGGATGATACTGACGTATGATGTATGACGTTGGATGATATAGCTTCAACTGGATGATGGAGATGATCAAATTTGAAGCTTCATGGAATAAAATTTATTGCAAACAATAATGTTTTGTTTGCAATAAGAAAAAGAGCTTATTCAAACCACTACAATAAATAAAATTATGGAAACCAGGTCACATCTCAATACTTACAAACGATAAGACAAAGTAACAAAATCACAAGCAAATGACAAACTCAAAAAGACCAATTCAAGGAAGCCATGAGAAATATCTTTTAAAACTTATAACACAAGAATGAAACACTACATATTTAATGGATGTAGATAATTTAAAATAAACATTTATCCTAATCCAAATCCAGTATAAGATCCATTATGGATTTTGTAATTCTATTAATAATGAATTCAGTTGGGACTTTATTTATAAACAAGTAACACTGATATTCAAACTGACGTCTACATACACTTAAGCTATTATTTATTGGATAATTTTATACAGTTTATGAAAAGAGAATATTTGGAATTATCTTATTCAAGTAGTTCCGGGTAGTTGGCTGATATGCCAAGGGATTCAGGCGTTTTGAGAAGGTAACTAAGTTTTATGAGTAGGTAATTTATGTAAATAAATGTTACATATAATAGCATTCCTATGAGATTCTCTGAGTGTTCAGCATCCTTTGGGATTCTATCTACTGGATTACTGCAGTACAGGATAATCTGAGGATGTATCTCCTCACAGTTTTTAGAGCTTGCGAAACTCAACCACTACAGAGTTTGTTCTAGTGTTCGTGAAAGGATAACAAAATCCCGATAATAGATTATCCTAGCCTATTATTAAGATATCTATTTATCTATTATTCTCCATTATTTTCATGATAGATTATCCTAGCCTATTATTAGGATATTTGTCTATTATTCTCCATTATTCCCATAATAGATTATCCTAATCCATGCATACTCACCAATCTATGGGAATTGATTCTTGATCAATAGAAATTTGATACAATGCGATTTCTCTGAGATTATAAAAATATTCTACATCTTATCGTATACGGAGGGTGAATTTCCTCATGGTTTGCAAGGAGATTACAAAGTTTCATGTTCCGATTTTTCTAATGCATTCATGCTCCCTTTTCGATCCCTTCTTCTAAGAGCACTTGCCCTTCAGTCTGTGAGGGATTCGAGTTGGCGAATTTGTGTGATTCATTCATCTGCTTTTCACTTTGTCCAAGGATTCTTTTAGATGATTGATCAAAGGGCATTTTGTATGCGTGTTGTATATAACGGACTTTTAATTCGGCCCCTTTGAGCGCTCGTTTTCTGGACTAGGTCCAGTGAACTTGTGAGGGGTTCCATGTTGGTCTCTCTCTTTTCTTTTCTCACTCATTCCATTTTCATTCACTTTTCATTCTCTATTCTCCAACAATACTACTCTACAATCTCTCTCTTTGTTTTGATAATTGTCAATTTATTAATAATTTTTAAAATTTATCCAATAAATTGTGTAAAAATAAACGTGTTCGGTCAATGTATCTTTCTCTCTGTTTTTCTCTTCTCATCATTTGCTCAATTCAATAAATTAATGCATAACAATCTCTTGACTCTTTTCTTCTCTCCTTCTTTAACATTTCTCAATATTTTCTCTTTCAAACTCTATTCCTATTCTGCCAATTTTCCTCCTCCTCAAATCTTTTCAATTTTCCTTTTCTCAAGTCCTTAAAATTTAATCTATTCCAGAATCTTCCTGCTATTAATGGATTTTCGAATATCACTGTTTCTATTAGTTTTTCTCTACCTCTCCCTCTTACGTTTTCTCATTCTCTTCTTCTATCCTCATCCTCATCTATCCTCATCTTCTTGATGTGATGCACCTTCTGTGAAGTGTAAAGCTCTTTTTTCAGAGTGCTCTTTTGTGAAAGATAAAATATAAAAGCCAAAAGCCATACAGCATGATTTGAGAAAAGATGAGTATCGTTCTAGTTTGTAAGAATTGTATTTTTGTTGTTCCCTTTAAAATATGTTAAATATAGTAGTAAGAAGAAGTTTAAGCTCATGTTAAAAACTATATCTGAAATAATTGTACTTACAATTTCTCGATCTGTATTTGCTCTAAAAATCTCATTTTGTATAGTTGCATTCTTAAGTGACCAAGATTCACAAAATTATAACTTGATGTGCTCTGGATTGGATTTTTTATTTATTCATATAGTAACCCCAATCATAATTTACATCACGATATTAATATTAAGGAACCGAGATCTATACCAGTGAGGATGGAATGTAATTCTATTCAAACCAACTGGACATAATTGGCAGTACGGCAATTATTATCATAAAAATAGCCAGTACCAGGTTTAGCCTACTAGCTGTACTAGCTTTACTACTCTTAAACTCTTATCAAATTGAATATTAACAATCCTCATTTATTCATTTTGTAAATGGTTTCTTTTCAAAGATAATAACATTTGATTAGATTATTCATCTTGAAAAATATTATTGATTGTGATTCGATTTACAGTCAAGTTTGACTACAATCAAACTTAACTGTATTGTCGTGAAAAATATTTCAAAATCGAATTATTTACTAGCAGTTCGTCGGAATGTGAAATAGATTAGTGTTAATTATGAATATCCACCATTACGGATATTCATCACTTTCTCTTTCACAAAATAAGTTATTAGAAGTTGAAAAATGAATTAGCTCATTTCTGAATTCCATTCTGAAAGATATTATGCTAGGTTGCGAATACGGTACCTATGTTTCGTCAATATGACCACCATAAAATGATATTATCGCAATTTCTTCCGATTAGTTCGTTGGTTCCATCAATACTGTTACCGATAAATAACATTATTCAACGGCGATTAAATTAAATAGGCGTACGTGAATTTAGTAATTGCAACACAGATTGATGTCTGTCAATTTTTTAACAATTCTAAAAAACTCTCATTTTGAAGAATTTATTAAAACAATGTGAATTTCATCAAAGATTACTACAAGTAATCAATCAACCTGCAAAAGATTTATTATATTTAGAAGCCATCTTAAACATTTAATCCTCATGCATAATAATTATTAGGTACCGTATTGTATATTAAAAAAATATTTCAACAAGGTTTAGCTTGGTCCTACTTTTTTCAATTATTTATTTATAAATGAAAACCATAAACCCCATTATAGTGAGATCTGTATAAGTAGATAAATTAGCCCAATAAGGTACACCAAGCATAGCCAACAATTCTGTAAAATTGCTAAAGCTGTGTTTTCGTAACGGGCAGAAGCAGAATCGATTGCAGCGCACCCAGGCGGGCAGAAACAGTAACATTCAAAGAACTAGTTCTTTGACATGAATTTTGCTTTATGTGTTATGGGTAATGAACTTTTTGGGTTGTCCAAAAGGTAATTCTGAAATGATTATTGGAGATTTAATTCAATAAAGTGAATTAATTGCTTTTTAAAACTCAGATAACTTTTCCACAATTATTAGTTACTTCAATAATTATGCAAAATTCTATGCTTTATAGGCATGTCAATCTAAGAGTTAACTTTTCATTTCCTATGCTTGAAATTTGTAAGGGTAAATTATTCGAAGTAACTGATTGTATTTCATTATTAATAAGATATTATTTTATTAACTAGAAGCATTCCATTATTAATAAGATATTATTATAATTATTTTATTAACTAGAATCAATTGCCTTCAGAGTCAATGCATGTTCTTTGAATCACATAGTTTTTAGGTAGGCCTACCTACTATGAGTACCGTATTCAACTTCAAAGGCCTATTGAAGCTCTATCGAAAAAAAATCAATAAATAAATAATAAATAAGTGCTTTAATTCTGGCATTTTTGGAATCTATGGGATATATTACACCAAGGGATATCAATATTGTAAACGTTTTTTAGGCAATTTTATTTTAGCAGTCCCCTTTTTGATCATTGGATGGGTACGGTCCCGGCTGATATACAATCATGTATAAGAATCGTGAGGCCAATTGACTGCCTAAATCAATATGCCTTCTCAGGCAATGTTCAATTAGGGACTCTTCACCAGTAAAAGCTATACGAATATTGGAAATTATTATTATTATAGATTAACACATATGACATGTACAAAGTGTATTCAAACAGGCGAACTAATTCTAATAATTATTGTTGAGATAACTATATCTTGCTTTAATAAACGAGTTCTGTTATGGTACTTTAAATAACACATAGCCTATTTTAAAATGGATGAATATTTATTAATTATAGAAGGTAACTAGTACCCTTGTGATATTCCAAAATGAAACATGATTAGTTTCGACATTTTCAATAAGGACTCTCTTGACAATGACATAATTAGAAACTGGTCATGCTTATTTTGAATATTTTAGGGTAGGCCTACTAGTTATTTTCTACAATTAACCATTAAAGTTGCCCTATTAAAATTAATATTTTATCAGGGTATTAATTAGAATTAGAGTAGCCTTTCAAACTCCTTATTCACTATAATGTTCTAAAAGCTTATCAATTTTAATCAAAACCTTGGAAATATAGCCTAGAAGGTAGAATTGAAAGTGATTATATTTGATGTGGCTTGGAACATCATATTTTCAACTTTTGCTTAAGTTATTTTTCATATTCAAAGAATTATTACCCCTTCAATGCAGTAAATAAGTACTATTACTTAATTCTTAATACAATACATAATAATTGTGATACCCTATTTTATATCCAATTCAAGTCTATTATTTAACTACGTGTTACCTATAGCATTTGCCAGTCAGCAATGTTAAATAATTTTATTAGTTCCAAAAAAGCAGAAGACATACAGAACCAATAAAGTTGTTAATAAGAGTTCGATGCTTTTGGGTTGAATATAGATTTAAAAATCCCTCAAGTATAAACAATTAAAACATATTTTATTAATTTCATGTCACTTGCTGTTTTCTTCAAAACTACCTGAATTGAAGCAGTTAGCAGGAGCGATCAGAAAAAGAAGATATTATTATGAATAACATGAAATAAACACATCAAGATGTACTGAAAAAATGAATATATTTCTTAGATTAGTCCATCTCTTTCTTCTGTAGGCTACTACATCATACATGAATCATATCCATGGAATATTATCATAGTTGATTTTCTTTGTCATCCTCTACTTCTGGCTGGTACATCACTAGGCCTGAAATCAAAAAGTTATAGATAATTTATTATTCATTATAAAAAAACTTTGCAAAGTGAATTCTGAAATTGATTGTAATCTGTATAAGTTTTTAATTATATTTCTTGGGAAGGAACCCACCAATAATGACAAAGTAATATTATATGAGAAATTCCAATAAACCAACATTCAGTTGAATTATTATTAGCATCAATCTGTTAGTTGTGTAATTCTGAATGATTGAATAAATAAATCTCCATGCAGGAATTGGGATTAATCAGTGTGCCCCTAGATCAAAAGAACTTGTTGGTGAACAATATATTTTTGGATACCATGAACAATTATTTATTTATTTCTGTGGTCAGTAGGCCTACTTCTCGACCGTTTGGTTTACTTAAGTCTTCCAAAATGTACTGCATAAAGTAATTTTTAGTTCTACATTTAGAGAAACAAGTTTAATGAAACAAATGGAAATAATCAATAAATTAATTGCTTAATCTGAAATGATGATTATCTACAACATTATAAGTAGAACTAAGTGATTTGAAAATGAATACCAAACTGCAAATACATAAATCTCTCTCAGAACAATGTGGGTATTTCATCCATGAATTTAATCATAAATTTTAAAAGGTGGAATGACTGTCATTAAAAGCTATTATTCAGTGTTTTCTACCAGCACTTGCTGGGTGAATTTTTGAAGTCATCTATTCATAGTTCTAATGTATGGTCATTTATAAAGTCATCATCCACTCAAGATCAAGATGGACAGTTGAGAAGAGTGTTTTAAAAACAATTTTAACATCAAATTATTGATGTAATGTTATCACATTATTAGATAATGTTACATAAATTATTTCTTTATGGAAGGAATCCCAATATTATGAATAACTCTATTCCCTGAATGATAAGTGAATACATTGTTTTTTAAGCACTCTTCTCAACTGTCCATCTTGATCTCATGTGGTTTCAGGTAGTTTCGAAATATTAAGATTTCCTGTAAGCTATTAATGATTTCAAAATTCAGCCAGTTTTTCTATTATTTTAGTCACGTACCATAGTTAAATCTTACTATTTGAATATCTACCATCAAATCGATAATAAAACATTGAAGTGGATAAACCTTTTTAAAAAATGGGAAACTGTATAAAATGACATCGCCTATATAAAGTTTAAAAAATGAGTGGAATTTTATCTTACCCAACTAACTTATTCTAAGTATATAGGTTCCAAAGAATTGTTCCATCCTGGTCAACAAAAAAGAATTATATGCATTTCCTTTGAGCACATTCTCTTCAATATTTTGTTTGTAAATGGTACCTGAAAAAAGAAACATAATCTTTCAGCATATTCATTTTGGAGATAATGTGAAGTTAATCATCAATGATAAGACATAGTTTGGACTTTGAATAAATTAGAAGTAAACTGGGCCTCAATAAACTATTTACATTAGATATAAATACTATAAGTATATACTTACATTCATAGCACATAACAGAAAACACTTTAAAGTTTTATAATATAAATTAAAACAGGTGACACACGACATAGATAGATTAAAAACACTGAAAAACTTACATTACACTCTCTGCTCGGTTGAGAAAGGGGACACAGTTCCTTAAAAATTTCCGATTATAATGTAAGTTTTTCAGTGTTTTTAATCTATCTATGTTGTGTGTCTCCTGTTTTAATTTATACTATTCACATTGATATACCTGGCATCACGCAATATATCGATCAATAGAGCATGAATAAGTTTTTCAAATACATTACTATTGTAGTTTAAATGAGTTTGGTAGCAATGGTCAACCAGAAAAATAGTACCTATTTTATATTTTTCCAATGGCAGTCTTTCAATATTCAATTACACTGACTCTGATCAAGTTATAACAATCTATTTAATATTGTTTTCAGTGATTTTGAATTATAAATTAAGAGAAGATTAATTCATAGATAGGTACCAAAGACAAAGTAAATGTTCTAATAGTCAGGTTAGTTTTGTTATTATTTTGATAAACTATGGGTTTACAATATTTTGAGGTGCAACAAGGATAATGGAAGTTTAGGACTTAGAATGTAATGAAATACTTCTAAGTCAAATTATGATATTATTGTTAATAAATCTGTTTGTGAAAACTACTAGCTGCATTATAAAAAATGTATTTTGTGATTAGGCCAACTTACTGAAAGTGTAAAAGATTGTTAGCATGAAATGCTAAATGTTATCTTGGTTGAATAATGTTTTGAATCTGATTATTTAATGTTAATCTAATCAATCAATCTTGAATGAGTTTAAATCTAATCAGTTGATTAGATTTCTCTCTTTCTTGTGATAATTCTCTACCATACACAAACTAGCTAGTCTAGGATTTACATTATTATTAAATACTACAAATTAAACATTAAAAAAGAAATAAATAAACTTTTGTTAACTTCTAACCTCTTGAAAAATTAAAAAGATAGCAATTTAGGCCTAGAGACTAGGTTATTAAAGGCCTACTACAGTGGGCTACCTGAATAAAAATTGTAAACATGCTAGTAGGCTACTCATAAAATTTATATCAAATAATTGTGTACGGTAAATCTAGCCTACTTTATTATGAGAAATTTAAGTGTACTTACTTGAATGCTCTATTACATCAGCAATTTCTAACCATATTCTATTTTTCAAATAGGTAATTCGTTGTGCAGGTCTGGAAAGTACAAAACTTTAAACTTCGAAAATTTCACGCCTTTCTGTTGTAAATCCATTTTCAATTTCTCTTGTGAAAATTATAAGAATAAAGAAACCAATAGAAATATTTTATACCTCAATTTTCCACTGCAAATTAATTTCACAGTATAATAGTAGCAATCCGAAATCTGACAACCAATATCAAAACAAACCATCCAACAATTAAAGATTGAGGTTAAAAAGAACATGGCGTCTGATCCACAGAAAGATAATTCTGCCGGTGTCACGTGATCAGAGCAGAAAAGTGATTCGAAGCTGTCTGTTCTCGTCGACAGAATCCCGAAATTAGTTCTTTTTCGACAAAACGGTTCACGAGCAGTGATCGGTCGAAGCAAAATAGCATTGTATTGATAGGCCTTATAAAGAACGGCAAGATGAACGACAGTTCGTCTCTGATTTGAACAGTTATTTTTTTCTGCTCAACTTTCTGCCGATGGGTGAATACTCCCATAAGAACCAATGTTAATTTAAAGTGAATTCTGTCGTCTGCCCGTTACGAAAACACACCTTTACGTGAATTTAGTACAAAAAACGGCATCTTTACTCTATGATTTTACCATGAGGAGGCTATAAGTTAATGAAGAATCCTGGACGGATTCCTGAGTGAGTGCATCACAAACCGAGCTCCATCCAATTATCTAAGTCTGAAGAGTTTAATTCAGAATTAATTAGCAGGCCTTCCTTCTCCCAGTCCAATCACAACAGCTAAGGACTCTCATTAAAAATCTCGACTCTACGTGTTAAACAGGACACAAACTGTTTTCTGTTCTGTATTTTTCTACAGTCGGACTCCCTTCAATCTGTCAGCATTTCATAGGGATAACATCAACTCGTCTCGTTCAACTAATGCTGGCAGATGGTGGTGAATCCGACCATACAAGACGCATTTTTGTAAGCCAAGAGAGCAGCTGTAAATGGACTTCTTTTTCGAAAAAAGTCAATTATCGTATTTCCCTAAGGTTACATGAATAGTTGTGTAGCATCAGATAAGAGTGAAATATTTCTTGTCAGCCGGGGTATCCAGTATCCAGTTTCTCGGCTAGATTCTATCTGAATACTTGGCTCAGCATAATATCAACGCTTTTAATTAGTTTCTTTTGGCCGGGGCATGTCGCCGATTTTAATTGCTACAGAAATCACGCGAGAAACGAGAGAAATGGAGACTGCTTCAGCTTGGTTCGATAAATATTGCGTTGATCACTTTCTAAATATTTAACTTCCATGTATAAAATCAATAAGCTGACTTGATCAAAGATATATTCCTCAGTTGAAAATTATTCTAATATTGTCATAGCTACCTCTAATACAAGGCCCTGGCCTACGATATTGCAACGTCGCAGTGTAGGCCTAGAATCTAATGCATGATTGGTGAAAAATTTTGTAAAAAATACCAGCTGATCTTCTTCACCAATCATGTATAAAGGTGCGTACAGATATACGCGCCGCGAATATGAGCAATTCACTTTTAATCAGCTGACTATATCTGTATTTTTACAGAAACGGTTTAAGTGAAAAGGATTAAAAGTGAATTGCTCATGTTCGCGGCGCGTAAATCTGTACGCACCTTTAGATTGTAGGCCTATACTGCGACGTTGCAATATCGTAGGCCAGGGCCTTGTACTAGAGGTGGCTGTGATATTGTCCATCTAGCAATAGCCTAATCCTTGCATGCAAGATGATGATGATATTGTCCATAAAGTATTCCGGAATAAATATTACACCAGTTTCTAGATTACATCATAAAAACTAGATTATCGTTTATTTATTCAGAAAACCTGTGTCGCTATAAACCCCTGTTTTCTGGTTCATTAATGATGAAATTTTCTTTCCTTGATCGATTTCGATGGTTTTTTGAGGTATTATGATCGATTATAATTATGTTCGGTTTCCGAGTGACAACCAGCTTAAAGTTTTTTAATGAATTCCTCCTCTGGTGGACAGAAAAAGAATACTATTGGTTCTTATGGGAGTCTTCACACCTTGCTACCAATGTGTGAACACTCACATAAGAAGGAATGGTATTATTTTTTTTGCCAGCAGAGCCTTTAGTCATTGGAATGCTTGGCTCTAGCCCAATAACTTTAAAAACTACAATTTTTCACTACACTCAATGTTTTCTTAAACTTTTTCATTTGCACTTATCCAGCGCAGTCTTCTCCCTGCTATTCACTTCAAACTGTCAGTATTCCTTATAAATATTACCAATACTTCTCATTCAACCATTGCTGACTGTTTGGATGTGAGTCGTCGCATTCATTCCAGTCATATCTCCTAATAATCTAGGAGCTTAGCTGCTCATTCAGTATCTACAAGGCATAAAAAATAACCCAGCAGCCACCAGACTTTCATTAATATCAAAGCAGCCTACTCGCTACGCTGTTCACTGTATTCATTCATGAATTCATTCATTCGTTAATCATGGCACGTTTCGTTGGCTTTCCCGCTTTTCCCGCGTATTTTTCGCCTTCAACAAGGGCTTTTCACTTTTATAAATATTTAGCGCATGTTATAGAGGAGGCTTTCTCCACGGCAGAGTGTATAGTTACGTAGGTAGGAGGGTGAAAGAGTAAAAAGTAGAAGTGAAGCTAAAAGTAATTTGAGTGAAATTCCTTGGACCTTAAGGGTGCTAGGTATGGGGGTAGGTGGTGAGGAGGGGGTTGCGACCCTTAAAAGAAAAAGACGAAGGGTGCAGCACTACAAGTAAAAAAGATGCGAGTCTTGGTTCATTTTGCCTTTGGGGCTACAATTTCATTTTCTTGTACCCCAACCCCCTTCTACTTCACTTCTATCATCATCAACCCCCTCCACCCCTCAACCATCGTACTATCAACACGGCAACAACTATATATTTATATATGAGGAGTCTGTATTATATACAACAGAGTATGACGTTGTTCTTTTTCCTTTTATATCATAAAACGTGTGCGTCGTCTTAATACCACTCCTGCCCTTTTGCTCCACTGTACACTAAAATTCCCTCTTCATTTTCTTCTTCTCCTTCTTTTACTCTACTCCTCCCCTTCTCCAAAGTCCAGTTGTGTTATTTTTTGGCAACGTAAGATCATTGGTGTTGAGGGGAGACTGGGAGGTAAAAGGGTGAATGAATGTTATAGTATGTAGAAGGTAGGCCTATAAATAGAACGAGCCCTGTTTTCGTATAAAATGAGCTAGAACCAGGATTAGATCTACGCAGCAACATAATTTATTCAGTTGAATATCATCATTGAAGATGATATTTCTTTAAACTAGGTAGGTAGAAGATAATATGTAGGTATCCGATTGTAGTGAATTGTCAATTGAATATTTATGCTCATCACAACTAATACTGTTCATTTTTCAACGATTGTAACAATATTGTAGTCTATTTATGACCATGTTATAATGTGAATTACAGCATTACAATCAATGCCATAACAGGAGTCTTTCCGCAATGGGTTTTTAAAACTATACTATAATTTCTTTTTTTCTTATTATTATCAATAATATTATAACTATTTTTCCATTTTTTTTAATCTCAATATTGTATTGTACAAATATGTAAAGGAGACAGAATTGGGGTGACCCCCGTTGCCTCCATTTATGAATGAATAAATAAATAAATAATGTGTACATTATGCAACGACTTTCACATTATAACACGGTGTTTTGTTGCTGGTGGCATCAATATTAAAACACGGTTTCTGATGCTGGTTCAGTATGTCAAGTTTTCAATTAGTCAAGTTTTACGTTTATGAAGTTTTCATCAAGCCAAGTTATCAATTTGTTAAGATCTCAGTTTGTTCAGTTCTCATTTAGTCAAGTTTTCAGTTTGTAAAAATTTTAATTTATAAAGTTTTCAGTTCATCAAGTTACCATTTTATCAAGTTTTCAGTTTGTCTTGTTCTTAGTATTTCAAGTTTACTGTTCACTCTCTCTGAGTAGCTTTTCACCTATTGTTATTTCAATCTTTTCACCTTATAGGCTAGTTGGTTGATTTCTAACCTTACAACAAGTCTACAATGTCATACTTTGTTTGAGTGGTAGTAGATAAAATAACTTTATACAACAGTTTTATGAGGTATTCGAAGCAATCGTGAGATGTTATGTTTAAAACACGCTTTCTCTCGTTACGGTTGCTTACTTGTGTCTTAACTACATCTAACTCGTGTTTTAAAGACCCTTATTATAAAACTGTTGTATAGAGTGTTTTTTATAGAAAATATCCTGATTTTATCGTATTTCCATGTATTTATTGAAATTTGAAATTTTGCTACGAGTAACTTTGGATATGCGAGCCAAGAAGATAGATACGCGTGAAAGTGTAAAAGAGAAAAGAAGGGTTTTGATTGATTGATTGAGTACTTTATTTATGTAGATTACATTATATACTGGCTTATACACTTATATACAATAGCTTACAATACAGCAAAATTATAGTGATGAATTTACATAATATAGACTAAGAAAATAATTATTGAACTGTATATGATATGAAAAAGCAATTTGTAATATAATAACTATAGATAATAATTATATTGTTATGCATCTACATAAATTGGCGGAGCTTTGGACATATCAATGTCCATTCTTCGGAAAGAATATTAAAAATATCCTCCCCACTAACTCTCTACCAAAACGTTAATTTTGTTATTGAAACTAAGGATTTATTTATTAATGGAAATATTGTAAAAGTTTTAATCAGTATGAATATTTAAGAGAAAAAAACAGAAAATTGATAAAGTAAAATAATTATATAGGTAGATAAGATCAAATAATTGATTAATAAAAGAAGTAGGCTGAAAGTAGATCAGGGTTATCAACTTTCAGTAATATACAGCAGTATGCAGTGGATAATTGAAATAACATCAGTTTATATAATATATACATATATACAATTCGTTCTATAACAGGTTTAAAGGTTTATATTGGTGGAATGGGTGAGGGATGGTTGTCATGTGATCGTTCTAGGGCCGGACAGTTTCAGTCATTTGTTCCAAAAGATGTTTTTTTAAAGTCAGGATGAAGCTCGCTCGGCTCTCGATAGACCTGATAGAAATAGGAAGTGCATTCCATGCACGACACTGACTAAGAAGGATTCTGTGAAAATAGTAGTTCGATGATTGGGTAGAGGGCAGAGAGACTTGGAAAAGAGAAAAAACATGAAAGAGAGATATCAAAAATTGTGTAGGTATAGAAAAGTGAAAGGAATCAGAAGAAGAGTGAAAGAGCAGAGGGAAAAGAGAATGGACTTGAACCGTCATCTGATCGGTAGTTAGTTGACCAAAATCTAAGGCTGTCATTGGTCGAGACAAGAGTGGGAGGAAGGATTTGACCAATGACAGCGTTTCACCTTGATTCGTCTCTTGAATACAACTAGCATAGCTCTATCAACAGTATACATTCTTCTAACCCATTTTCGAAATTCTAGTTAATTGTAAATTTATTATTATTCAACCAAATCTAGCTTCTCTATATTGTAATAACAAATGTTGCCCCATTCAATATTATGGAAATTCACCAAAATATTACCACCTCTAATAAAGTTAGGTTTTTATTATTTGATGAAATTATGGTTGTGAAAAAATATATTATCGGCGAGAAATCGGTGAGTGAGTGTGAAGACGTAAATCAAATGCTTTTAATGCTTGGTTTTTGAATCCTCTGCAAAAATCAATTTATAAGGAATCAATTCTTAACTTGTGAGTTCACCATGAAAAACTGTAAACCTCCTTGTTTGATCACAATTACGCAATCGACTCTGATCAGTACATTTAATCGCAGGTCAACCGAGGATAATTCAACAACTATTCGGTTATTCTTGATCGCACAATTCACGGGTTTAAATTATTTAAACGACCGTTTAATCGTGGTTGTTATTGTAATTGCGACGCCGAAAATTGGCTGCGCTTCTATGAAGTTTGTGAGGACGGCAATCATTAAACAGAAGGGCGATCAGAATAACAAATACAATGACAGGGTAGTATTGAAAGTTTCAAATGACGAGCAAGATATACAAAAGATGTCTGATGAAAGGTTTCAGGTGTTTGAAGTTCCTATTTTTCGTCCTCTTCTTTTTTATCAACTCATTGTGGTAGTTGAAGAGAGATAGAATGAGTTGTTTGAGAATGAGTGAGTTGATTTTAAGTTGAGGTGAGCTGTTCAAAAATTAACAACCTCTCCGGAGTGGGGGTTCAGTTGCAAGCGTAGCTCTCTTAACCGGTAGTTAGACGAGCCTAATTGCTTTCTAAACAACTATCGATATTAAAACTGACAGTCTGACTGACTATTGGCCATCCTCCTTCTCCTCTTTCCCATCACTACTACTACTACTACTACTACTACTACTACTACTACTACTTCTTCTTCTTCTTCTTCTTCTTCTTCTTCTTCTTATTCTTCTTATTCTTCTCCTTTTTTATTTTTACTTCTTCATCCCTGTCTTCTTGAGTATAATATTCTCTTTTCTTGCATATGAATCTTTCAATCGAAACGGTCAATTGGTTGACCGGTTATACTTGAAAAGTACATCTATATTAGTATCGTATGCTCATTATCACTCAATTCTTGTCCATCTTCTTCTTTTTGTCTCATCCAGTTTGTATTTTCATATCAGCTTGCATTATTCTCCTCAAATGAAAGAAATGAGTATGTAATACAATACTCTGTATCCCTTAGAATAGAATAGAACATTTTCTTTATTCAACACATCGAAACTAGACATTATACGGTTGAATATCGTCACTAAAACTAATATTAATACAGATTATAAATGAGAAGCCAAAAAATACAATATCAATATAACGTACTAGCCGGCAAACTCGCTTAGCTCGCCAAATCCGTCTAGCCAGGGGGCTCCGCCCCCTGGACCACCGACTGGATTGTTCGAAAATGGGATCAGCGGGCTCGCTTCGCTCGCCTGCATGTAGACCTCAACGGAACCTCTGTACCGAATTTGAACGTATTATGTCAATTTGATCTCGAAAAACACCTAATTTTGGGCGTATCTTTGGCGTTATTTCAAATTCCTTCTTACATAACATTACTGCACCCCAGCTGAGCTTCTGTAGTTAATTTGAACATTTTCTGTTCATTTGTTCTCGATAAACCTGAGAAAACGCTAAAAACACAGATTTTGGGCGTACCTTTGGAAATTTTTCCAAATCCGTTCTTCTTGCGGCTCTAAAGAGCCAACTGAACACACCTACCAAATTTGAAATGTTATGTCATATTTTTATCATATGTTAGGACGATCCAGTCGGGGGTCCAAACTAAACGTCTGGCTAAACGGATATGGCGAGCGAAACGAGCCTGACGGCTAGTAATATAATATTCCCAGGAATAGCTCTGATTGTAGTAGCAGTACCCAATCAATTTTTCCGCGATAAATCAGGATCTCCTAAATAGGTATTTAGGAGGTACTGGATAAATTGGTATTTAGGAGGTCCTGGATAAATGCATTTCAATCTGACAAAATTTTTAATTTAGTTACCAGTACAACTGTTTCGAAGAGGTACTCTCTCTAGATTATAGTTCTATATTAACATATGGTATGGACATTTTCAATTATAATTCTAAGATATTGGAATAAGAAGAATATACACGCTAAAAGACGAACTTTGAACCCTTGAAAACAACCCTTAGAGTTAAAATATCGCCAAAAGATTTCTTAGTGCGCCTCTAAAGGGCCAACTGAACATACCTACCAAATTTGAACGTTTTTGGTCCGGTAGATTTTTAGTTCTGCGAGTGAGTGAGTGAGTCAGTCAGTCAGTCAGTGTCATTTCGCTTTAATATTTATGAATGTTATTACACCAGTGCCATATGTAACATCATTAAAAAAAAGACATTTCTTTTTATTATTTAATAAATCCGATGTAACCGATCCTTCCTTATTTCAGTCGTAAGTTATTCTATCTTAATTTGTAGATATAGATAGATTTGAGTGAATACAATAATTGTATCATTGATCACATATGATAAAATACAAAAGAGTACTCTATCAACTCCAAATAATACAGTTTATTGATTTATGAGCAAGTCAATCCTCATCTTAATATGAAGAATACTTTTCAAAAAACTGAAAGAAACATTGAACAGTATTGAATTAGATTAACTAGTCAATTTCACATTTCTGCAAATGCTACACAATCCACTAAACCAAACAATAGTCACTGAACAATTCATGACCTAATAAACCCCTCTACAGGTGTTCGGAACCCACCTAAACAGTAGGTTCACTAATTAATCATTACATTGTTCCCGTTACCAACTACATGTATTACAAGGCTGTAGCACAGACTAAATAAAACTCGAATCTGTCTTAAGCTGTGTTTTCGTAACGGGCAGAAGCAGAATCGATTGCAGCGCACCCAAGCGGGCAGAAACAGTAACACTCAAAGAACTAGTTCTTTGACATGAATTTTTGCTTTATGTATTATAATATCTATTGATTATAGAAGGTAACTAGTACCCTTGTGATATTCCAAAATGAAACATGATTAGTTTCGACATTTTCAATAAGGCCTCTCTTGACAATGACATAATTAGAAACTGGTCATGATTATTTTAAATATATTAGAGTAGGCCTACTAGTTATTTTTCATAATTAAACATTAAAGTTGCCCTATTAAAATGAATACTTTATTAGATATTCATTAGTATTAGAGTAGCCATTCAAACTTCTTATTTACTATAATGTTCTAAAAGCTTATAAATTATAATCAAAACCTTGGAAATATAGTCTAGAAGGTAGAATTAAAAGTAATTATATTTGATGTGGCTTGGAACATAACATTTTCAACTTTTGCTTGAGTTATTTTTCATATTCAAAGAATTATTACCTGTTCAATGCAGTACATAAGTACTATTATTTAATTCTTAATGCAATACTTAATTGTGATAGCTTACCTTATTTTATATAAAATTCGAGTCTATTATTTTACATGTTACCTATAGCATTTGCCAGTCAGCAATGTTAAATAATTTTATTATTTCCAAAAGAAGCAGAAGCCATACAGAACCAATAAAGTTGTTAATAAGAGTTCGATGCTGTTGGGTTGAATATAGTTAAAATCCCTCAAGTATAAACCATCAAAACTTATTTTATTAGCTTCATGTCACTTGCTGTTTTCTTAAACTACCTGAATTGAAGCAGTTAGCAGGAGCGATCGCCCACCCCCCCCCCAAAGAGGATATTATTATGAATAACATGAAATAAACACAACAAGATTTACTAAAAAAAATAATATATTTCTTAGATTAGTCCATCTCTTTCTTCTGTAGGCTACTACATCATACATGAATTATATCAATGGAATATTATTCATAGTTGATTTTCTCTGTCATCCTCTACTTCTGGCTGGTACACCACTAGGCCTGAAATCAAAAAGTTATAATTTATTATTCATTATAAAAAAACTTTGCAAAGTGAATTCTGAAATTGATTGTTTGTAATCTGTATAAGTTTTCAATTATATTTCTTGGCAAGGAACCATATCATATGAGAAATTCCAACAATCAATTGAATTATTATTAGCATCAATCTCCATGTAGGAATTGGTATTAATCAGTGAAAAAAGAAACATATTTAATTTTTCAACATATATCCATTTTGGAGATAAAGTGAAGTTAATCATCAATGATAATACATAGTTTGGACTTTGAATAAATTAGAAGTAAACTGGGCCTCAATAAACTATTTACATTAGATAGACTATACATACTATAAGTATATACCCTACTTACATTCATAGCCTCACATGACAGAAAACACTTTAAAGTTTTATAATAAAAATTAAAACAGGAGACACACGACATAGATAGATATAAAACACTGAAAAACTTACATTACACTCTCTGCTCGGTCGAGAAAAGGGACACAGTTCCTCGAAAATTTCCGATTATAATGTAAGTTTTTCAGTGTTTTTAATCCATCTATGTTGTGTGTCTCCTGTTTTAATTTTTACTATTTACATTGATATACCTGGCATCACGCAATATATCGATCAAAAGAGCATGAATATGTTTTTCAAATACATTACTATTTAAGTTTTAAATGAGTTTGGTAGCAATGGTCAACCAGAAAAATATACCTATTTTATCTTTTTTCAATGGCAGTCTTTCAATATTCAATTACACTGACTCTGATGAAGTTATTTCTATAACAATCTATGTACTAATTTTGTTTCCAAGTGAATTTGAATTAATTAAAAGAAGATTAATTCATAGATAGGTACCAAAGACAAAGTAAATGTTCTAATAGTCAGGTTAGTTTTGTTATTGTATTGATAAACTATGGGTTTACAATATTTTGAGGTGCAACAAGGATAATGGAAGTTTAGGACTTGGAATGTAATGGAATACTTCAAAGTCAAATGATGATGTTATTTTCAATAAATCTGTTTGTGAAAACTACTAGCTGCATTATAAAAAATGTATTTTGTGATTAGGCCAACTCAATGGAAGTGTAAAAGATTGTTAGCATGAAATGCTATCTTATCTTATCATGTAATGCAAAATGTTATCTTGGTTCAATAATGTTTACAAACTGATCAATTAATGTTAATCAAGTTTGAATGAGTTTAAATCTAAATAGTTCATTAGATTTCTCTCTTTCTTGTGATAATTCTCTACCATACACAAACTGGCTAGTCTAGGCTTTACATTATTATTAAAACTAGAAATTATACTTTAAATAAATAAATAAACTTTCGTCAACTTCTAACTTCTTGAAAAATGAAAAAGATAGCAATTTAGACCTAGAGACTAGGTTATTAAAGGCCTACTACAGAAGGCTACCTGAATAAAAATTGTAAACATGCTGGTAGGCTACTTATAAAAATTATATAAAATTGTGTAGATCTAGCCCATTTTATTATGAGAAATTTAAGTCTACTTACTTGAATCCTCTATCACATCAGCAATTTTTAACCATATTCTATTTTTTGAATAGATAATTCGTTGTGCAGGTCTGGAAAGTACAAAACTTTGAACTTTCGCATCAAATTTATAACGAATTTCACGCCTTTCTGTAGTAAATCCATTTTCAATTTCTCTTGTAAAAATTATAAGAATAAAGAAACCAATAGAAATATTTTATACCTCAATTTTCTACTGCAAATTAATTTCACAGTATAATAGTAGCAATCCGAAATCTGACAACCAAACAGCAAAATAATATAAAAACAAACCATACAACAATATTAAAGATTGAGGTTAAAAAGAACATGGCGTCTGATCCAGAGAAAGATTATTCTGCCGGTGTCACGTGATCAGAGCAGAAAAATATTTCCAAGCTGTCTGTTCCCGTCGACAGAATCCCGAAATTAGTTCTTTTTCGACAAAACGGTTCACGAGCAGTGATCGGTCGAAGCAAAATAGCATTGTGTTGATAGGCCTTAAAATGAACTGCAAAATGAACGACAGTTCGTCTCTGATTTGAACAGTTCTTTTTTTCTGCTCAACTTTCTGCCGATGGGTGAACACTCCCCATAAGAACCAATGTTAATTTAAAGTGAATTCTGTCGTCTGCCCGTTACGAAAACACGGCTTAAGATGTTCAAATGAACTTGTCTTGAATCTGTGGCTGTATCTTATGAGGGCATCACCCTTGAAAATACTATTGGTTAGTCACTCAATTTCAAAATCTTCCAGTCAACTTTTCCCATACATGCTATACCATTACATTTGGTAAATAAATAGGTGAAAAGGAATGCAAGTTCAAATCATAGCACAGGGAAAGAAAGACATGCAAAAAGTGAACATTACCGCGAATGAAATGAAACGAATAAGAATAATCCCCATCGGCAATTGCTATATGAAGCAGAAGATTTGCTCAAAGAGAAAACAGATCTTGTTGTTTTGCATTTTCTCTATCCTGTTTCTTGCAAAATTCTCCCTTTTCCACTCTTCTTCGTCTTCTTTGTCTTCTTTGTACCACTTCCGTCGAAACTTTTACGGTTAACAAGACCCTCAGGGATTGTTCCAGCTATGCTGTGTACCCCGGGCTAGCGAATTCTTCTGCTATGAATTTGTAGTTGTCATGTTCAAAAGAACATAGTATTCCCGTATATCACACAAGTAGAAAACTATTCAGAATCACATCCTTTTTCACGTTTTCACACAGATAACTAATTTTTCACATGACTTATTCGTTTTAGAGGTAGGGCACCAATTGTCCACCAATTTCACATGCTGATACCCCTCAAGGCAGATTAGTCACTTGAATATGAACAAACTTACATACATACATACTCTGGGAATGTATGATTTTGCAATTTTCTCGTAGCCAAAACGATAATATCACAGTAATTTTCCAATCATTGTTAACGCGAAAGTTGAGTACTTATAATATACTACATATAGTACTTTCCTCACACAGATATGAGCTTTATGCTTAGTTTTTTCTTCTTCCTCTCATTTTTATTCTCATACCTCTCCTTCTTGTTTTCCTCTTCTCTAAATAGAAATCTGACTGCTGTCACTCTATAATATTTTCATGATTATTCGAATTATAGTACCGTACTGTAAAAGCGATTTTTTTGCAGGCATGAAACACGAATAGGATATTTGTTTCAACGGAATGGATAGAACATTTTGCATTGCCCTAAGGTTATGAAAGTTTCAGTAGATCACAAAATGTTGTGTTTGAAGAGAAACTAGTAAGTTTTATCCGTAACAAGTAATATTGTTAACGGTAATGACCTGAGGTATTTTGAATTTTTGTAGTACCTGATAGTGGATATTCCCGATTCCCCATTAAAAGAATAAGTGAAAATAATTTAACGGGAGTGACACGAATTTTTCGACCTAGCCTGGACTACTGAAGTTTTTTTGCATAGATCATCAAAAATTTCCCATGTCATAGATTACAGATCATGTGAATCATTGTCGGTGTGTCAGTTTTATCTGTCAGAGAATAATACTTTTTCTCATGGAATGTTGAACGGTATTTGTGGATCTTGCGTGTTCCCAGTTATTGAGATTCTATCATTGATGTTTTATAAATTGTTGAGTAGAAAGTTTATAAATAATCTTCCTGTTCAGATAGAACAGGAATTGATACGATTTTTGAGGTAAATGAGGTTGTAATTGAGGCTTGTAGGTACTTCAAACTATCAAAGCCCTCAAAATTGAAGTGACTTCTGTCTTTAGAGACTGTAAAGACTGTAGAGTGACTATAGTAGAATTACTAAGCAAACGCAAACCATTCACCATTCACTATCTGACTCACTAGTAGGACCACTAGTCAGATCGTTTCACCACTCACGCTCCGACCTGATCTAAACTTCAGTAGTCGATGGAAAACAAAGGCTAGTCAGATGTCCGACCTTCATGTTAGAGCTCTAGTTGATCCAACTCGTCCAACCAGACTTCCAACCTCCCCATTCTCGATCCGATGTCGGATCCAACATTGTCGAGTGTTGAACCACAAATCGGATAGTGAATGGTCGAAGAACGGATACTGAAGTTTTGAAACAGACTGTTTTGTGTTGACTGTGCATTTATTCATAGTGTAGAATTCGGGGATTAGGTTTATAGATAATCTCTATATATATAAAAATGAATGTTTGTTTGTGTGTTAGTTTGTTTGTTTGTTAGTTTGTTTGTTCCCTATAGACTACTAACAACGAAAACTACTTAACAGAACGGCATGAAACTTTGGGAAATATGTTGTGTAAATATTGGGGATGGTTTCTGACCAGAAATATAATTATAATAGGGGGGGCTAATGATGATTATTAATATATTGATCCATTTTACATACCTATGTTTTCGAAATTGTCGGCTGAGTGGCTAACGTAGAACGGGGAAGATCATCATGATTAAAGATCATGTTGTGATGATATTATTTAGCATCTAAACTTACCAGCTGTAATAAACACGTCACTCTGTGATAAAATTGTTTACTGGTATTAAAACGGTAGTTGTAAGCACATAGAAAGTCTGTATTGAGATGTAAATGAAAATATTGATTGTCAGATAAATTTCATGATTCACCAAATAAAGTCAAGTGTGACATGAGATACATTGACTTTTTGGCGGTACGAAGTTCGCCGGGTATGCTAGGACTTCATAAATCCAGAAATATTTCAATCATTCAGGTGAAATGTTTAGTACAACGGAATTTGGTGATTGGGAAATGAAATTATAATCATGGTGAAGATTATTAAGCAGATTGAAGTTACAATTTATCACATTCACTGGTTACCATATCCTCCACTGGAATTGCAAAATTGAGTCTGAGTTTTGCACATGCCTGCCTGGGAAGCTTTCCTGTCACCACTTTAGACAACAAATAGAACGCATTACTTGGAAAGCGACACGTTTTTAGCATCTTGACGCTGCTTTTACGTCACGAGGAATTCGCGACATTGGGTACGCGACGACGGTTTTTAATCGGGAGATTTTCACTCTAAATCGTCCTCCCCATTCTTCCTTTATGCCTCCTCTATCTTTTTTCAACTTTTCCCACTTTTTTGGCTTTCTTCTATTCTTTTCCTCTCATGCTATCGTTTTCTGTTTTCTTTTTTCGTTTTCCGCCTCTTTCTTTCCATCTTCCTTCCATCCATAATCATTTTGTGTAATCATTCAATTACCTTTGTAATTTTTTTTTCTTCACTCTTTCTCCTTCTTCATAATCATTTAATTCTCTTTGTGAATTATTTTTCTTCTTCACTCTTTCTCCTTCTTCATAATCATTATTTGTAATAATTTAATTCTCGTTGTGAATTATTTTTCTTCTTCACTCTTTCTCCTTCTTTATAATCATTATTTGTAATAATTTAATTCTCTTTGTGAATTATTTTTCTTCTTCACTCTTTCTCCTTCTTCATAATCATTATTTGTAATAATTTAATTCTCGTTGTGAATTATTTTTCTTCTTCACTCTTTCTCCTTCTTCATAATCATTATTTGTAATAATTTAATTCTCGTTGTGAATTATTTTTCTTCTTCACTCTTTCTCCTCTTCATAATCATTTTTTGTAATCATTTAATTCTCCTTGTTCTTCTTTTTCTACTTCTTCTACTTCTTCTTCTTCATCTTCTTCTTCTTCTTCTTTTCCTCTCTGGTGTTCGATTTCGGTCTATATTTTTGATGTGGTTATTACTCTCTCGTTCCTTCTTCACCCTACTGAAAGGAGACAACTTTCATTCCCTTTCTGAAACTTTCTATCTTGAAACTTTTGAGTTCAATACGATTCTACGCATATTCCATCACCATTCATTCCAACTTATTTTTAATTTTCTCCAACATGGCAATTTATTCTCCACATGTATATATTAGTTGACCAGCTATAACCTCTGTTACTGTTAACTGTATGTCAATAAGTGACCCAATATTCCGCGAGAGGCATTAAAAATGTAAATTCGGGCAGGCTTTCAGCCAGTTCTAGGTGTTTTCTTAACTACAATGACGAAATTCCTGATTCTGAATTTCAAAACTATCAAAGAATAGTTCTTGATAAAACAAGCATATTGTCATTTGAGCAAAAACCTAACCCTGACCTTCAACCTTCAAATAACTTCTCCCTGAAGATGCATTCTCGTATGTGCGTAAATTTCTACCCAATCTGAGATCCTCACCCTGTCGTGGTCGATGACGGCATTTACGCACTAACGAAAACCCAGCTTAACTCAAACGATAATCCTGACTTCATTTAATAAGATGCTCAAATTGGTATTCTTAGCTGTTATTAATATTATGACCTTATTGGTTGTCTAAAGTTTCGGGAAAGTGTTCAATTATAAGGATTATCCTTGAAAGTATTGGAAAACAATAGTAGTATTGTAGGTAAAATTGCATTGCTCCATATATATAATCAGAATCCACTTGATTTTAACTACAGTATTAAACCTGAATTCCTACATATCAGTATCAGTATCAGTATAAATGTCCGGTACAGTGAAAGTATAATTTTCATATGTTCTAACGGAACTATTCATACTCGCTTGCCCAGGCTGAGTAGGGCTAGTCATGTTACAACTCATGGCAATTATACTTTCACTGTATCGGACACTGAAACTGATACGTGTGAATCCAATTCAAGAAATACCACATACTGCCTGTGTATTTTAACAGATTTTTCTTGTCGTCTGTGTTAATACAGTATCTATACTTCATTATTGTCGAATCTACAATTAGATGTTATTGGAAAGTGTGCAAGGTGTGTGAATGTGAGAGTGAATGGTTGCTAGTCTTTTCTTTCTCTTTTCTTTTTCTTTCTCCTTTTATTCATGCATTTAAAATTAGTTGAAGTGATATTCATTCCTGCTTGCAAACGTGGAGTATTGTATACTTCCAGCAGGTAGTATTTTTTATTCCAATTCACAAATTTACCGTATTTCTAATAAAACATACCAGTATTTATTTTATTAATCTTCCATTATTTATTTTTTATCTTACTGAGCTGAGTGTTTTGTTTTCCTTATTGATTCTGAATGTGAATATTGTGAGTTTGAATAAATAAAATTTGAATTTTGAAAATTTGAATGTATATTGGTTGGAATCAGTCGGCGCATTTTCGTGGCTTTTAAGACGCGATCAATTCGAAGTGAGTGAGAGAGCTTGAAAGGAAAAAAGACGAAGAAGATAATGAGAATGCAGGAACCTCTTTTAAGACGATTCTTCTGCTGTTACATATTTAATTAGCTCTAGAGTTCAGAAGAGGCTCGCGACAACTGTCCAACATTTGTGCTTCGGAACTCACCTGAAAAAAGAGCAAAAGAATAATAAGCTGGCCCCAAGCAAGCGGGAGATCAACGATGTTTTAAGCAGATGAGATTTGTTTTTTTGTGGGTCTTAGCTTCTACCCGGGTAGTTAGGATTGACAGCAAGGAATTTTGGCTCTGTCATATATATTTCACTTTAAACTTTTGTTTCTTTTTCGATATGTTGTTAAGCTTAGCTTTGTCGCGGTCTCGCTTACTCCATTACTCGTTTCTTCTTCTTCCTCTTTATCTTCTTTCTCTTCCACCCCCTCTTCTCCTTCTCCTGCTGCTCTTTTGTTTCGTTTAATTCCTTACTTCTAGTGGCCTGCTGTCCCTACTTATTCACCCTTTTTTTATCCGTTGGTTTTTGTTTGATTTTACTCTTTTATTGCGGCCGGAAACAGTGATTCAAACAAGAAAAAAGTCTGTTTTAATCGTTGCCGCTTTTGGTTTGTCCCATGAAACACTTTTTTCGCGCTATATTCTTGCATTTTTTTTTGTAATTCTTGTAAGCGTTTTGGGAATTGGTTTGTGTGAGCTTGATGAGGTTTTCGGAGTTTTTGTGATCATTTCTGTGATCACTTTGTGATCATTAATCTTCTATTGGTCATGCCTTTGTAGATACCTTCTCCTTTCGGTTTCGTTCAACTGAAATCCACTCCATATTATTACTTATCCTGTATTGTAAAATCCACCATTAACATCAATTCTTCAATATAGTCACCTATTCTCTAATTTTCTATCCCTGCTAACCCCCCGTTAATATTCCTATATACTTATATATTTCACAATTTTCAAATAACATCAATCCCATATTCTACTCCACCATATTATTCATCTCTTCCTTATCCTCCTCCTCCTCCTCAAACTCCTACTCCTCATCCTCATTCCGCATCTCTCGTTTCATCTTTATAATTTTTGTGCTCCTCTTATTATTTATTATTCCTCAAAATTACATCCACTCTACTTTTTTAAAGTAGATTTCTCTTTTTAGTTTGAAAATATAATTTGCTGATAATTATTAATCATTATTAAACGAAAATCCAAATGAAATGCTGTAATTCACCCCGAAGACTTCTGCTACTACAAATATGGACAACAGGGTAAAAAGCTAGATGAAAATTCGATGAAATTAAATTATTAAATCATCGGCATTTGAATAATTGCAATTTCTCAGTAATTTTCATCTCTAATTTGCTGATATATCTGGAACTATTCGAAGTCCCTTATTTATGTTCATCATCAGTAGAGAAGTTTAGAACATTATCCATGCTGGATTTTACTAGTTTAATTCATCTTTGCATGATTCCCCAAATGTTTACATACCTTTCTGAAATATCATTAGGTACTTAACGTCACTTAACTATGTACCAACTAATAATTAGATAAAGGATTATTACATTATATATTATAGATTATTCTTTTACTCATTATTTATTTTCTTCCCTTCTATTACTATTTTGTCATTCATCTATTCCCACCACTTTTCTTAACAATCTCAATTTTTTGGCGTTTGTGGAGCAGATATTAGCTTATTTAAAACTTATCTTGTGGGACGTAGACAAGTGGTGTGTATTGGAGATAACAGATCAGATGTAGCATGTGTAAAATTCGGTGTCCCACAGGGATCAGTTCTCGGGCCATTGCTTTTTATTCTTATGATAAATGACCTTCCTGCTGTTCTAAATTGCCGTTCAATACTGTATGCTGATGACACAACATTCATCAATAAATGTACTGACCTTCAAAATCTTAAAAATCTAACTGAGACCACTCTGATACAAGCAGCGACATGGTTTAGGGCTAACGGCTTCATGCTCAACGAGAATAAAATACAGACTATGCACTTCACCCTTAGAGGTGGCTTAGATTGTGTGGATGCAATAAGCGATGTAAAATTTCTGGGGATATTCATTGACAGATATTTGACTTGGGAAGCTCATATTAATTATATATCAAGCAAACTTTCAAGAGTGATTTATCTGATCAGACAACTGAAAAATCATGTTCCAGATAATTATTTGAGATCGATATATTTTGCCTTTTTTCAGAGTATTGCAACATATGGCATACTACTGTGGGGAAATAGTAGTCATGCAGAGAATATTTTATTATTGCAAAAGAAGGTGGTCAGGGTTTTAACTGATTCTCATAGACTAGCACACTGTAAGCCTCTTTTCGTCCAGCTTAGAATAATGACAATAGTGAATTTTTACATATATACTGTATCGTTGCATGTTAAAAAAAACTCATCCAATTTAAAATTAAGGCATCAAACTCATAGCTATAACACAAGAAATTATCATAGGATTGATATTCCCTATCATAGGTTATCCAAAACAGCCAAAAGCTATGATACATTTGGTATAAAAATTTGCAATAAATTACCTACAGATTTAATATTAGAGACAGAAAAGAAATTTAAGACGAGATTATTGAATTGGCTTGTGATAAATCCTTTTTATAGTGTTGAAGAGTTCTTTGAGAGTGAAATAATTGTTGCTTAGAGTTAAGAGGTTTCTATTTGTATTTATATATTGTTCTAAAGGCTCAAGTTGTGCTGTAAGGAATATGTTTTGTACATTCAAATGAATATTATTAATGTATTTGAAAAATCCAATTGACTTACAGTTTACTTAGGTACTGTATTATTTTTGAGACTCAGTAATGTAAATTTTATATGTACAGTTGCTGTAAAATTTGATTTTATCTTTTGTCTTACTGTAATCAATATTTGACTTTGCCTATTGTTCTAAGAATTTAACGGCAATAGAATCATATTTATTTATTTTTATTTATTTATTTATTTATTCATCATTTATTTAATTATTTATTTATTCATTTATTCATTTATTTATTTATTTATGCATCAGGTTAACACAAAAAGTACAGGCTATTGCCTAAAACTTTTTCAATTTACTAATTTAGTTCCAAATTTTCCATATATTATACATAATTAGGTTATGTCCTATAACTACCTAATACATCCATAGTATCATCATCCCCCAACTCCTCCTCCTTCTCCTCTTCTTCCTCCTCCTTCTTCTCCTTCTCCCCCTACTCCTCTTCCTCGCCCTCCCCTCCTTGTCAAACATCTACTCCTCACCGTCATCACCCATTTTCTCCTCATCCTCCTCCTCCTTCTTATCCTCCCCCTCCTCCTCAAAATCCTACTCCTCTTTCTTCCTCTACTCCTCCTTCTCCTCCTCCTCCTTCTTCTTCCTCTTCTTCTTCTTCTTCTTCTTCTCAATCTTCGTATCCTTCTTTGTCACCTGATTCTCCTTTCTGCGCACCATACTTCTTCGTTGTTTTTCTCTTTGTGAATCTCTGTTTCTTTGCTCTTTGTCATTCCTCCGCGCACGCCGTCAAGTGTCGTCCAGCCGCTTCTCATCAATTATATTAACTCAACTCTTAATTTAGAATTCGGAAAATTCTGAAAAAAGGACAAGGGCGTCACCTCTTGCATTCCTCTCAGAGGCACTCTTTTTTCCTTCTCTCTCTACAATCAGAGCGCCTCGACCACATCTGGCCACATAATTCACTCATTAATGAAATCGCATTTTAAGACGACGTCTTCTTCGTCTTTTTTGTACAGTTTTATATCCTTCTCCTCTCTCTTCTCCATCACATATTTCTTCTCTTCCTTACCTTCCTCTCCTTACTTCTACGTGATCCTCATCCAGTCTCTGTTCTCCTTCACACCATACCTCTTACTAATTTCTGTCGAAATATAATCCTTCACCTCTTTCCTTTTGTACTATTTCGTCCCTTGATTTTTCCTCTCTTCTCCTTTCAACTTCCTCCCACTCTAAGTTTCTTCTTTGTTCCACTTAACCTATCATCTTCTTTACTTTGTCTGAATCATTTTTAACCCTTCTTCCATCAAATCCTCGTTTACTTCCAATTTGCTCCCTTTTCTCCTTCTTCTTGTCTCCTATTTTTCTTCTCCTTGTACTATCTTATCATCATCATTCCTTATCACTACCTTTCCCTGTTCTCGATCCTTCAATCCTTATCCTGAATTTACAAACTTCTCCCTTCTATTTATTTTTTTCCATATCCTTCTCTTTTTTGCGAAAGAGGCGTTCAGTGTATTGTATTCCTCCTATACTATCTCAATCCTTTCTTCCTCTATACTCTACTCTCCACTTATATCTTTCACTCATATTATTTTCTCTGAATATTACCCGATTTAACAATTTACCACATCATTAACCTGAACTACCCCTCATATTCAGCCTTCATCTTGCTCTTTCTTCTCTCGTACGCTCTCTTTTCTTTGTCTTGTTTCTTTTCTACTCATATTTCTCTCCTATTTCTTGTGCATCATCTAATATTCGTCCCTTTACTGCTTGCACCACTTCTCCCTGTTCACCTTCTTCCTCTCTTTCTTGTTCTATCATCTACATTGATAACATAATGAATAAACACCTGGTCGTGTGTTGATGGGAAAGGCATTATTCTATAACCTTTTCAGAGAATCGTATTATTTTTTAAAACACCACCGATTTATGAAGTTGCATCACAATATTATATTATCTTTATTCTAATTATTATTACATTCAATCTTTATTCTCATTGATTAATTTTCTTACTTTGTACTTTGTAAAATTCGTTGGATAATTAGCATTACCGTCTTTTTATGTAAATTAGTGTATAAGCCAGTAAATATTGTAACATACATAGATAAAGAACTCTAATCTAATCTACATCTACGTCATCTCATATTTTTCCTTTCTGTCAAGCTTGTGCGTTCCTCGGTAATCATCTAGTTCATTTAATTACTCTTGTTCTCATCCGCTTCTCTTCCTCCTACTCCTCCTCTTCTTCCTTCTTTTCCTCTCCCTCCTTCACCTTCACCTCCTCATTTCCCTCAATCACCACTCGATTGAAACGAATCGCAGCCCCATAAATAAATGTCACTCTTGCAAATACTCACTGCTCTTAATGTTGGCGTTCTCGTCAGATACAATCGCTTCGCTGGAAATGTGATTTGCCGCAAAAAATTGCGACGATATCACGTTCTACTGCTTTGGGTTCGCTACAAAAAATTCGGAATTTTTCGGCCATTGTGAATCTGGTCTGTTGAATGTATTTATTGTTGCGAGGAATTGCTAATGTGATTGTTGGCCTGGGATTGATTGGATCTGCGACTGAAAAAGGTGTCCTCAGGTTGGAGACAAAGTTGATTGACTGTTTTGGGTGTTTGCTATTGGGCTTTGTGTTTTATGCAACACACAATTAATTGGTGACAGTAGGCTACATGCTTATGCCTGTTACAGTCATCACTATGTACTTCTCGGGTACAAACTCCTTACATCTTATTCATTATTCCTTCAAACTCTCTATCATTTAATTGATTAGGAGTGGAAGAAAGGTGGCCTTGAGGTTTTTCTCTTACAATGCTGATGACTATGTACTTCCATAGAGATGTATAGGTGCGTACAGACTTTCGCTCTGCTCCGCAATCGAACGTCACTCGAGCAGATCGATTGATGATCGACCGGGGAGCAAGAGTGGAACGCGAGAAGAGCTAACACCTCCCGTAACGTTCATGATCGGTGCGACTGCAGAGCGGGGGCGGAGCGACTGCGGAGCGATGGAGGAACGAGAGCGAAGCGTGTGGGGAGCGGGTTGGAGGCGCGTATATCTGTACGCAGCTTAAGGATTCTATTTGTTTGTCTCTGGTACTTCTCAGTCTCAGGTACAGACTCCTTACACTCCCGCCATATGTTGTTCAAACTCTCTGTCATTGAAATGATTGGAAGATGACGAAATATGACCTTCATCTTCTTCTCTTACAAATTAAGATAGAATAACTTTCGACTGAAATAAGGAAGGACCGGTTACATCGGATCTATCAAATAATACATAGAAATTTTTTTTTTAATGATGTGGATAATTTATATGGCACTGGTGTTTATCTACATTGGTAGATAAAATACTCAGGCCATCCATGTGTTATTTTTCTTCCAAATTTAGGTGATGATAAAGTCAAAAAAGTTATTTAGGATATTTAAATTACTTGTATTTGATTTGATATTTCTATCAGTTAAAATCTTCTCTCTGGTCTTATTGATTTAATTGAAGAATTAGAATAACGTTTTTATGACTTGACCAGATTGATTAATTATTATTATTATTATTATTATATTTTTGTTGTGTGAAGCCACAATTCTGAGCGGTGCTCAAGTGCCATACAACATGTAATTTTCAGAATGGAGTCACATGAATGCTCTAAAACACTCCTCAATGGTATAAGGACAAGCCTCTACCAGTGTCCTAATTATCTCTGAAACAAATAACTTATAGCTGCTACACAGCCTTATATCTTCGGGAATGCAATTAAAACACTTGAGTCCTGAATAATACGGTCCCTGATTGAGTCCTTAACTCCTTGAGTCCTGATTAATCGGCAGAATTTCTTTCAAAATGTGTGTTGAGAAGAATATCCGCACATTTTCGAAGTCTGACACATGTTTATTAATTCTAAGGTATTATCAACTCTCAATATAGAACTCTATAGTTCAAATCAAATATTCACTACATCAGTGAATTTCCAAGTGGAGTAGTTGAAGTGAATCAAGTTACTCAGTATTTGGTCTCGCTATAAAACTCAGCGCTGTCTTGAAAAATGAATGTCCTTTTTTTTCAAATTGCCTCATTTTCACAAATGAAGAGAAGTGTTCACAAATTAAAATGAATACATTTTATTTTCCATCAGATATAAAACACAAAATCGAGATGAAAGATGATTATCACAAACTTTGAATCAAGATGATTACATAAAGTAAAGTACTATCTTCTTATTCAATCATTTAAAGTTTAATCAAAACAAGAACAGAATTTTTATTTATTGATTCACTGCGAAATATCCGTATCATTAATACTCATCAGTAGTCCTACCGACGACCACTTACTGAACATTAGATGAATGAAGACTAACCAACTGGACTTACAAAGTTGTATCGTAAAATTGACTGACCAACTAGGTTTACTTTCCATTTCTGCCTTACTGACTAACTCTTGAGATTCATCTGACCACCTGTTAAAATCCTTTCGATGTAAGGGGAGCTTTACCTGTACGAGCTGATACCTGTATATCTGAACCTATTTTTGTAAAGTGTGTTTAGTTATGTAAAGTATTCTTGTATAGTTCAACGAAAAAATGTTACTTGGGTGGTGTATAAGGTACCTGTGATGAGGAACTAGAGTACGGTAAGGTGGATATAAGTATAGAAGATAGATTGTGAGAGGGTGGAGTCGAAAGGCGGACATGTGTCATATATACATATATATGAGCCAACTGGCCATCTATCAATCATGTATGACCAGCCAGACTGGAGAGCAGACATATATGGCAGACACGAGCAGTAGTTTTATAGTCTTTCTCCGCCTATTTCTCGCACATTTACACTCTGATCTTCTCTTTTTTTAGTGAATGTATTTTGTTGGGGTGCTGTCTACTACCTGGTATACATTTAACTGCTGGGATCTTTTACAGTTTTCTTGAGTCATATCATGTAGTCAACTAGTTTATCTTTATCCAAATCACAATTTTATCAGAATGGAAATTTTTATTAAAAGATGGTGTCTCGATCCATTCGAAGCTGCGATGTATTAATACACTTTTTGATGTTTTTTACTCGACATGCAGTCAATAATTTTGAGTAAATAAGGAAATTTGTTCAATTACTGACTGGATCACTTTCGAACAGTTAACGTTCATTTTCAACAACTATTATAAAAATTGAGTTTCATTAATTTACTATTTAGCTGAATTATAAGACAATAATCGTAACTGCTGAATAGTGCAGTCTGCTAAGGTAATGGGAGAGATCATGGGGAATCAATTTTCTCATGTCCCACAGTTTCAGATTCGTTACGAACCGCCGATATCCACCACAATATCTCACTAATTTCTTCAGAGTTTAATGGCATCAAAAATGTTCATTTTAACCTCGCTATTTTTTGCATTTCTTGTAATTTCAATAATCTTAATAAATTCTTTCATGATTTATTTTATCTACTCTTCATTTTTTGGAATTTAAAAAAAAATGTTGAACGTTACATTGATTGAATGGAATAAATGAAAGCCACCACCTATTCAATAAAGAGAAACTAATTGGTTACTAATTAGAATTTAAGGATGCCACTCATTTTATATCAGGTGGTTACCCAATTATAATCTCCAGTGTTATTGGTTTATAGTTAACCTTTGAATAGAATTCAAACAGTATAAGTAGGCGCCTACCTGTTAATCGAATTTATAAACTCAATCTATTAAATTTGAAATTCATTCGATTGACAAACATCTAGGTTATATAAATCAACTCTATACAACAGTAGACTGGTCTTGAAACAAGACACGTGTAAATAGCATGCTTCAAAGTGAGGTTAATAGGTGTCATTGGAACTTGGGTCCCAATACATCATTTTGGAAGGAGGGTAAGAGAAAGAGGGCAGAGAAGGAAAAATGAGAAGACAATGTGGAAAGAAACAAATAGGATGAAAGAGAGAAAACAGTAGAGGACTATTTATAGAAGAAGAAGAAGAAGAAGCAGAAAAAAAAGAAGAAGAAGGAGGAGGAGAAGAAGGAGGAGGAGAAGAAGGAGAAGAAGAAGTAAAGTGTGATTGAGTTTCCACGTGTTTATGTCATTCTGGCTTGAATAATGTGTACCTATACATTACGCAGATACACTTATGTTTATTTCAACTAAATCTATGTCTATAGATACGTTGGGATTGGTGTATTTCAAGCGAAATGAATGATGATGTACTAAGAACGAACGCTTATTAAAAATAATAGCCGCGGACTCGAGAGAGTGTGTGTATTGAGTACAATTCATAAATTACATCCAATATTGATTATGTGTTTGGATTCAAGTTGTGTAGTTAAGTGAATAGTACACTATGGATTTTCAAGTCCCCCAGTGCTAAGCGCGAAGTATCCAGTGAATGGTGACTTGAATCAAGTCGTGGGCGATTATTTGTTGTTTGAGAAAGAGGAGGTGGGAGTGTGGGGGGAGAAGGTGAAGGAGGTAATTTTGAAAATTATTTACGACTGAAGATCGTTAGTTATGTGCGATTAGATTGTAAGAAGGCGACACTCCTAACAGGAATACACGAGGTAATAATGCATAATGCTGATAATGTGAGCAATATGGCGACAGGAAATGGAGATGGGGAAGGGTGAGAAGGAGGAGAAGAATAAGAAGATGAAGTAGGGAGGAACGGCATGGGAAAAGATGCGAATGGAAAAGGAAAAGGGGAAGACGGATGAGAAAAAGGAGAAGAGAAGATGAAGTAGGAAGGAAATGAATTGAAATAAGATATGCTAATGGATAAGGAAAAGGGAAGAAGGATGAGAAGTAGTAGAATATGGTGATAAAGGGGTAATACTAGTAGAAGAAAAAGAAAAAGTAGAGGCATTGAAATAAGACATTGAAATGGAGTAGGAATTCAAGGAGATTGATGCTGAGTTGGAATTGTGGGTTTAGATGAGTGAATGATCTATTAATTAATAAATAAATATCGAATACGATTGAGAAAATGTGTTTAATAAAGAACTTCTGGTGTGAGATCCTGATTTATGTGAGATTAGAAAAAATTACAGCATTATAGAAACGAATATTAATTTTCAATCAAATTTTTGACTAAATGACATAGATTCCATTGAATTTCGTTCTGGAATTTGGTGTAAGTTGAGATTTTGATGTCCCTAGAATATGTCCACTTCCTGTGTTGAATTCTCAATAATCCTATCTAAGCTTTAAAGGAACTCCAAAGCCCCTATTAAACCAGTATCTGGTCTATCTTGTACACAGTGATTAAACCATTTTGAAACTTTGATATCAATAATTATAAAATACTAGACCTGGAATTTGCAATCAAAACCTTATTGATCCTATTGGGAATTGTCGGTTACTACACCATTGTCAATCTCTGATAAACTAAAACTAAATACAAGAGCAGCAGAATTTATACTAGTAGGCGAGTACTGCTATTGGTCGAGGGCATGAACGCCTGCCATTGGCCTAGCTAGACAGTCTCCTCCCCCTCAACGGTGTGACAAAATGGCGGCTTAAGCAACAGAATCGCCATGATAATAAAATTTACTTTTTAGTACAAAATAAGAACCAAGAAAACAAATATGTAAATTCAAAAACTATTGACTAATGTATGCTTACATGTTTATGATAAAACTAAATTCGTAGTGTTGTACTGGTTGAAATGAATCTGGTCATTTAAACTATACTGGGGATTTTCCTTAATTACTCTTGTTATTTCTAAAGCCTCTAGAATATTCAAAGATCTGCCTTTGTTATTAACATGCAGAAACTCAACATTCTCCTTAACTGTGAACTTGTGATTATTTGTTATCAAATGTTCTGCAAAGTTAGATTCCCCATTTTGTTTATTCCAATCTCTGATGTGTTCTTTAATTCTACTTTTGAAACTTCTACCAGTCTGACCCACGTAACAAGCATTACAATCATCACATTTAAGTTTGTACACCCCGCTTTTATCCCAAATATCAATTTTGTCTTTACTCCAGCTAAATAGACTATTTAAAATCGGTTTGGTCTTGAAAGCAACATGAAATCCATTCCTCTTCAATTCCCTACCTATCTTATCAGATACAAGGCCTAAATATGGGATTGTTATCCAAGTCTTCTCCTCACAGTTTGAGCCTACAAAGCTAGAATTGATTGAAATTTGTCTATTAATTTTACTCAATAATCTGTCACCATACTTTCTTCATACCCATTTGTGACAGCTATCTGTTTAATTTTAGTGATCTCAATATCAAAATCATGATTGCTCATAGGTATTGTTAGTACTCTATGGACCATGCTATTGAAAGCAGCAAGTTTGTGAGAAATAGGATGACAAGAATGAAGAGGAATGATAACATCAGTATGGGTTGGTTTTCTGAAAATAGAAAACTTGTGAAAACCAGTGCTATGATCTATTCTTAAATCTAGAAAATTCAATACACAATCCTGTTCTACCTCTACAGTGAATTTTATACTCTGATGTAATCCATTCAGATAGGAAAGAAAATTGTCTAGTTGTCTGTTACTTCCTTTCCATAAGCAAATAATATCATCAACATATCGAAACCAGTAAACAATTTTATCTTTGAAATTACTATTTTCAATGATTCTACTTTCTAACTTATCCATAAATAATTCAGCTAGGAGTGGTGAGAGGGGTGACCCCATTGCCAACCCCTCTCTTTGTTCAAAAAATCTATTGTTAAATTTGAAATAATTATGCTGAGTGCATAACTTCATCAATCCTATCAGTTCTTCTCTGAGTGTATGATCATTTATAGAGGCTTTCATTATTTCCTCAGCTCTTTCAAGACTTTCTCCCACCGGAATGTTAGTGAATAAATTAGTAACATCAAATGACACAAGTTTATAAGATGATAGAACAGGAATATGCTTTATATTGTTGACCAACTCCAATGAATTTTTAATACTAAACTTTGGTTGAAAACCTGTTAATGACCGAAAGGTGCTATTCAGTTTGTGAGCTAATTTGGAGCAGGGGGAATTAACAAAAGATACCACTGGTCTTATAGGAACATTAGTTTTGTGTAATTTAGGTTGACCGAAAAGTCTAGGTGGATATGGATTCATAACTGTTAGATACTTAGTTTCTTTCTTGTTAAATAATTTGGTGGTGGTGGTCAACTTATTTCTAATCAAGCTATTGATTTTGGTGGTGGGATTGGAGTTAATCTCAATAAAATTGTTATCTGCAATGAAATGGTTTACCTTACTTAGATATTCGTCCTTATCCATTATTACTGTAGTGCATCCTTTGTCAGCTTTCAAAATCATCAGGTCATTGGTTTTCATCTTCTTCTTTAAATTCTTCATGATGTCTGCCGTTTTTGTGATCTCTGGTCGAAGTTCCCTTGTCTTTTCTTGAAGAATTATGTCAGCACATCTGTTAGTTAGTATTTTGTTCTTTGAGGCTTCCCAATTGCTATCAATGCTGCATGCTAGTCGTTCGAGTTGTTGGTTATCTAAATAGCTATGACTACTGTATTTGTTGCCTCGTCCTAGTAACTCTGTCTCTGAGGATGAAAATTGGACTTGTGAGAAATTAGCTACCCTATCAGCAAACTTGTGTTGATGTTGAATGATAGGCCTATTATTTAGTGTCGGATGTTGATCTTTGAGAAGTTTCTGCAGTTTTTTGTTTTGAGTGACTGTTTTCTCACTCAATCTCCTAAAAAGTTGTTCCCTACATTTGTTGTCTAGGAAATCCCACTCAGCCTTGTGTAGTTTACTTGCCAGTTGTATGTGGAGAATATAAATGTAGAAAGATAAGCTATCCCTTATTTTATACCAGTGACTGATCTCCTTCTCAACTACACAAAAAGTGTACCTATAATAATTTGAATTATAGAACCACACAACAACGGTTAGGAGTTTTCAAACTTATAGGTGTTTCCAGTAATTCTTAAAAGTGAAAAAACTTCCAATTCACTCAATACAGAAATCAAACAAAATAATCATCAATCATGATTGCATGAAATCACGCTTATATAGTAAAACACACCAGTAAATTCTACTGTACTCGTTAAGACATTTTCATTGTTTAATACCAGACACAAAATCAATTGTGAATAACAAAGTCAACTTGTAAAAATCAACTGTAAAATAATACAAAAGAGACATAAATAATTGGATATCCCATTTGGGAGCACATTATGTGTGACATATCGATTCAAGTATGCAAGACATGAGTTGGACATGAACAGATGGAAATGAAGGAAGAGGAGAGGTATGAGATGACGAAGATGGAGGAGGAGGAGGAGGAGAAGGAGGAGTGAAATCAAGGTGATGAACTTGAATTCCACAGGGAGGCGACAACAGCGATCAAGAACAATGGACATTACAGACTATTTCTTGCAGCTAACACACAACCTGATTTCACATTCAATTCGCGAACTGAGAAAGAGAGGAAGATTGTCGAAAGAAGAAGAAGAAAAAGGTGAGGATGAAGAAGAAGAAAGAGGTGGAGGTGGAGGAGGAGATGGAGGAGTAGACGATTCTACTTCAAACAACTTTTCGTCTTCTCTTATAGATTGATTTATTCCAACTTTTTTCAGCCGGTGAAGCCGATACCTTTATCATCGACCAAACCGCGTTCCTGCCATACAAAGAATATAATCTTTAATCACTGTTTCGTATTTAATTAGGCTGCTTGTACTGCTCCTCTTATTCTTTATCAAGTTATTTTGGTCTATCTTTGTCTCTTAGTCTTCATTTTCTTTTTTGTCGTCTCCTTTTCGATCCTTTTCATTTTTCCTTTTATCATATTGTTTCAAACCTTTCTCGCTAAATTCTCTGTATTTAATCAACTCCTTCTTCATTACTTCTATCATTGTCTTCTTCTACTTTTCTCCCTGTAAAATCATCCTCATGTTTTCCTATTATTACGTTGATCTTGAAGTTTACTCTAAGATTCAAGTCGACGGTTTGGAATTTCTCTTAATGCTTAAAAGTTTAAATGTTCATATGTTGCGCATTTAAGGCGAAACGCGGTAATAGATTTTCATGAAATTTGACAGGTTTGTTCCTTTTTTAATTGCGCGTCGATGTATATACAAGATTTTTGGAAATTTTGCATTTCAAGGATAATAAAAGGAAAAAGGAGCCTCCTTCATACGCCAATATTAGAGTAAAAATCAGACTATAGAATTATTCATCATAAATTAGTTGACAAGTGATTACAGAGATGTGTGGAGAAGCCAGTCTATTTTAAAACAATAATATTATAAGTTTCAATCAGGTACTTTGTGGATGAGAATACTGCGTGAGGTCTACTGTTCACAGAACAGTATTCGCCTATTCAGCTTTATTCCATTTTTGTTGTATTCCTATATCGTTCATCCTTTTTTGGTATCTTCCAGCTCTTCCTTCATTTCTGCTCTCTCTTGCTTCATTCTCTCATTCCCCTATTCTTCATAATTTCAGAAGTCACTATGTAATTTGTTTTTTACTTTCGTTAGTTTGTTCTGAACAGAATATTCTTCATAGTTGTTGAAGTAACAAAATTTCCTAAAGATCTCATTCCCATTATAGGACTATCATCATCACTTATTTCCTATCACCTTTTCTTCTACACATTCTCATTCCATTATCTTCTAGATTCTCCTTCTATTACTCTTCCCAACCTCTCCTCCTTCTTCATCCTTCTGATTTTCTTATTATTCCCTTTCTCCAACCCCTTCTCAACTGCCTCACCTTCTTTCTCCTATTCATCCTCTTTCTACGCTTTCTCCCTATTATCCTTCTCTAGGCCTCTTCACCTCCTTCTCTTGTCATCCTCCTCCATCTGCTGGTCCATTCTCTTTCCTTGTACTTCTCGTTATTCATGTCTCTATTTCCTTCACCTCTTACTGCTTTATCTTATTGTACTTATTCTTTATCTGCTCTCTCTCATTTCTTCTTCCTCCTCCTGGTTCTTTGTCATACTGTATTATACTTATCTCTTTTCTGTATAGGGCTACTTGTAATATAAATATGAAGGAAATGCAAATCTCAGTACCCTTTTTTTGAAATATTTTATCACAACATGTTTCGGACATTCATGCCATTTTTAAGTGATATGAAGTAAGTGATTGTTTATTCACTTCATATCACTTGAAAATGGCATAAATGTCCGAAAAATGTTGTGATAAAATATTTCAAAAAAAGGGTACTGAGATTTTTATTTTCTTTATATTTGTATTATACTTCTCTTTATCTGTTCCCTTTCCCCTCTTCTTTCTTTCCCTCATCCTTCTCCATTCTGTTTTCCCTCGTACTCCTCAATGTTTTTCATGTTCTATTCATTTTCTTCCCCCTTCTGAATCTTCATCATATAGTACTTCTCTTATTATTTCACTGTTCCCTCTCCTTCATTCTCCTAATCCTTCACCATTGTTTTTTTCCTGTCGATCATCTTGGTAGCAAGGTATGAAAAGAGCGGTCGATGTTTCCAGTTGTGAGTTGTGAGGCAGGGCAGGCAGCTACTGTGAGGAACGTCGGTTGAATTTGATATATTAATTAAAATTGCCGTCAAAAGGAGGCGGAGGCGGCTGGTAGGAGTAGGACGAGGAGGAGGACGTGGTGGAAGTGAGAAGGATTGATAAGAAGTAGTTAGGAGGAAGTAGGAGGAGGTGGACGTGGTGGAAGTGAGAAGGATTGATGAGAAGTAGTTAGGATGAAGTAGGAGGAGGAGGAGATCTGCCCAGCAGCCTGGAATGCTGACGGGAATTAAAAATCTATTGATGAGCGATGGTGCGTGTGTGGAATGTTCGTCAAAAGCCACTCTTAAAAGCACACCTTTTTTGAAAAAGAAATCAATCAGAAGGAAAAGGGACAATGGTTAGAGGATTGGATGGGAAGAGAAGGAAGAAGGAGGAGAAGAGTATGGAAAGAAGAGAAGTTGAAGAGGCGAAACGAATCAAAAGAAAGTAACTGAAAGAGGTGAATGGTGAATAAGCAGAGGAAGAAACAATACAGAGGAATTAGATGTGAAGGAGATGATTTGGTTGGAGAAGTGGGGGAAATTTGAAGAAGTTATAGGGCCTATTTCTAGTTGGATTGGATGAAGATGAAAATTGGAATGATCGGCAATGATCAATAATTCTATGATAGAGGCTAGAGAATAGAGAAGATTACATCTTTAGAAATTTGTATAGATCAGTTGAAAAATGAAGTTTTGGAGAAAACTGTAAGAGTGGTCTTAGGAGGATATAGATATAGATATAGATATTCTATAGTGTGTTTTCACACTCTTCTGAAAGGAATTACTTGAAAAAAAGTTTACGCTATGAAGAATTATTATGCAGAATGAAGGTGGAATGCAATTAGAATCAATAAGAGTTTCAATATAATTTTTGTCTATTATTGGAAAATGATATGAAATAATATTCTCCCTATTAACAAACAACAGAAAAAGATTGCGAGAAATCATTAGAAAAAGCAGGAAAGGATCGCAGTGATGAACGAAAATAATGTGAAAGTTGGAAGATTATTGGAAGTTGTAATGAATTTTCATTATAAAGCTACAAATACTAATGAATGGATCAACTAAACACAAATAATAATGAATTATTTATTTTAAAAATGAAAAGTTGAAGGAGAAGCTACAAGTAAAGGAAAATTACATAGAGGACATGGCATGGAAATAACCAAAGGAAGAAGGAGAAGAAGATAATCAATTATGATAAAATTAATAGATGAAAAGGCTACAGGAGAAGGACAATTACATAGAGACATGACTCATGGAAAAAACGAAACAGAGAATAGGAAGATAGGAAGGGAGAGAAGAAGGAGAATTAAACAGAAGAGGAAAACAGAAAGATGGAGAAGGATAAAAAAAAAGCACCGACTGAGAAATTATTTATCATCGATCGGTGAGCAAAGCGTAGCGGCGGCAAAAATTTAATTTATCGTCATTTTGATCTAAACTTCTCAATCTGTGGCCAGTGCCTTCCATATCAGTCAGTCTGACTCAGTCACTCCTAATAAGGCTGTCCTGCTCCCGCTGCCGCTCCCGCCCGACTGACCCATCGATTATGACTTTTTCCAAGCTATCAGCGCGATGCTCCGCACTCATAAATCAGTGCATTGATTCCAGGCTGGATAAGAATCACTTATGGCAGTGATATAGTCACAAATCAAAGGAAAAACTGGAATCGAAACTTTGGTTTTGAGAGTATTTTACAGTATAAGAGTATGTTATATGAGGGTTTGAGAGTATTTTACAGTATGAGAGTATGTTACAAGAGGTTTTGAGAGTATTTTACAGTATGATAGTATATTGCAAGAGTATCGGATTCAAAATATGTTGATAACTATTACAATATTCAAATATTAGTATTTTGTTTTTCATTTCAGAGTCTGGTTTTGAACGAGAATTTAATTCAAGAGCTTCTTAAATGAGAAATTAATCGCTATCCTACAGAAAAAAGTGATCTCTTAATGCTCACACATTATAAGAATAAAGGCAATGAAACACTGCTATGTTGTCTAGATATGTCACGAATTTAAACTTGTGATATTTTTAGACAACATTCCAGTGTTTCATTATAAATAAATATCACTAAATGTAACCAACAACAGTATCTGAAGTCAAAAATATAGGTAAAGTAACTAACTGTCTTATGTCATAATTTTATTATTGTCATGAAATAACGTAGCGGTCCTACTACTCTAGTCTTTAAATTTATTTTATTTTAAGAGAAGTGCACTCCAGTAGGGCTTATGCCTAGGTGTGCTCATATTTATTTCGCTTTATGTTTTTGTCTGAAGCAAAACATATAATTTTCATTAGTATGTTTTTGTATTGTTAGATGGTACAATGTTTTGTAATAATAATATTATGTTGTGCGGAATACATTATTTTTTTAATTGAAAAATTTAAATAACTGTAAATTACTATAACCCAATTTCCTATTGGTTAGCTTGAGAGTGATTTAAATTTCTGCTACTTAATCTCCATTGATTGTGGTCCTGACTTAAAATATTTTCTTTCTAACTAGTACGCGTAATAGATATTCGTATTTACATTGAGACTGGCTAAGTTTCCCTAATCAACTACCATTTTATTTTAAACATGGTGACGAAGTGTCTGCTCTCTCATTGGTTAGCTTGTGATTGATTAAATTCCTTCTACTCAACTCCTTCTCACTTACTCAACTCCAATTGGCTGTCGCAATTATGACGAAATTACTACTATATCTCTTGGGGTAACTTCGATTCTATAAATTGTTTTTCTCAATTTCTTCAGGCAACTGCTACTCTCTTATTGATACTTGATGAATTATTCTTGTTGAATTCGCCCTTAGTCTACTCGTTTTATAATGTCAGTCTTCCTTCTTGCTCTTGCTTTCAGCCTTTCTTCTTTCTCTCTTTCTCCTCTTCACTTTTCTCGACTTTCTCTCTTTTTCCTGTCCACTTCTCTCTCTTTTTTCTCTTTCTCTTGGTAATTGTAACATTCTTTCTTTTTCCATCTCATCTCGGCCTGCTTGTTAAGATCGAAGTGCAGTGTAGTATCTTGCTTTACTTCGTGACTCTTTCTCTCCATCTAACCTCATATACAGTATATGATCCTCTCCTATATCTCAACATCCTTAACATTTCGTTTCAATTTTTTTCACTTATTCTCATAATTCATTGCTTTTCAATAAGCATTGACGGGTCTAAATCACGACTTCACGCATAAATTAGCTGAGATATGCATTGAAGCACGTACGAGACGGCATAAATCATTTGCTCTTAATTTGGAGTGACAGATAATTATCAGAATCAAAAAGAAAGAATTCAATTATTGGGATAGGGTCGACCGTGACAAATTTCTCAATAATTTATCTGGATAAAGTATTCAAGAGCATTACCCATTTGTCTTCTCTAAATATTTTAAATTGTAAAGCGAAACTGATCATTGTGTTTGAGGATTTTTCAGTTTTTACAACAAAATATGAACTTATGACTATGAAAATATGAATTTATCCGGAGTAGAATCAATCTACAATTGAATTCATTGCAATAACTGTGAATTAACTTCAAAAAGAATTCGAACCTTCCAAACTCAGGTTATCCGAATAACTTTCAGAGCCAATGACACTGGTATTGACACTGGTGTAATTTCACATCTCGGTATGTCAAGTTTAATATGAATAGTACTCCTACTACCGAAATAATTCAGAGACAAGAAAGCTTGAAGTTTCTTAAATATCATAACTATAGAACATAAAGTTAATAGTTCATAGCACAGATAAAGATACATGTTACTCTATTTTCATGCAAGAACTCCCCCCCCCCCATTCACAGACGTATAGTCTTCATGGGGGAATTCCACGCCATCTATAAACTAGCATTAATGTAATTATGTATCATTTTCTATTTCGATTGATGTATTCTATTTATAATTGGATTTATGAATTTTACATTTTTTTTATAATGCAATGTGGAAAATAAATTGATTTGATTTGATTATTTACACCAACATAATATATGCTCAAAAGGTAACAACACTCTTTGGCAATGGTGAATAAATGGTTATAGGCACAGTAATTTCGGTGATGTACATGAAATCTGTAACCGTGTAGTTTGATGGAAAAAGTATTCATTGATGATGGAGTTTGAAGCTAAATTTTTTGGTTTTTGCGGAAAGAAAACAGTTATTTGTTCACATGAACAGAAACCAGAAAAGCAGCAGTCGTGTATGTGGATTTTAACATTAATTTACTGTACATATTCAAATTTAACCAACAGTGTGAGGTTGCCTAGCGAACATATTTATTCATCCATTTATTTTATGATAGACAAAACACAATTCATTAGAATGACCATCAGGCACAGCCCAAAATTATTCCTTCTCCGAATTTCGATTCCTACAATAGTCCCAAAAATGCTTTTTGTTTCAATCACTTTAGATTTTGAGTCCAATTTTAAGTAAAAACACTTGAAAACAAGCAATTTTGGATTAAGTTCGGAAACCAAATTTAATACCGAAATAACACTCACAAATCACATAAAACTGATAAATAAAGAGTTACTTTAGAAAATTTTGATCCGAAAAATTGGAAACAAACCTATTCGTTAGAAGCACAGCTGTTTTTCTAACAATGATTGTAGAGAAGAATTCAAGCTATGCTCGTTTACCCTAAAGGGAAATACTACATCCAAAATTACATAAGATGAAAGATGAACTTAAATCCATAATTATAATAAAAGCTAATCAGTAATCACAAAAACACAATGGAACTACACGAAACAAACCAGTTTCTTGGTATTTCACACTAAAAAAAAATCCAAAAAATGTGGCTGTGTTACAGTTGTTAAAAGCAAGGCTCAGATTATTCTCAACAACAGCTTTTAAATGAGCAGCACACGCATTCTATAGTCAGATCCATTTCAAACTGTCAGCATTATTTGTAAGATACCATCGATGTTTTCCGTTTAACTAATGCTGACATTTTTGGGTGAATCCCGCTTAGCTGCTCTGAAACACCGAAAAGAGCCTTAGGGGTGGAACTCCGGACTTATATAGAAGGGTTATAATTAATTTACAATTTTAATTGCTCACAACTATTTATTATCGTCACGAGTTGGTAATTAAAGCGGCGACTAAAGCTGAGCAAAAAAATAAGAAAGGAGCAACACTCGAACAGCTAACAGCTTGCACAGATTAACCTTTTTGTTGCTGTATTGTGTTCGGGCGAGATAAGGCAAGTGAGGAGAGAAATAAGTTGGAGGAGAAGATAAGACGAGTGTGGTTTAGAAGTAGTGGTGGAGCAGAAGTAGAACGAGGAGTGAGAAAAAGTTTGTAGGGAGAAAAAGGTGAAGAGGAAGAAGGAGTAGGATGAGAAGTAGGAGTGGGTAGAGGAGGAAATGGAGGAGAAGAGAGAGGAGGATAAGAAAGAGGAGGAGAAGGAAGATTGAATAAGAAGTAGTTGAAGTAGAAGAAGGAAGGAAGGAGGCTGAAACTGGATGAAAATCGAGGAGAAGAAGAAGAAGAAAAAGAGGGAAGGAATAGGAAGGAGAAGGAAATAAAGGGTGTGATGAAGATGAAGGAAGGAAAGAAGTACGAACAAGAAAAGTAGTGAAGGATGACTCATAGAAAAATATGAAGAAGGGATAGAAAGGGGAAAATGGGATGAAAAAATACGTGATGGTTGAAAAAGATAAAGAAGAAAGATAATAAGAAAGATAATGAAAGAATATGAAGTAGATTAAGAAGAAGAAAAATTGTTATTGTGAAAAACGTGTAAGAAAAGAAGTCATAGATAGAATCAAAGGTGTTGTTAACTCTTACACTCATGAATATTCCGGAGTCTAAAATAAATGTATCTATAATGCTCATTATATGAGTGGTTAGGTTTCATTTCAGGATAATATTCTACACGTTCTTGAACCCATTCCTTTTCTCAGCTTGGCATTTTAATCTCAGTTTTGTCTCCGGGCGTTTTCTTCAGATCTCTACCGTGCGTTGTTTGTAGCTTAGCGGATGTTCTGACAGAGAATGAAAATGAAAGTACTCTAAAACACAAAGAAATAGAAGATAACATAATTCTCTAAAAGATACCACATACAATAATTACTAATACTGAATTAGCAATAACTGAAACAATAAAAAACTCTATACAAAACTCTATACTCTAAATTCTATACATTATTATTCAAAAAAAAAAAAAAAAAAAATAGAATTGGCTACTGCTAAAATCGTCGGAACATATAAAATACAAGAATCAGCAGAAGAAAAATGTGTTCAAGAAAAATAAGTTATACAAAACGGATCAATAATTCAACAGACCATATAATTCAACACAACACATGAACCATTCGATTCAACACAATATACTCAACACAACACTGAGTTGAACCTAATAAATTTAACTTACAATCCATGCATTGTATTGTACAATACATATCGATTTATACAGAGTTATCATGAAAGAATGGTGCGGTTTCGAACATTGTTTAAAGAAAAACCAAATTACTTACAGTTAATGTTTTTTATTCACCTAATTTGTCGTCTGAAACAGTTTTTTTTCATGATTAATGACTTTAAATAAGTGCGCCCTTAGTCGCTCGACAAATGTCCAAGCGATAATAAATTTCTCTCTTAACATTCGATAACATTTCTTCGATTATGGTTGTCATTGGTTCTTTAATCCTGTTTTAAAGTGGTTCAGTTCGCGTTTTCTTGTGAATAAACAATGTTTTTGATGTAAATTTACAAGAAAAAATCTACCTGAACCACTTAAAAACAGGATTAATGAAGCAATGACAACCATAACCAATGAAATGTTAGAGGATGTTTGGAGAGAAATTGATTATCGTTTGGATATTTTGTCGAACGACTAAAGGCGCACATATTTAAATTTATCAATTATGTAAAAAACTGCCTGAGACGACAAATTAGATGAATAAACAACATCAACTGTAAGTAATTTGGTTTTTCTTTAAACCATGTTCGAAACCGCACCATTCTTTTAAGATAACTCTGTATTATGCTAAGACAACATTCCAGTGATGAATAATGATTACAGATCAGATTAATACAGAAGATGCAATAGATCAATTCAAACTGAAATCAGTTTTATTTGGTTGACCAGGCTAGGATCTCAGATTGGGTAGATGGTAGATTTCAATTTGTCTAAATACCCTCAAAGATTCGGTTTGATTATGCTTTACTAGCAGCAGGTAACCCGTGCTCCGCGAGGGTCCAATTAAAAACTTGACAAACTGAAAACTCAACCTACTTAAATCTTGAAGAATTTAGAACAGGCCTATAATCATCCTCGGTAAATTGAGACTTTATAATATGCAAACTTTCAAGTAAATAAGTTGAGTAGTTGAGATGTGATGAAGTGTAATTCGTGAATTTCCTATCCCGTACGTGCCAGTTCCAGTGTCAGTTCTTTCCTTTATTATACTATAGATGAGATTTTGTGATGTTAACTATCTCGAAAAATATATGGTATAGTCTGGGTCCCAATCTTGAAGTGCCAAGATAAGTTAGATAATATAACTTGTTGAAATCAATTTCCAGCGTGAAACTCATTTGAAAAACTTCTAGAATTCATCATTAATCAATTTATATTTGCAAGCTTCTAAAATACTGTATTGTGATATTTTTTACTATTATTAAATTAAAAATAAGTAGGGTACTGAATATAATTCACAAAGAAATGATTTTATAGAATAAGGCTGATTTTGCTACTTGAACTATAATAAAATATATTGTAGTATAAAAAGTTTTCTTTGAAATTATTCATAATTTTCCCCGAAAAATAACAGTTCAAATTATATTTTTTTCAAAGTAATACATAGTTGTTCTGTGAATTAAGGACACAAATGACGCATGCTATCCCAAAATATATTTAGAATAAATTATTTTTCACCTCTTGCTAATATATTATTCAAATAAACTCGACCCAAATAGAACATCAAAGGCTTATTTAATTATTTTCAACTATTTAGCGCACAATTCGCGATGGAGGAACATGTTCTGGAATTAAATTTATCGATTTAATTTTATATTTTCGAGTACTTACGTCAATAATGTTCTTTACAGGTGTTCCCACAGAGTGATGGTGGAGAGATCGCAGGTTTTTTTAATGTTTGAAAATGGTGGTACGCCATTTTGGAGAGTTTTTTTAGTATTTTTCAACTTTCTACCACTGAATTGTATACTATTTGAAGTTTATAATGAGGTCCATGTTATAAAGTCAGCTCCTGATTAACATTGGTGTTGCTATCCTTGTCTGTCATTGGACAAAGCAGATAGCTCTATCCTTTTCTACCTTGGCCAAATTGTTTGTTGACTATGAAGAAAAATTAAGTACTCTATTTTGTGCAAAAATACTAAACTTGAAGAGTTTGAAGTAGGCCTAGAACCATCCTCGGTCGATTAAGAATCTATATGCAAAATTTCAAGTTAATCAGTCCAGTAGTTCAGACGTGATGATGCGTTTATAGTTATTTGTGCAACTAGTGCGCAAAGTGACAGTTTGCTGCATCGAAAGAAACGTTTACGCCCGAGCCGTAGGCGAGGGCGGAATGGTTTCTTGAGTGCAGCAGAGGAACTTTGCGCACGTATTTCACATTAAGTTTTTCCTACAGTTACCATTGAATATGAAAAGTGGGTAATTATGGGTAAAATTGCCTGAAATGCATCAAATGTTTTTCTGTGTAATTTTATTATTGATGAAAACCTTAATCCTAAAATCCTAAAGTCCTCGTTGTCCTTGGTTATAATATATAATAGTAATAATTAGCGCGTTGTGCTTGGTTGCACGTCTGCTCACTATAGCAGCCACAGCAGTCACTGTTACCAACTTCATTTTGATTTTGCTGCACTGTTGCTCCATATAACCTACTAAGTATTTTGCGTTGCCATGTTGCAAATCTGGAGTGCAGAAAAATTTTTCCCGCACTAGAGCGGAAAAGTGATTCTTTGCGTTCTGTAATCAGTGCAGCAATGGCCACTTTTCAACGTAACTGTAGGAAAACATAATTTTCCTATCCCGTACGTGTATGAGCCAGCTCTTTCCTTTATTATACAGTAGTATAGATAATAAGTTCTTCAACTTGGCGCTAACCTAATAAATTGACAGAACCCAATTCTTGTTCACAAACCTTCCTGAACATAATGCCAACTAGACACAATTGGACAGGTTATTAATTTATTTGCCAATTTTAACCATCTTTTTCTAAGAGGTAGTCTCTCTAGATTAAAGTTCTGATATCGGGGACTGAGCTTCGCTCTGGAATGCAAAAGCATAAACAATTTATTACGAAAGAAGAAATTATAATAACATTCATAGTTCATATAGAAATGTTCTATCTAATCACAGTAAATTGAGATTAATTGCCAGAGGAATGCAAAAATTTCCCTCACAAAGGCCCGGTTGCACAAAAGCCGGTTAAATTTTAATCCTGATTAATTTCACGTGAACCAAATCAGAGAAGACCATTTCAAAAAGATGGATCTACTGGAATTAATCAAGATTGAGAATAACCCGGCTTTTTTGCAACCGGCACTAAGTACCTGATTGAATGATTACAAAAGTTCTACAGCTGAGTCATAATTTTGACACAGTCCCACACACATGCACTCGCTCACTTACTTCCATCATCAACAGACGACGAAATAATTGTTATCAGCTATTTTTCCAAGGAAAAATAATAATTATCCTTTTAATGTCCTTCAACGAGTTTTCCCAGGGATGAGACCTAGTGCAATCGAAAAAATTTATATTATAAACCTACTATGTTCTGAATTTGGTGAGAATCGTTAGAGCCGTTTTCGAGGTCCGGTGAAATACAAACATATAAACATCTAAACAACCAAACATCCAAACATCTAAACAGAAATTGCTTGTTTAATAGTAAACAAGCTAAAAATTTGGGCTTCGGGGTGCACGAGATTGATATTTTTAGAATGAATGTTCAAAATTAGGAGATCTAAATCATATCCGTTTTACCGGTATGTAATCCACAAGTTGACATAATTATTTTGATGCGCAACCACAACCCTACTCTCTCTTATTATGTTGACAGGGGGAGGTTAGGTTTATCTATATATACTAGTAATTCTGTGAACAGTGGACCTCACGCTCAGTAAGTTACATTGACCTGTTGTTATGTTTTCTCAAAAATTAATAAATAATTTATCAATTTAGGATGTCTAGAAAAAATCCTGAATAAACATAGAGCTCTCTGTTCTATCGTACCGTGACGTGTCGTCCCGGAATGTGAGTGTGAGCGCTGTTATCAGGTCTGGCTGCAACTGTCTACAACGTTGATGGAAAGATACATTTTCAAGATGTTCGATGTTTTTGAACGGATAGTATTATAGTCCACTAAACAGCTGATTTATGATGAATAACTCTATAGTCTGATTTTTACTCTAATATTGGCGTATGAAGGAGGCTCCTTTTTCCTTTTATATTATCCTTGAATTGCAAAATTTTCAAAAACCTTGTATATACGTCGACGCGCAATTTAAAAAGGAACATACCTGTCAAATTTCATGAAAATCTATTACCGCGTTTCGTCGTGAATGCGCAACATATAAACATATAATCATTTAAACATTAAGAGAAATGCCAAACCGTAGACTTGAATCTTAGACCTCACTTCGCTCGGTTAATGAAAGCAAAATGGCAATTACTCACTGACGTTCAAATTTGGTAGATATGTTCAGTTGGCCCTTTAGAGGCGCACTAAGAACTTATTTGGAAAAATTAAAAAAAGATACGCCCAAAACCAACGTTTTTCAGTGTTTCCTCAGCTTTTATCGAGAACAAATGAACAGAAAATGCTCAAATTTAGTACAGAGGCTCAGCTAGGGTGCAATAATGTTGTGTTAGAAGGAATTTGCAATAACGTCAAAGATATGCCCAAAATTAGCGTTTTTTGCTTTTTCTCAGATTTATCGAGAACAAATGAACAGAAAATGCTCAAATTCAGTACAGAGGCTCAGCTAGGGTGCAATAAGTTGTGTTAGAAGGAATTTTAAATAACGCCAAAGATACGCCAAAAAGTTAGTGGTTTTTTGCGTTTTCTCAGTTCTTTTATCAAGTAATAGACAGAAAATGTTCAAATTTGGTACAGAGGTTTAGCTAGGGTCTAATAATTTTGTGATGAGGTGACTTTAATATTTCATCAAAGATACGCCCAAAATCAGCGTTTTTCCAACGCTTTTCTCAGCTTTTCTGCGTTTTCTCAGTACTTTGACTTTCTGATGGAATGAAGCATGCTCAAATGAAAAAAGATCAAAGAGATCATGCTCATGATCTCATTTTTGGACGATCCAGTCGGGGGTCCAGGGAGCGGAGCCCTTAGGCTAGACGGATATGGCGAGCGAAGCGAGTTTGATTCTTAGATAAGAAACACAAATAACAAAAAAATATTTGATCAGCTGTCTTAGCACATTCGAAATTTGGACAATATGAATGTCATCAGACAACAATGCCTGTCGTATCGGAAGTTTACGTACAAACCCACCTTGTGTTAGAAACTTCGGTCTGCTATCAGCGCTTAGTTCGTGGGTTCGAATCCCGCCGATGGCATGGAGGTTCGATCATCTCACAACACGCAAGCGGAAATTTCATGTGGGCATTATCAGCCAATGAAAATGAATAAATACCGTTGATATTATGTGTCAACATGAGCTACTTATATAGCTAATGCTACATGAGCTAATTATTCACTTTTACAACAGTACTTTATACAAAGTATTTCATGTAAAACATGTACATGGTCACTGGTATTGTATTAGATTCAAATTATTGTGTTGAAAATTCAAATTCAAGTATTTGATGTAAAATACTTACTATATTGAATTGAAATTGTTTTTTTTTCAGTGGTACAAGTGCTCGATGGAACGTCTACTTCCCGAGGTGAGAGGCAAATTCGTGCAGTCGAGTTTCGATCGGGAAACGGAACATTTTCTGCAGAGCTGTGAAAAGAAATCAGACCAGATATTTCTGCAACTGTGGTACAGTTTGGCCAAAACTCTGCTTAGCCTGTTCATGTCGCATACCAACATTAATGGGTGAGTTTTAATTAAATTCAATTAGTTAAGATTAGGATTGATTCACCTTTCAGCCTTGGAATTTTTCTATGAATAGTAGTCTATCTCTCAACATCTCGAATTACCGGCACCTATCTTGTTTTGGTTTGGAAATATTAGTATAGTTACACACACGTTAATTTTTGGATGTACGATTTTTTGGCGTCGTTTTGAATTCTTTTATATCAAACAGATGATGTTTGTCAAGTTTCGTTTGATTTGATGGAAATCATAAGAATGGCATAAAAACGTACGGTTAAAAATCGATGTGTGTGTAAAGCCCCCCCCACACACACACACATCGAATTTTGCTCGTACGATATTTTTCCGTCCTTATAAATTTTATTGGATTAAACAGATGATGTTTGTCAATCTCCGTTCAATCTAATAGAATTCATAGGGACGTTAAAATATCCTTCGAACAAAATTCGATGTGTGTGTGTGTGTGTGTGTGTGTGTGTGTGTGCGAGGCTTAACATTAGACATATATTCTCTCCCTAATTTCGTTAGTGAAGTAGTTTTATGTATTGAGATATCCATTAGCTTGGTTCCCAACTGAATTCAGTTTTTTATTGCCTTAAATACTTGCAGAATGCTTTCGTATTTGAATACTTTGTTCGTAATATTATTGTTTTACTGTAAAGTATTGATGTCTTCCTATTGGCTAGTCTTTCGTTGTTTCAAGTTCAGCAGCTAGTCTTTTTATTGGCTAATTTTCTATTTGTCTGAACTTAGCTATTGTCTTGTTAATTTCAAAGTTTCTTTCCAAAATTCAACAGAATATTATCATGAAAAACGATATGAAGGGTTTCGAGAAGTGATATTGTGTTAAATATAACCCTGTATCAGCACAAGTTATAAATTATTTTTATTGTGGTTGGAACGAACCAAAGCAGAGTGAAGCAGAACGGTGTGCTATTATATTTGGCAAACGGCTTGTCAACCAATCATAAGCGAGCTTTTATTATTGATAGTGTCAGGCTTACTTTTTCTGGAGCATTCTGTCTGTTCAACCAGTGTCGGCTCATCTGCTGCATGTAATAACTCATTTGCGCAAGAGTGAGAGGAGAAATGAATGGAGATTAAAGGAAGATGAGCGGTTGAAGTGGAAAAAGTAGTTGAAATTGGAAAGAAGTCGATGAAGTTGTTGGAGAAGAGGGAGAAGAAGAAGGAGGAGCAGGAGGAGGAGGAGGAGGAGAAGAAGAAGAAGAAGAAGAAGAAGAAGAAGAAGAAGAAGAAGGAAGAATGCGAAGGAGGAGTAGGATAAAAAATATAGAGTTGAAGGAAAAGAGCAAGAATTTGAAGAAAAAGGAGATAGAAGTGTTATAGAAAAGGAAGAAAAGGGAAGAAGATAATGAAGAAGAAAAAATGGTAGAAAAACAAGTGTTCGGTGAAAAATTAAAGCAAAAATTTAAATTAAGTTAGAATAAAAAAAGAATACACACAAACACTTTGAACAATAATCTAGTGGAGGAGAAGAAAGAGAAAGAGTTTGAAGGAAATGCGTGGGAAGAAGGAAAATAGAATTTGGTAGAAGTTTAGGAGGAAGGAACGTTGGAGGAGATAAATAAGCGGATGATGGAGAGAGAATATGACTTCAGAAGTATATGCAAACGTATAAGGAGAATACTGAACAGAGAGAGAAAATATAGGCGGAGAATGTATGGTGTTGAGGAAAAGGAGGAGACAGAAAACAAAGGAAGAGTTCAAGTCATGTCCAAGGATTGATTGATTGATTGATTGAGTACTTTATTTATGTAGATTACAATATATATACTGGCTTATACACTTATATACAATAGCTTACAATACAGCAAAGTTATAGATGAATTTACATAATATAGACTAAGAAAATAACTATTGAACTGTATATGATATGAAAAAGCAATTTGTAATATAATAACTATAGATAATAATCATATTGTTATGCATCTACATAAATTGGCGGAGCTTTGGACATATCAATGTCCATTCTTTGGGAAGAATATTAAAAATATCCTCCCCACTAACTCTCTACCAAAAGGATCAGAGGTAGAAAATGATGACAAGGGGAGAAAAGGCGGATGAGGGGAATCTTCATTAGCAGGAGCAGATATATGAAGAGTAGGTTGAAGAAAGAGAAAAGGAGGAAGAGAAAATGAATGAAGATGATGAACCAGATGTGGAAAAAGAACGTTGGAAGAGAAAATGATGAAAAAGAAGTGGTGAAATTACACAAAACGCAGTAGATAAATGAATGAGCTATCAAAGAAATTTAAAGAAACAAGGTGATTGAGTATCATTCTATAATTTGATACAATATTCTCCATCTTTGTAAGTCAATTTCTATGCAATTCCTTAGCTCACACTCCTCCTCTGTCTTATTGTCTCTCTTTCAACTTCCTCGCGTTGTTCCTTAGAAAAAAGTATTAATCCACAATGTTGAGCGAAAAACATTACGTAGCCGGCCATTTTCAAAGGAGCGGTGCTCTCGTTCGGTTTCGCTCTTCTCTGCATCTTTCTCCTTCTTCTTCTTCTTCTTCTTCTTCTTCTTCTTCTTCTTCTCCATCTTCTTCTTCTTCTTCTTCTTCTTCTTCTTCTTCTTCTTCTTCTTCTCCATCTTCTTTTTCTTCTCCATCTTCTTCTTCTCCTTCTTCTCCTTCTTCTTCTTCTTCTTCTTCTTCTTCTTCTCTCTTCTTCTTCTTCTTCTTCTTCTTCTTCTTCTTCTTCTTCTTCTTCTCTTCTTCTTCTT